>NW_019154085.1:16244298-16822906 GCF_002288905.1 Enhydra lutris kenyoni
GACCCCTCAGTGACCCCTGCAGTAAAGGCGATGGAGGAGATGGCCAGAGGCCAGGGATCTCTGAGGGGTCCAACCACGTCCATTTTAAGAAGCTGGAATACTTTTTAAAATGCTCAATTGACTCATATTCTCAGCACTGAGTAGAAAGGCTGGCTCTCCTTTTCCCAGGAAACCCATAGCATGAGTTAAGTATGATATTATTATGACCTAGTGGAAGAAACAAAGTATGTCTCATCCATTTGTTTAATAGGTTGTATGAAAAGATGTGGGTTTTTTGGTGATTTTTGTTCTTCATGGAAAAACACACAGGAAGACCTCCTTTGAAAATTGTTTTAATAACAATTGTTTTCTGAAACATCCAATGATGAAAATAAGATTAAATAATCAGCTATTTCACTGTTAACGTCATAGAATATTTTTGATGTTTTAAATATTTTTTAAAGTTTTTTTTTTTTTTTTTTTTTTTTACTTATTTGAGAAAGAGAAAGGGAAAGAGCAGGAGAGCATAGAGGGAGACAGAGAAGCAGACTCCCTGCTGAGCAGAGAGCCGGACGTGGGACTCGATCCCAGGACCCTGAGATCATGACCTGAGCTGAAGGCAGATGCTTAACCGACTGAGCCACACAGGAGCCCCAATATTTTAAATTTTTTTGTACTTTTTCCATGATTTATGCCCAGTTTTTCCTTTATAACAGCTTTATGGAAATATAATTTACATACCCTATGATTCACTCATTTATAAAGTACTAGTCAGTGCCTTTTAGTAAATTCACAGAGTTGTGCATCTGTTACTACAGGCAATTTTAGAGTATTTTTTTACACCCCCCAAAAACCCAACTCCTCTTAGCTGTCATTGCTAATCTTCTCGGCCACTGGCAACTCCTAGTCTAATTTCTGTCTCTAGAGGTTTGCCTGTGCTGGACATTTCATATGAATGGAAACAAAGAACCAATATGTGGTCACTTTTAAGGTCCTTCGTGTTGTAGTATGTATCGGCACTCATTTTTATATTCTAGAATTTTTAAATTCTATAAATTTATATTTATATATAAAGTATATTTTATTATAAAATAAAAATATATGTTTATATTTTTTACAAAAATATAAATGTGTTTTTTTATATTATATATAATATTCTACGGTATAGATACACTACAATTTGTTTGTTTATCTATTGAGGGACATTATTTGGCTTCATTTATGTTTTGTAGTTAAATACTTAGCACAGGGAGTCATCTCATTTGCCAGACAAGTCAAGAATCAGACATGGCTTCTAACCAAGAGTAATGACTTGCTAACCATGACCAGGCTACTGTAAAACTATAGTGGTGGCATCGAAGTATTTTAGTGTGAAAATGACCTTATGGAAAACTTTCACTAAAGAACTTATCAGTAGTGCCTTAACTGTTTCTTGAAATCCAGATCTCTGTCATAAGGACCAATATGGATCGTGATGATGTCACTCTATGATGTCACAGAGTTGTCCCGTAACACTTGCCCCCTGAAACAAAGGCCAGAACTGAATAAACAAAAAGGAGTCTAAGACTAAGGAGTTAAAATAAGACTTTATGGAGTTATCCTTGTTAATACATGGGGTTGAGGTCAAATGCTTGTGCTGGAAGATTGAGGTCTCCGCTCAGATCTGTACACATTACAAAATCATTGTTTTGCTCTTTGCTTCATTACCAACTTTTCTTGTGCATTTCAGTAAATATAATATCTATAATAGCATCTGTCTAGCATGATGAGAAACAGACAAGGCATAGTTCCTTTGTGTTTTGTTTTGTTTTAAGAGAGGAAGAGAAAGAGAAAGAGAGTCAGGGAGGGGCAGAGGGAGAGAGAGAATCTTAAGCAGGCTCCATGCCCAGTATGAAGCCCAGCTTGGGGCTTGAGCTCACAACCCTGAGATCACGACTTGAGCTGAAATCAAGAATTGGACACTTAACTGACTGAGGTACCCAGGTGCCTGGTTCTTCTTGTTCCTTCCTTCCTTCCATTTTTTTTTTTTAAGATTTATTTATTTGTTTGGGGGAGGGGAAGGGCAAAGGGAGAGGGAGAAAGGATCCCAAGAGGACTCCCTGCTAAGTGTGGAGCTAAATGTGGGGCTTTAACTCAGGGCCCTGAGATCGTGACCCGAGCCGAAATCAAGAGTCAGTTACACAACCTAGTGAGCTACCTAGGCACCCCTCCAGTTCTTTAGAGTTTACCCAACATACATTCTCACAGGAATAGCAAAGAATTTAGGTGGTCTTCACTCTAAGTAGGATGTGGAAGGAACCCAGAGAGTGTGACAGTGATGACCATATGTGGAGAACCTGCTGTGTTCAGGAACACGTGTTGTATACCGAGGCCTCAGGCAGATTTAATCCTTGCAAGCATCCATTGAGTAAGTACTCTTATGCTTATCCTACAGGTGAACCAGCAAGAGGTAAGTCATTTTGTCCAGCATCCAACATCTAACCAGTAGTGGAGCCAGTGTCTACCCAGGCCGTGGGACCCCAGGGAACCTGCTTTGGATCCCAGTGCCCCTGCATGTCACCTGTAACCCTTGGAATTCCTCACACCCTCTTTCCTTTTCCCCCTGAATTTTATCAGTATGCTTCCTAACCAACAGTAATGTTTGTCTTTCTTTCTTTTACATGGATCTGCTGGTTATTTTATTTTCTGACATACAAAAACCATGCATAATTGGAGAAAAAGTCAGAAAATATAGTATAAAGAAAAAAACAAAACAAGACACTTGAAACCCTGCAGTGTAGATAGCCCAGAATTAAAGTAAGTGGCCTGAGCTATGATGGTGTTGGTGAAGTGGTCTGATCAGGTGTCTTCATTCATTTTCTTCCACGATCACTGTCTTTAAGTGCAAAACTCTGAGTGTTGCAGGCAGTGACTTGGCTAGAGAAATGTCTGTTCCATAGAGTCGTGAGTCTATCTCCAGAAAGGTCTTCCTTTGAAAATTTCCCCACGTAGTTTGCAAATGTGTCCTTGTGATACAGGGTGCTCATATGCTGCATCAGGCTGGAAAGGCCAGATTGGCCCCTGGTGTACCTTTGTGACACGGAAGCTTCTGCGGACAAGTTCCCTCAGACTGCCTGCCCAAGATGCCCGAAATGCCGCTCTCTCTCTGCAGTTTCCAGAGGAGAGCAAAGTCTAGTCTGTCTCTGTCCTGTCCCCTACCCCTCTTCTCCCGACTGGGAATGCTCCTCTTTCTAAATCTCTCCACGAGGCCAAGCACTGAGCAGATGAGACACTGAGATGGCATCCGAGCGTTGTGGCAAGGATGGGCAGCACAGAGGATGGTGTGTTTAAGACGGTGGCTGACGGTTTGACTCTTGCCGCCTCCCCTTGGTGCTGGTGAGATTGCTGCCTGTGTTTGCAGAATGGTGGTGCTGGGGAATGTGGGGACATGGAAGTTAGGAGAGGGGCGGAAAGAAGCTCTTTACAGTAGACCAAGCATTACTGCCGCATATAAAGTGGTAGGAACATTTATATATTTTATCCAATTAAAAACAGTCATTTTGTAAGATCTTTTCATCATTTTGGGGCTGAG
The DNA here is from genome assembly GCF_002288905.1 of Enhydra lutris kenyoni. Taxonomy (NCBI): domain Eukaryota; kingdom Metazoa; phylum Chordata; class Mammalia; order Carnivora; family Mustelidae; genus Enhydra; species Enhydra lutris. The sequence continues at coordinate 16,247,849 of NW_019154085.1, forward strand.
GAAACGAAGTTTCTGAGAGTCCCGTATCTTTATGTAATGTCACGTGGATCAAATGAGGGTCTATTCCCAGGATCTGACTTGTTTTCACTTTGTCTTATGTTTTGCGATAATGAGAGCCCTGTCAAATTGAGACTCAGAATTTGGCTTTTAAGGGAAATGAGAGACGGCGGTGCTGTGGGGCTCAGTTTGAATTTTGCAATGAAACAAAGAAATAGGATTGTATTCATTCATTCAGCAAACTTTTTGTTTTTGTTTTCTTTTTCTTTTTCTTTTTTTTTTTTTTTTTGGAGCAACTGATTATTTGCAGGTGCTGTGTGTGGTCCTAGATACTGTGAGCAAGGTGTGTTCTCTTGCCGTGGAGCCCTCTGACTCCCGGGGGTAAAGACATAGAAACAATATAGGACTGTGAGTCTTGTGATGGTTTTTTGATAGAGAATGAATTTCATCAATAATTACCTTTAGAATTATTAAATCAGAAAAAGGAATATAATGTCTTTGCTTTTTACTGTCCAATAACCATTATTTCCTCCTTTTTCATTTAAAAAAAACTTTATTGTGAGGAATTTTGCATTTTTGCCAACATTGTGTATCAGCCCACCAAGCCCCTCAAATCATCAACCATCTTTTATTCCTTTTCTGTATATTTTGTTCCTACTTGTTTTCCCTTGTAGGGATGTTGAGAGTCTTGGAGCAGGATTTCCTGGGTGGTAATGGAACCTCATTGAACATTATTTTCCAAGTAACACCTTGTATCCTTTCTACTTTGTCATTCCGGAAACAAAAAATGCATGGCACATGCCTGTTTTTTGAGTTGTTTAGCAGAAAGACAATGAAATGGTTATTTGACTTCCGTGTTCAAGGCTGAATCCTGCTGCTCATAAAGGGTCTGCCTTTTGCTGGCTTTAGAGGATTAGAGGTTTGTTTGCCTGGTGGAAAAGCGTGTGGAGTGTTCATTGCAAAAAACAAAACAAAAAAAAAATAGAAAACCTCAGCACGTAGAAAAACACAGAACACCCTCCAAATAATCTTTCAAGTAAGCGAAGCTTAGCAAGAAATATAATTGCAGAGAACATTTGTTTTTGTGGTTTATATTTATATGTGTGTAAAGGCAGCAATTTCAGGCTTTTAAGGAATTAAGCTGGCTGGAGAATTGGGTATGGGAAATTAACCTGCTTAATTCATTGGCTTGATTTTTGTGATGCTCCTGATCTGTGATGAGGACACTAGTCCATGCTACTGTGTGACGCCTCCACAATTCATTGCTGAGAAGGAAATGATTTTTCCCATGGGGCAAGGGCTGATGCAGGTTTTTTCTGGTAGCTCTCTGAACCAGTGATGCCTAGAGGATAAATAAGAGGTTCACATGAATAAGTTCTCACTAATAAATGCAGCCCTTTAAAAGTCTCCAGGTGTGGATGTTTTTGTATTTGTTGCTAGGAGTTCCCCCGAAAGTGCTTTTTTCCCCACTTATCTTCTCCAGCCAAGGCATTGGAAGCTGGGATGATTTTAGCCCTAAAATGTGGAGAAAAGCTCATTGTTTGCATAGGATTATACTGCTAACATGTGGGAATGTGCTTTGCAAACTCATTTCTGTTCTTGAACATCTCCGAGCAGGGTAACACGTGATATTGACCCTCTCTACCCTGAGTACACAGGCTTCCCTGGGCCAGTGCTCAGTGAGCTGCAACTAGAACTCATCTTCTTTCCTTCGTTTGTGTCACTGCTTGGAGGAGAGCCTGGCACATTGCAGGCATTTGGCCATTGTTTGAATGGACGCGTGGAAGTGTTCAAAACCAGGTTTTTCCAGGGTGTGCTTTATACAGCGTTGGTATTATGAGATCTTTGGAAAATAATTTTATGGACAAATAAGCAGGGAAATGTTAGTCTCTGGTAGAGTCACTGAAGGTTTGAATATGTTTTTGTGGCAAAGAAATCATTTTACCTTTGTTTAATCCAGTGTATAAAATCATATGAGGTGGTGCCTTGCTATCACAGCACATCTGTTAGGGTCCTGCAGAATTACTGTTATGTGTAAGAGCCTTTGGGAGATAGAGCTACAGATGAATAGATTTTCTAGGGTATTTGACATTACCAGTGAAGACCACCAAATAAAAAATTAAGCTCAGACCTTGGCCTCTTGCTTTTGTCTGCTCTTAGTTCCTTTACTTCTAGTTTTGGAAACCTCAACTCTCATCTCTCCCCTGATGATTCGGAATTTACGTTTTCTTTTCTTATTTCCTGGGTTAATCTTCTGTTGGTGCCTTAAAACAAACTTTTTCTCGGGGTGCCTGGGTGGCTCAGTGGGGTGAACATCCAGCTCTTGATTTCGGCTCAGGTCATGATCTCAGGGTCATGGGATCAAGCCCTGCATGGGCTCCGTGCTCAGTGGGGAGCCTGTTGGAGATTCTCCCCCACCCCCTGTCCCCTTTGAGTTCTCCTTCTTCCTCTCAGGTAAGTAAATAAATAAATGAGTAAATAAACTCTTTGAAAACAAAACAAAGCAAACTTTTTCCTGTAAGAATTATACATGTTCAAGTTGGATAATGAAAAAAATATAGATACGTAAAACATACTGTTCTGACAATCTTACGATCGCACTCTAAGAGATAAGATATTTGTATGTGGCTGTGTGTGTTCTGTGGAGCCAGACTGCCTGGCTTCCAAGCCCGGCTCTTTTACTTACTTGCTGTATAACTTGGGGCAAGTTGTTTAGCCTCCTGTCTCAATCCCCTCATCTCTAATTTGAGGACAATGATAATGCCCATATAATGGGGTTGTTATGAGGAATAAATAAATTAATATTTATAAAATGCTTGGAACAGTACCTGGCACATATAATTTATATGAGAGGTAAATTAGAGAAAACTGTCCATGCAGGTGTACATATGTCCACACAATAGTGTACATCACAGATTACTGACACAGTACACCTCTGTGGGTTATTCAGGTTGTTAGATATTTCAGTGATGAACAGCTCTGTCGTGAACACCCATCCCTCAGATTTTCTGAATAGCCGTCCTTATTTCCTTAGATTAATTCCTTTATCTGGACTACTGAATCAGTAGATGTGCATGTTTGTAAAAGTTTGCTACAGACTTTCTACAGAATTTAGTAAGAAATTTAATCAATACTGATCACAACCATGCTTGAGAATGCCGTCTTTCTTCATTTTTGTCAATGTGGAGGGTTAAACATTTTCTCTGCTTAACAGTCCTGCGGTGGGGGCGGTCTGTGTTAGACTGGCTTAGTCAGTAGACTGTGTGATTGTTGACCTTGGGGTTGTGGGTTCAAGCTCCACATTGGGTATAGAGATTATTAAAAAAAACAAACAAAAAAAAAAAAACCAACTTTGAATTAAAAAACAGTACTAATGAAGTTGATTTCTGCTGTATGTGTTTCCCCTTTGGTTGTTGCTGTTTATAGTTTGAAAGAAAAAAATAGGCAATAGATAGTTTTTTCTTTGGTTTTTGGGAGAACCAAATACAAACCCTTCCTGTATTTAAGGATTTTAATCCCTTATCATTTATTGTAAATATCCCCTGCATCCTTTCCCTCCTTTTCCCTGAAGCTCTTTTTCCTGTTTCTTTCATTTGCTTTATTCTTTTACCTGAATTTAGACTTTTATAGCTCTTTTGCTTTGTAGTTCTAGTATAACGTAAGTGAACATTTGCAAAATACCATCGTTAAAACTATCCATAATATCTTAAAAAAAAAAAAACCACACAGAGTATGGAGAGTATGGTACATTCGTTGAAGAAGGGAATAGGACAATTTTTAAATGAAATTTGTCTATAGAGGAAATATCTGTGAATTTCCTGTTTTGTCCTAGAATTGAATGATGAGTTTGCAGTTTTTAAAAGTAATATCTCAGGGACATCTGGGTGGTTCAGTTGGTTAAGCCTCTGCCTTTGGCTCCTATAAGGCGCTGCCTTTGGCTCAGATCATGATTCCAGGGTCCTGGCATCGAGTCCCACATTGGGCTCCTTGTTCATCGGGGAGCCTTCTTCTCTCTCTGCCTCTGTCTGACCCTCTGCCTGCTTGTGCTCTCTCTCTCTTCCTGGCAAATAAATAAATACATAAAATCTTTAAAAGTAATATCTCATTCATAGTTCATGCTTTTGTGATGTTGACCAGTACTTTATAAGTCTCTACCATTTTTTAAAAAAATGATTTACTTACTTGAGAGAGACAGCACGAGACAGAGTGAGCATGAGTGTGGGAGGAGGTGGGTAGAGGGCAGAGAGAAAGACAGTCTCAAGCTGACTCCCAGCTGAGTGTGGAGCCCGATGTATGACTCAGTCCCATGACACCAATATCATGACCTGAGCCAAAATCAAGAGTTGGCCACTTAACCCATGAGCTACCCATGTGTCTTGAGTCTCTAAAATTTTATTTGCTAAATGAGTTACAGGGCATGTGAGACTTATAATATTAAGTGATTGTTTTATATAGACTTACTGAGCTAGATATTTGAATCTTTTTGTCCACTTGTTTAGTTTAAAATAAGATTTTTTTTTTTTAAATACGTCTATTAATAATGAACTTGAAGTTTTTGTTTTTCCCCCTATTGGATAAGAATGGAGTGGAGAGATTTCTTTCAAGACTGATCTTTAAGCACATTTCCTGGATATAGACCTTAAGACCTTTATTTTATAATAATGGAAGTAAAATATTTGATGCATTGAATCTTCTCATGCATATAACCTCGTTTTCTTCTCCATTTATTTGATAATTGTTTCATCATTTCAAATTCAATTTGTAATAGCAATGAACACTCTTTAATATTTTTCTAATAAGGATTAGTTGGAGAGGTTAATATGGTCAGAAATTTAAAGAAGCTCAGAGTCATCTTAATGAGTGTCAGGTAATTAACCTACATGAATAGATTAAAGAAATCAAGCAGGCACGCTGATGGGTTTTCCTTTCAAGTTCAAATTTAGAACATCATCTGTGCAGTGGTTAGGTCTTACACATTAGATGGTGATTGCTATATTGTTTTTTAATATATAAAAAACTTAATAGTGAAACATTATTAGAATTCCTCATCAAATTTGATTAATTGAAGAGTGATTATGATATGTGATATGAATTTTGAATTCTCATGTGTGAGTGATATTTTTTTAATAAATAGTCTTCTCCAAATGAATTCCTTTTATAAACTGGGAATCAGTGCTTTAATATAGAGAACTCCTCTTACAAGAAAAAAATCATAATGTGAAACTTAAGCCGTTCTTGGACTGCTTAATTTAGGTCTAAGAAACTTCGTGAAAACGATTGTCACTATTATCCTAGGGATGCTGTTTTTCAAACTGAGATGAAAAATTATCTATTCCTGTGGTCACTGTAGGATTAAAGGATAAATTCTAGAAGTAATCCTGAGTGCTTCAAAGGCAAGACTTCATCGAAATTATTCGAACAGATAACATTTATCTTCTTCTTAAGGAATTCTAGAAATTTATGGACATGTGTCCTTTGTTTAGTTAATTACAATTGAGTTGATGTAACTATTTGTCTTTCTGGCCGTACTGGAGGTGGTGTGAGAGGTTAGTTGCTATCCTTTTTCTTTCTTTCTTTTTTTTTTTTTTTTGGATGAATTATGCCAATTATAGGTCAGGGAGAGTCTAAAACTAGAGATCATTGGTTTTGAATCCCTTCGTTGGGGGGAGGTATTTCTGGTCTTGGGTAAACAGCACCACCTTGGTATAAAATCTGGATTTGTATTTTAGCTCTGCCACTTGTCATTCACTCCTTTAGCCTTACCATTCTGTTTTGTGCAGCGGGAACACAGATTTCATCATGTGGACAGAATAAATGAGATCTTGCTCTTGAAAATATTTTGTAAATCTAAATAATGCAAATATCAAGTGTTACATTTTTAACTTCTTTAGGGGAGACTTGGATATGTCCCCTTCAAAATAAATGAACTCATTTCATTTTGACTTAGTTTTCAGTCTTCTATTCTCTTTCTATAAACCCTGCCCAAGAATTTCCTTAAATAGTAGTACAGAGAAACCATGAAAATCTCAAGGGAAGGTAGAATGTTAGAATAAGTTTTATATACACTCTTCCTAATCTGTGAATAATAAAACATCAATTTTGAATTCTTACATGTGACTGATATTTTTTTAATAAATAGTCAGAACATGGGATTTAATCTCCACTTTTTGACCTGGTTGTTTCTCATTGTCACAAACTATATGGACAGTTGTCATTACTATACAGCCAACTATTGAAAAGGGAGGCCAAATTAGATCAATCCATTTTGGGCTCTTGTGTGAACAGCTCTGGGCTGATAGTTGGTGAGATAAATACTAAAAAAGATACACAGAAACCTTTCAACTTCTTAGTCTGGTCAGAAGATCGCATATCTCATGAAAGTCAGAAGTAGATAAAGTGTCTCAACCATTCATTTGGTCATTTGGATTTTATAAAATACATAGTTTCCCCAGCTCTATTGGGGATGGCAAGGAACTGTCTTTATACCACTTTTTATGGCCATGTTGACCAACACTGTTGTTTGCTCTTAGCAGATGCTCAGTAAATACTTCGAATCAAGCTGTATAACCTAGATAATTACAAATCTCTCTCTACTATTAGAATAACAGTTAACAGGACAGGTATTACTGATGTTAGGTTAATAGCATCCTCTGAAATGCTAAGGAAAACACATTTAGCTCTCTAAATTATATGGCTGTGTGCTCACTGATTTATCTTTTAAAGTGGTCAATAAAGAGCCTTCTTGCTCAGCACAGGAATGAGGAAGTGCTGCTGCAAACGTCCTTAAATCAGAAAAGTTGAAAATACTGAATCCTTATCACATAACCTGAGGCATCCAAGTTAATTTTCTTTTATGCCTTTATAACTCCTATTTTATTAAATTTGCTGTCTGTCAACCTCTTTGAGAGTTTTCTTGATTTTTCTGGATCTGACTTCCTAATGACACATTCTGTTTTAGAAAGATAGTATTTTAGCTGTGGTTGAAGTAATTTGAAGGGCTTGATTAATTCACCAGTATTACTTGAGGAATCCTCCTAAAAAGTATTTCAGTGGTTACTGTTTGTTAATTTCTCTACTGGGGCGAATTAAGTAGCGATAAGTAATCTGCCAAGTCCGGGTGAGCTGTTTCAATCCCAGAGGACCATTAGGGACAGATGACAAGAACACTGAAAATTTACCCTCGCAACTTCAGTGGCTTTCTTTAAATCAGGCCTTAAGATATTTGTCATTGTCCTAATCACGATCTGTTGACGAAAGTGTAGAACCTTCAAATGCCTGTTTGGTACATCCTGCTAACTTTGCTTTATAAACGACACTGATTCACTCCTCATACCACTGCTTGTGGCTAATTCCAAAGGGGACTGGGCACAAAAAGAATGTGAAGCATGCAGTGCAAATCCAACAGGAGGGCTGGGAAAACATTTCAGCCTTCGGGCTGCACTTTGTGTTGGCGTGGAAGCTCTTTCTTCACTTTCTGTTGTTTCCCCCTTTAGAATACGGTGGGTGACTCAGCTTTCTGGGGTAGTTCACCTGGGCACAGGCTGGCGTTCAATCAGCCTTGTCCTGGGCAAATCCTCGAGTGATTTCCTTTCCCCTGATCTGCTACTCCTGGCACATAGTAGGTACTGTTTGCTGGGTGAGTAATAAATATTTATTGAAGAGTATTTGGTTATTTCCATTTACACTTAGCAGCCCCGGAGGATGAGGCTGAGATGACTGTATTTATCATTACTGACCTCATTTTCTAATCTCTGAATATTAACAATGTTCAGAGAGAATATTTGTTTCAGAGGAAACGGTCTACTCTTTGTGCCTTTGACATTCTGAGTGCTTTTCCTCACCACTGAGAATTGGACAAGGGCAATGCTTTGTTCCAAAAGGGGTGGAGGTCATTTTGATATCTTGTATTTAACTCTAAGTATTAATATTCTTTAGATTTCCTTCTGGAATTCTTCATATCAGAAAAAAAAAAGTTTTAATATTAGCTCAGGAAGAAAATATAGTCTGTGTGGTGGTGAGTGGCCCTAGCGCCAAAGCTAAGCTTCTTTAAAATGAAATTTTCCCTTTAAAAGCTGCTTAACCTCCAGTCTTTTCAATAGATACATTTAAAGCTGAAATGTTAATCTGCTCCTGAACCTCATATGCTTTAAACTGCTTCCTGAAACAGGCTCAGAAACTTAAAAAATTTATTTCATATATTTAAAATAATGTTTGATTGAAGTGATACACATATGCAAGTCATTTCAGATTTTTGGGGAGGAGAGAAATTTCACTTCTTTCTGATCTCTCTTTTACTCAAGTGGTACCTGGAGGTAATCTCTGTAGTTTGAGGCAGTCAAGCCAAACCTTTCTCTTCTGAGTGATACATTTCCCAGGAAGGCTTTTCTTTTTATATCTTCTTTGCTCATCAAGCAGGAACATGTTAATGTTTGGAGCACCTAGGTGGCTCACTGGCTTGAGGGACCAACTCTTGATTCCTGTTCATATCATGGTCTCAGGGTTGTGAGGTGGAGTCCCGTGTAGGGCTCTAATCTCAGCACGGAGTCTGCTTGTCCCTCTCCCTCTGCTCTTCCCCCACTTGTGCTCTCTCCCTCCCTCTCTCTCACTCAAATAAATAAATAAAGAATCTTTAAAGCAATAATGTATTAATGGTTAACCGTGAACCTGTGGCTGTCTCAATCCTGACTGCCTAGTAGAATCACCTAAACATTTCTCCCGGTGATTGGTTGGGGCTGGGGCTCAGGGTTTGGCCACATTTGAAAGCTTCCGAGGTAGGTGTTTCTCGATGCACCCAATGTGCAGGATGGCCGTGGAGTGAGCTGGAGATGAGTAACAATGTAGGTTTTTATGTATCACTCATTTTGTGGTGAACCAACCCTTTTGGTTCCATTTTTTTTTTTTTTTAAAGATTTATTAGAGAGAGCGCGCATGAGTGCCCGTGTGCAAGAGCCAAGTGGGGAGGGGGGAGAGAATCCCAGGCAGACTTCGAGAGCAGGGAGCCCATCGTGGGGCTCGATCCCACAACCCCAAGACTACAACCCAGGGGGAAACCAAGAGTCCACACTTAACCAACTGCGCCACCGAGAAGCCCCTGTGTAGATGTTTTGATTCTAATCTCAAACCTTAATGTAAGAAGCACTTGGGTGGTAGAATTTGGCTAAAAATGCCAGTCCTTGGGGCCAGTGCACAAATTCCAATTCTGTGAAGTGAGGGGCTGAGCATACCGTCCAGTGATTTTGATAGAGTTGGTGAATGTCTGTGTTCCTTCAATAAATGTGATGTTCCAGTTACCTATTCCAGCATAACCAAGCACTCCAAAACACATTAACATATTTACATCATTCTATTTCATGGGCCGTGGGTCAGGATTTTGCCATAGTTTGGCTGTAGAACAGTGGTACTGTTCCCTGCAGTGTCACCTGGGGTCACTTGGTGATTTTCCGCTGGTGGCTGGTCTAAGGGCTTAATCCACGTGGCTGGCACCTAGGCATACGTCACTGAAAGGCTGGGCTCAGCGGGGCCCTTGCAGGTACTCCCGGGGCTCTCTTGACAAAGCCTCTTGGCCATGGATTTGTACTTTCAAGGTGACTCAGGGCTCCTAGTGTTTCAAGAGAGCCAGGCAGGAGCTTTGGTGTTTCTGATGATCTAGTGTCATTTCTGCCACAGTCCCTGGGGTCAAGTGAGTCTGTAAGAAAGCCTAGATTTAAGGAGAGGGGAATTAGACTCCTTCAGCAGGAGGAGTAGCAAGGTACAGCCATCTGTACTAGCCCCAAACCCCCACACTTATTGCTTTGAGCCTATCACAAACTTCCTGAGTTACTGATTCATCATTACTGGTTACAATCTTAGTACAGGGGCTTAATACCTTTCATCTGGTTACTTTCAGCAATTTCTAAAAGGTATCTCTACCTATAGATCAGTGTTCTTTGTTTCACTGTGTACATGGCACAACTAATCTTTTTGAAGCCTGATGCTAATCATGGAACACCCTTTCCTCAGGTGTAAATGGGTCTCCTCACCTCTTAGTGTAAGGTTGTGGCAGGAAGTGTTGGTGTGGTGGTTTACATCAACACAGCTTGGAGTGAGACTGAGTTCAAGTCCTGCTTCTGGTATTTACTTCCTTTGTGCCTTTGGGCTGTGTACCGTAGCTGCCCCTTACTGTTACAGTTTCCCTCTAACAGGTGAAACAACAGCTCAGGGTGTTGTGAGAATTCAGAAGTCATATATGTAATGCCCTAAAATGTGTTGGGATAAAATGGTTTTCATTGTTGTTGCTGTTAACATTTTTATGGCAAGACATTCAAGGCCAGCCATGCTCTGTTGCACCTTACGTTTCCAACCTCATTTCCTAGGACCGCTCCTGTAATCCACGCCATGGCCTCATTCAGCTCTCTCCTGGGCCGTCTGCCTGTCTTCGTGTCTTTTCCATCTTGACTTCTGCTCGTGCTGTCATCTGTCAATGAGAAGCTGATTTCTTTCCCCCTCTTTTTAGAAAGTGGTTTTACTCCAGGACTTTAGAAGGTTGCCAATCAGTGGAAACTGGAATTTTGTACCTCATTCCGTGACCCAAACATGGCTCTGTTCGGTCCCTCTGATTCTCATGTGTGCTCAGGGCAGTGCTACTTCCTGCCCTCCCTAACTTCTGCCTTTGGCTTTCCCACAGTGCTGTGCCTGACCTGTTGGTGTTCAAAATTAGGCATGGTGTCAGCAAAGTTCAGGTTTTCTGCAGTAACAGTCTGAAAACCTCCTTGGCATAGAGCACCTTATTTCTGGGTCATGCCGCCAGCCCCCCGTGGGCCATAGGAGATCTGCTCGTGTTACCATCTGGGGCCCCCGCTGCCGGAGGCTTCATCTCACAGCGTGTTTCCCTGATGACAGAAAGTCAAGAGAAGTGTAAATCCGTGCACTGGCTCTTAAATGCCTACATTTCTCTAGCTAGTTACACGTCAACCCTAAGTTCAGGTGGGCGGTAAAGTGTGATTCTACCATGTTCTCAGAACAAGGGAATCCACAGCTTGTGAGCAAGCTCCACGGCTACAGCAGGTGGATCCTGGCCTCCTGAACTCCTCCTGTAAGATGCCGCCCGGTGAGTAGAGCGGCTGCTCGGAACGCCTCCCTGTGTGCACCGGCTCAGGGGAGAGCATTCAGTTTGGGGGAGGACATTGGCAGGCCTTCAACTCTCTTTCAGATGTGGTTCCGAAGAAAAAAACCAAAAAATCATGTAATAGTGGTTATATTGTGTTTATGGTTTTCCTTAGGAATATTAAAGCCTCAGACAATCTCTCTTTTTCATACATTTCTCTTAAAAAAACAAAAGACTTTTCTTTCCCCTTGGAGGAGTGCGGAGGACACTGACTCCGTCTTTGGTCTTCCCCCCAGGGACCTCCCGCAGGGCTATGCCCTCCAGGCTCTGAGGAGGCTGAATGTGTGCTTGGACAGGAATGTGGGAAGGCTGGTTCTGATCTCTAATGGGATACACACAAGGCTCCATGTCAGATGATGAGTAGAGATGACTGGTGGACGGAAGGCTCCACTTTCCATAACTGGTAGGCATGGCGGGTTCACTGAAGACCCCCACCGCAGATAATCAGCAGAGATCCTCTGGTATACAGGTGGCGCCACCTTAGATGGCTTCCCATTGACCTTAGCACAATGCCTGTCGCCCTGTAAAAGCTGTGCGTTTAGGTCCAGACTTGGAGAGTGGGGTTGGGGAATGGCTGGGTACAGCCCGAAGTTACCCCCGAGAAAGGTTCAGGCTGTGGTCGGGTGCTTCGTTTGGGGTCTCTGAGTGCTCTCTGAGTCTGGACTCCTCTCCACCCTCCAATACCCCTGCCCTTTGATTCTAACCTAAAAACCGGTTAGCAAGACACAGGAGCTAACTCTAGTATGCTAGAACTACCGCCAGGTGACTGTCAGACAGACTCCTGGCCGGAGCCACTTAGTTTTGGGGGGTTCCTAAATTGAGCATGTTTAGTAATTGAAAGTGATAATGATCTTACTGAGTTGGAGAGCTAGTCCATAAACCTACTGCTCAGTAGCTCAAATTTAAGGTAGTAACTGAAAGGAAGCTATAGAAGATGCTGGTGACCACATACATGGAACAGTGCATTTGCTAAATGCAACAACTGGAAGGTTTTTGTATCCATAATGTCCTCCTTTAAAAAGTTCTAAGAAATACAGACTCCAGGGGCGCCTGGGTGGCTCAGTGGGTTAAGCTGCTGCCTTCGGCTCAGGTCATGATCTCAGGGTCTTGGGATCAAGTCCCACATCGGGCTCTGCTCAGCAGGGAGCCTGCTTCCTTCTCACTCTCTCTGCCTGCCTCTCTGCCTACTTGTGAGCTCTCTCTGTCAAATAAATAAATAAAATCTTAAGAAAGAAAAAAAAAAAAAAGAAATACAGACTCCAGGGAAGCCCATAGAGGTTAGGGAATAGCTGTAGAGATAAGGATAGCACATAGGGGAACTAGGGTCTTAACCGACTGGTTGACTCTATCAGCCGCGTGGGGCCCTGGTTAACATTTTAAGTTAACAACATTCTCGAAAGGACCACGAATCATGGCTTGTGTATCTACTTGTCATCTGTGAAGGGTCTGGAAAAATAGGCTAAAAGAGGGCAGAAAATTATAAGATGAATAAAATAACACAGTGGCGGCAAAGGCTTTGAGAACCAAGGGAAGGAAGGATGCAGGAGTGGCTGTACCTGGGGGCGTTCAGCTGTTGGGAATCCCCAGGGAACTGAAGGGAAGGGTGTTGTCTCCCATTTCTGAGAGGGGAATTAACTCTTCATTGCGCAGTGTTCTGTTCCTTAGAAGTTGTAGGGTAGCTGAATTCAATGACGGAAGGATTGATTACTGTGAACTGTGACCTAGTAATGTAACTTTCATTATGGGAAAGCCATGGTATTTTTTTTTTTTTTTTTTTAAGAGACTTGGGCCCCTTTGACCACTGGGACATGTCGTAATCCTCTGTGCAGAAAGATGCACCTCTGTGTGCCATGCTCTGCTTCATTTCAGGGGCTTAAAGGGTCTCTCCATTTAGAGTCCTGGCAGAACAGGCGAGGGGAAGATTGTAAACTGGTCTGTATCCCCAGCAGTCAGCTGCTTCTTCAGTATCTGGTGATAAAGAGTGGTTGTGTTGGTGGTTGTAGACAGGCAATAGGGGGAATTTGTTTGTTTTTAATTTTAGGCATTTTAAACAGCTCATGCTTGTGTATTTTAAAAATATTTGCTTTAACGCAATGCTAAATATTGTAGGGGGCAAGGACAGTTTACAGTAAAGCACATTTGCTTGGGGAAAAGGTTTCCATGGCTCTCCTCTAGCTGTTCTGTGTTTATAGCCTCCAGAACTTTCACTCTGGCTTTGTTCCCAGGAAGGAAAGCTCTGCCCTTTCCCATTCTTCTACCCTTACTGTGCGTGGGCGGCTGTGCATCTCCTGCGGGAGGGCACTGGGAGTAAAGCTGAGCAGAATGCTCCTTGGCTCCCAGAATCTCAAGCCAAATGGAATTGTTCTGAGTTGGCTGGGTCTTACTTTCTCATGGTTATGCCTGGAAGGAGGTGTGTTTTTGGTGTCATGTGTCCTGAAAGCGTAACTCTTTATTAGCACAAATAAATCAGTCGGTCGGCTCAGTGGATTTCGGGAGTCCTGGGAACGTTTGTGAAGCATTGCATAGGGTTGACACTTACCAGGGAAATACTCCGATTATGATTCCCCGACTAGAACATTATCCACTCAATACTCCCCGTGTTGCCCCTGACACGCCCCCCCCCCCCCCGTGCACAACACATGTTTGCATGATGGTGATGATATTGAAGGTGAGAGGATTTCAATCTCTAATTTACACTTCTCAGAATAATACAGTGGTTGGGGCGCCTGGGTGGCTCAGTGGGTTAAAGCCTCTGCCTTCGGCTTGGGTCATGATTCCAGGGTCCTGGGATGGTGACCCCCATTGGGCTCTCTGTTCAGCAGGGAGCCTGCTTCCCTTCCTCTCTCTCTGCCTGCCTCTCTGCTTACTTGTGATCTCTGTCTGTCAAATAAATAAATAAAATCTTAAAAAAAAGAATAATACAGTGGTTATCATGTGTTATGTTGTGGATGAAGGGGATGTTTGAAACATTTAAAATAAAAGTATGAGACTGTGTACCTCAATCTGACATGGTTTCCCTATATTGTAAATAATTCTAGTTAGGATGGATAATGGTTCTTGCTATATTGCTCTGGAGTTACACTTCCTTTAAGATAAACCGGTTAAAATTTATAATTTGTACTTCTGTTTCTGAAGTTAAATTTGAAAGATTTTTGTTTGCTTGTTTTTGGTTTATTTTTTTTAGAGAGAGTGGAAGAGTGTACTTGCATGGGGGAGAGGTCAATGAGGCAGAGGCAGAGAAAGTCCCAAGCAGGCTCCATTCTCAGTGTGGAGCCCGACTCAGGGCTCAGTCTCAGGACCCTGAGATCATAACTTTAGCCAAAATCAAGAGTTGGACGTAAAATGGACTGAGCCACCCAGGTGCCCCTAAATGATGGTTTTAAGGTGTTTTCTTCCCTAATAGGCTTTTGTATCTATTTAGAAAATTTTGATTTTGAAAATTGAAAATTGAAAGCATCATGTATCTAACATCAACCTTTTTTAGTCCTTCCAAAACATTTTGCTGAGCGTTTTGAAGTTGGAAAATGGCATCTAGAAAGAATTAAAGTGCCATATTACTAAAAGATGATAAAATCAGGGTGTTCATGTTTGCAACATGAAACTGAAAGAAACCATGTAAGTAGTTTATCTGCATATTTCTGGCTTCTTGTTCCCTTGTCCCTTTACAGAATCACTTTGAATGTTACTCCACTCCACAACAGGCTGTTTCTCTGGGGAGGAGGTGGTTTCCCCACCTCTGAGTGTTCTGAGAATCAGAAATGGCTCATTGGTCCCATCGGTGTTACGGCAGCCCAACAATTTTGAGTATTTATTTGCATGGCAGTATTGCTGTCTTATAAAACTTAATTGATAAATGCTTGAGAATTTGCTGTAAGATTTTTGAAGACCTCAATGATATTTTACAGTTGAGATCAAAATGGCTGTTCCAACATTGCATTTTCCGGCAATGTTGGAAACTTCCCTGGTGCCATCCTTCCAGCTGAAGAGGGTAGAACAGCACCTTGCAGGCAGAGTAATTCTGCAAGCAGAGTAGGGAGGTCTTAAGCAAGGGCTGCCTTGCCCATACTTTGATGTTTTGTAAACACAAAACAATATTTTTATTCTGGCTTCTGACCTGTTGGGGGCTTGGTTAGCTCTGCAACAGCCCAGATGCATCCATGATTAAAGGAAATGGGCTGGGGAGACTTTACTCCTGGGGCCAGGTAAGAAGTAGCTGGTGTCATTCTGAATGTGCTCCCGATGAAGAAATCCCTGTAGCCCTCTTAGGGTACCCATTTAGAAGCATCCTATTAAAATTTGCTACATAGTTAAAGCTGACATTTTGAACCCTGTCTGAGAAAGTGGGAAACCCTTGTCATGAATAATGCTATGTAGAGCAGTAGATTAGGATTTATACCTTTTATCTTGCTTTCAATTCTAATGCGGCATTCCATTCTCTGCCACTTTAGTTAAAATGTTACTTGGGAAGGCAGAGGTCATTCGGAGCTTGTGTTGTGGCATGTAAATAAAACTAAAAGTCTTTGTTTTAAAGTTGTACTGCTTCTCGCCCCCATTCTAAGGTAGAGACTGTAAAGACTTTTCTCTGAACGGGATTATAATATGTAGCCTATAAATCAAAAGTAACATGAGGAAAACATTGAAGCAGTCAGATTTTTAAGGTTCTTAATAGAGTTACAGACAGATTAAATTGGAAAAAGTATGCAGTTATTTTAAAATATGCTGATCTGCTTATTTTAATTTCATCTGCATGTATCACGTGTAAAAAGCTTTGCAGTACAAGGAACAGGTAACTATATAAATGCAAGCTTACAGGACATAGCAACAATGAATGAGTTTGTTTCTTTCAAGCCTATTACCTCTTAAAGCAGGAGTCTCAGACTCCAATCACTGCAGGGGCTGGACATGTAGAGAAATAAACGTGGGCTGTTACATTTTCGACAATGAGAGTCTACGAACATATGTGCTATTTCTGATTCTTGAAAGAGGACATCTTCTTGTTTTATCATTTTCTCATATGTAGGGGTGCAGATGGGAAAATGCGCACTATTTTGTAGCTGCCCCTGTTCATCTTTTGGTTGGTTGTTGCGTAGGTGGAACACAGTCAGTCTCTGGCCAGATTTTTGCTTTGACGAGAGACGATAACCTGAATTCTTTTGCAGTCTTCCGCGTTTTTAAATAAGAACAGGAACAAACTCTACAGCCCAAACAGCATAGTTCTCCATGTTGGCTTAGCCTGTGTGTCCCCAGTTTATGATTCCTGGTGAATTATTGGCTGTCTTTTCTTTCCAGTTATGTCTCATTTAAAGCAAAAGTTAGACAAAAAGTTTATTCACACAATTTACAAATGCATTTCTTCAATCTTAGCTTTTCATAGAGTGGTTTGCATTGTCAACAAAAATTCATAAATTCTAAAAGTTAACTTTATGTTCCCTTTTTGTTACTTGATATCATTAAATGTTTAAATTTTATTTGAAACTAACTGAAGTAAGACATTTAAAAGTATGTAATCCAAAGTTTTTAAACAAATATCACCAATTTCATGCCCAGCCTTTCTTACCTATTAGTAGCAGCCACTTTCAACTTCTTTAAATACTTTAAATATTTCTTCTCATTTTGTAGCAAGATGCTTGAGTGAATTTCTTGATTTAAAAATTTCAGATATTTTCAGTTGATCTATTTGTAGATAAAGATTTAATTGTTTTTCATTTCTTTCTTTCATCTATTCACATCTAGTACCTACCCCCGTTCTTCCTGCTTCATTAGTTAACATTTTGGTGAGATCAGTATTCAGTTTTTTTTTAAAAAAGATTTATTTATGTATTTATTTATTGACAGAGAGACACACAGTGAGAGAGGGAACACAAGCAGGAGAAACGGGAGAGGGAGAAGCAGGCTTTCTGCTGAGCAGGGAGCCCCATGCAGGGCTAGATCCCAGGACCCTGGGATCATGACCTGAGCTGAAGGCAAATGCTTAAGGGTTGAGCCACTCAGGTGTATCCCATTTTTTTTATTTGAAGTATAGTTAAGACACAAAGTTATATTAATTTCAGATGTACAACGTGGTGATTGGAAAAGTCTATATATTTTGTTCTGCCCAATGCAAGTGTAGCTAACATCTGTCACCATATATCACTGTTACAGTACTATTGACTGTATTCCCTACTCTGTTCCTTTATCCCTGTGACTCACTCATTCCATAACTGGAAGCCTGTATTTCCTACTTGCCTTCACCCATTTTGCCCATCCACCCACTCCCACCTCTCTAGTATCCATCAGTTTGTTCTCTGTATTTATGGGTCTGTTTCTCCTTTTTGTTTGTTCACTTGTCTTGCTTTAAGATCCCACATATCATATGGTATTTGTATTTCTCAGTATAACTTCTTTCACTTAGCCTAATACCCTCTAGGTCCATCCATATTGTTGCGAAAGGCAAGATCTTATTCTTTTTTATGGCTGAGTAAATTGTGTGTGTGTGTGTGTGTGTGTGTGTGTGTGCGCACACACACGCACACATGTGCATGCCTGTGAGGGAGATCAATGCCACATCTTTAGCCATTATCTCTTAGTAGACACTTGGGCTACCTCCATGTCTTGGCTATTACAAATAGTGCTAAAGTAAACATAAGGGTGCATGTATCTTTTCAAATTAGTGTTTTGTTTTCTTTTGGTTAATACCCAGTAGCGCAATTACTAGATCATATGGTATTTCTATTTTTAATATTTTGAGGAACCTCTATACTGTTTTCCACAGTGACTGTACAGTTTACATTCCCATCAACAGTGCATGAGAATCGTTCTCTTTATCCTCGCCAATAGGGTTTTGTTTTTTTTTTTCCTGGCTATTCTGATAGGTGTGAGATGTTCTCATTGTGGGTTTACATTTCCTTAATTAGTGATGTTGAGCATATTTTCATGTTTGCCATCTGTGTCCTCTTTGGAAGAAATGTCTGTTCGGGTCCCCTGACCATTTTATTTTCCTGCCCATTTTTATTTTTATTTTTTTAAAAAAGATTTTATTTGACAGAGCAGGAGAGTGAGAGAAAGTACAATTGGAAGGAGCAACAGAGGGAGAAGCAGGCTCCCCACTGAGCAAGGAGTCCAAATGGGGGGACTCCATCCCAGGACCCTGAGATCATGACCTGAGTTGAAGGCAGACACTTAACCAACTGAGCCACTCAGATGCCTCACCTGCCCATTTTAAATAACATTGTTTGGGGGTGGCTGGCTGCCTCATTGGTAGAACATATGTCTCTTGATCTTGGGATTGTGAGTTTGAGCCCCATGTTGGATGTGGAGATTACTTAAATAAAATCTTTAAAAAATCACATTGCTTCTTTGGTGTTGAGTTTTAGTAATTATTTATATATATTTGATATTAACCCCTTATCAGATATATCATTGGCACATACCTTCTCCCATTCATTAGGTCACTTTTTTTTGTTGTTGCTGGTTTCCTTCAATGTGCAAAAACTCTTTATTTTGATACATTTTTAATAGTTTATTTTTTTGCTTTTGTTTTGCTTACCTGGGGAGAAATATATAAACAATTGCTGCTAAGCTGATGTCAAATTACTGCCTGTGTTTTTCCCCACCCCTAGGATTTTTTTTTCTAATCACTTGCATTTTTAAAAAATTTTATTTATTTATTTATTTACATATAATGTATTATTTGCCCCAGGGGTACAGGTCTGTGAATCATCAGGCTTACACACTTCACAGCACTCACCATAACACATACCCTCCCCAATGTCCATAACCCAGCCACCCTCTCTATATCCCCCCTCCCCTTGGCAACCCTTGGTTTGTTTTGTGAGATTAAGAGTCTCTTATGGTTTGTTTTCCTCCTGATCCCATCTTGTTTCATTTTTTCCTTCCCTACCCCCCCAACCCCCCACTCTGCCTCTCAAATTCCTCATATCAGGGAGATCATATGATAATTGTCTTTCTCTGATTGACCTATTTTGCTCAGCATAATACCCTCTAGTTCCATCCATGTTGTTGCAAAAGGCAAGATTTCGTTTCTTTTGATGGCTGCATAGTATTCCATTGTATATATATACCACATCTTCATTATCCATTCATCTGTTGATGGACATGTAGGTTCTTTCCATAGTTTGGCTATTGTGGACTTTGCTGCTATAAATATTGGGGTGCACATGCCCCTTCGGATCACTACATTGTATCTTTAGGATAAATACCCAGTAGTGCAATTGCTGGATCATAGGGTAACTCTATTTTCAACTTTTTGAGGAACCTCAATGCTGTTTTCCAGAGTGGCTGCACCAGCTTCCCTAGGAGTTTTATGGTTTCAAGTCTTGCATTGAGGTCTTTAATCTTTTTTGAGTTTATTTTTGTGTATGGTGTGAAAATTGGTTCAGCTTCCCTGGCACCATTTGTTGAAGAAACTGTCCTTTCGGCATTGTATATTCTTGCCTCCTTTGTCAGAGATTAGTTGACCTTAAGCATGGGTTTATTTCTGGGCTCTTTATTTCATTTTCCAGTGATCTGTGTGTCTGTTTTTGTGCCAGTACCATTCTGTTCTGATTACCTCAGCTTTGTAGTATATCTTGAAATCTGGAAGTGTGATACCTCCAAGCTTTGTTCTTCTAAAGATTGCTTTGATTATTCAGGGTCCTTTGTGGCTCCATTAAAAAATTTTTTTTAAAGTTTTTATTTAAATCCCAGTTAGTTAGGGGACTGGCTGGCTCAGTTAGAAGAGCATGCAGCTCTCAGGGTTGGGAGTTCGAGCCCCATGTTGAGTGTAGAGAGGACTTACATAAACTTAAAAAAATAAAATTCCAGTTAGTTGACATACAGTGTTAGTTTCAGGTGTACAATATGCAAATGTTAACATTCATGGTTTTTTGTTTTTTTTTAAAGATTTTATTTATTTGACAGAGCAAGAATGTACAAGCAGGCAGAACAGCAGAGGGAGAGGAAGAGGGAGAAGCAGGCTCCCCACTGAGAAGGGAGTCCAATGTGGGGCTCAATCCCAGGACCCTGGGATCATGACCTGAGCCAAAGGCAGTTGCCTAACTGACTGAGCCACCCAGACGCCCCTTAATATTCAGTTTTTACTGAATTTTTGTTTGACTGTAAAATATAGTTCAAAGCTTGATCCACATAGTGTACTATAATTAAAAATTTTCACTTGTACAAATGTTTTATTTTCCTGGCTTTAATAATGTTTCATTTTGTTTAGTGGTACTCTTCTCAATATATTTCAGACACATCTGGTAGATTTTTGAGAAAGGATTCTTGAGAGATTTTTTGTTTTCGACACTTTGAAAATGTCCTTATTCTTCCTTCACACTTGATTACTAAGGTCAGATTCTAGGTTGAAGTCATTCTCCTTCAGATTTTTGGAGAATTTATTTATTTATTTTTTGTTTTCAGTGTTATCGTGGAAAAAGTCTCTACTTCCCCAGTTTGTATCTATAAACCTTTCCATTTTTTCCCTTCTGATTCTATGAAGTTTCATGATGTGTGTGGTTTTTAAAAAGTGGTGGCACTTGGGGCATTTGCTAGAGCTTTTAGGTCTGTAGACATATCCTTCAGTTTTGGGAAACATTATTTCTGTAACCTCGCTCTGCCCCTCTCCCCCCAGCCACTCCCCAACACACCCACCTCCACACCCACACACCCCACCCCACCCCCCACACACAATTTTTCAGGTATTCTTTCTGACTCTTCTCATCTGCATTTGGACTTTCTGGAGTAACTCCTCTAAATTTCTTAATCTGTTTCCCCCCCTCTTTTTCTGTTCCCTCTGTTATGTTTTCTAAGATCTATTTTTCTGTTGAATTTATTTCTGCCCTCAAATTTTCTGAGATTTATAAATGTTAATTTTTAAGACTGTTTTCATGTGGATGCAGTATTCTCATCTCCCTGAGGATATTAAAGTCTTTTTGAAGTTTTTTCTCTGTTTACACTATCTGTCTTTTCACAGGGATATTTATTTTTCATTTTTATTTGTGTTGGTCTTTGACCTTCATGTTA
Source organism: Enhydra lutris kenyoni (assembly GCF_002288905.1). NCBI lineage: Eukaryota > Metazoa > Chordata > Mammalia > Carnivora > Mustelidae > Enhydra > Enhydra lutris. The sequence goes on from NW_019154085.1 coordinate 16,268,988, forward strand.
GAGGATTTCCACACACATAGGGTGAGCCTTACCATCTTTTCATATTTGAGAGAATCTGTGTTCTGGCCTTATTGACTGGTGGTGTTTTTTCTCTGTAGGGTCATTTTGTGTCCTGTTGGGCCTCCTAAATGCCAGAGTCTATAGATTTGTTCTTTTTTCCTTCAACTAGTTCATTTTCCCATACAGCAGCAGTTTTTACAACTTTGGTCTCCTGGCTCTTTCACTTAAAATTAGAAACTATTAAGGACCTTCTAGACCCATGCTGTTTAATAGAAATACAATACAAATCAAAAATGCAAGCTACATATGTGATTTTAAATTTCCTAGTAGCCACATTTAAAGTAAAAGATTGAAATTAATATATTTTACTTAACTCCGTGAATCCAAAATACTGTTTCAGCATGTAATCAAGTATAAGAAGTTGAGAAATTTTTCATTCTTTTTAATGCAAATTCTTTGAAATCCAGTGTATATTTTACACTTCCACCATGTCTCAAGATCTTCAGACTGGTCATATTTCAAGAGTTCATTCGCCACATGAGACTAGTTACTGTCTTACTGGGCAGTGCAGCGATAGAACTTCCGTTTGTGTGGGTTGTATCTCCCAGTATTTACACACTTGATACTGAAATTGAAATACCCTGCCAATAGTTACTTCATTTAAAAATAATAGTAGTAAACCCATTTTATGTTAACATAGTTATTTTACATAAAAGTTTTTCAAGACAGAATTTGGTAAGTGACATTGTCTTACATTTTTGTAAATTTTCATACTGTATAGCTTAATAGAAGACACCTGGATCCTCATGTCTATCTTTGCTTTCAGTCTGTTGCAATTTGCTGTTTTAAATAAAGGAAGAAAATCTGTCCCACTCAGATATGTGGTTGGAAAATGGTGGAGTATTTTAATAGTCTTCCCAGATAACTGTGGATATTTTTTTGCTACTACACCAAAAGTCAACAAGTGGTCCAGTTCTTAAAAGTTAGTTGCAATGGAATCTGAATCCTATTAATGGACTTTTCAAATCCATTGGTTTGTCTGGCCCTTTGAATGGATCTTTTACCCCTGCATGGATTGGTAACATTTTTGACCTGCATTGGTCATTTGGAAAATACTGGTTGACTGAGTTCTGCCAATCTTTCAGATATTGGCACATTTCATTATACTACGTCAAAATATCATGTTTGCTGATATCACTATTAGTCTAAGTAGAAAAAATCTTCAAGGATGGGAAACTGTCAAGCTCATGGTGATGGATCGAACGTATCCCAAATCCTAATTTTTGCTTGAAAGTTTGACTTTATCATTGGCAGTGAGTGTTGTCAGTTGTTATCCTTGACGTGAGGGGCTCACTATTTTGCTCATTTAGAAAATTTCTGCCAAATATCCACATCTGAATAACCATGGTGTCTCTACCAGTCTTTTTTTTTTTTTTTTTTTTTGAGGTGAAAAAGGTGTTCTGTTAAAAAAAAAGGCCAGTGGTTCAGCTACATGGTAAACAATAGCATGTGTCCTTTCCCTGGAGATCATACTCCTTCAGTATGCAGTATGCCTCTCATTTTGTGGCATAGGATATTGAAAAGATAGGTGATCCAAGGTTGGTTAATAATTTTTACTCTGTCAAGATCTTTACGTGAACTTAGCTTTTTAAAAAATTCTCTGAATATGAAATGCCAATGAGTATAGTGATACAGTTGTGTGCCATTGTTTCTATTCTTGCTAAGAAACGAGCAGCTTTTCCCACCCATGCCTTTGTACCATGAATGAAAACTTCAACAGTGAAAAAGGCAAATGTCAAAGCATAATGAAAATAGTTTTAGTTTCATAGTCTTTTTGGCCCCTCTGCAGTCTGTGGACCACACTTTGAAAACCGCTGCTTTAGAGGCATTATTCAGAGGCATAAGCCTGGGTAACCAGTGTCCAGATTGGTTAGAGTGAGCAGTGGACCAGAAGCCTTATTCATTTTTTTTTAAAGATTTTATTTATTTATTTGACAGACAGAGATTACAAGTAGGCAGAGAGGCAGGCAGAGAGAGAGGAGGAAGCAGGCTCCCCGCTGAGCAGAGAGCCTGATGCGGGGCTCGATCCCAGGACTCCGAGATCATGACCCCAGCCAAAGGCAGAGGCTTTTAACCCACTGAGCCACCCAGGCGCCCCAAGCCTTATTCATTTTTAATGTAGATTTTCTCCTCATTTCTTAGTGTTTACTCTTGCTCAGCTGTGTTCCACATTGCAAAGTACCTATCCCCTGTCCACTGGCTCCTTTACTTTATTTCGCTGTAAAGTAAACCTCAGATTTTGCATTTAGGTTGGGAGAGTTGATTGCCTCTGCAGACTGTCAGCCAGTTCTGTTTTCAGGCCTTGCCTCAGCCTTCAAGGCACCTGGTGCCTTCAGGTCCTGAGTCTTTGCTTCCCTGTTGGCCGCTTTCTCCACTGGCTCAGGTGTCTGCTCTCTTGGCTTTAAGTCAGGTATTACCCTTCGAATGACTTCAGCGTTCCGTTTTGCATCACCTTCTCTCATCTGTGGTGATTCCCACTTCCCTGTGTGATTTGATGAATTTTAAGTTCCTTTGTTTTTATGGGGCAGGGCGTTAGGCACAACAAAGTTGCCAAGAGGAATGCTTATGTTCAACTCACCAGGATTACCTAGAAATCCTCTCCTTTTGGAGTTTGTGTTAGTATGTTCAGGATGGAATGATAATAGTGCCATAAACTGGGCAGATTATAAGCAATTTTCAGTTTGGTAGGCTAGGAAGTTCAGTATCATGAGTCTAGCAGATTCAGTATCTGGTGAGGGCCCTCTTTTCCCCTGGTGGCTGTCTTCAGTGTCCTCACATGGTCGCAGAAGGGATAAGGGAACTCTGTGGGGCCTCTGTCCTGAGAGCACTAATCCTGTTTGTGAGGCTTCTACCCTCCTGACCCAGGCTCCTTCCAGAGGAAGAATCACATTGGGCATTAGGTTTCCACCTGTGAAGTATGGGCGGGGACACAAACATTCAGTCAATCCCAGAGTTCAGCTGAAGAAAATCTTATGTGCCCTTCCAGATCCCTTCTCTTCTGTATGTGCCAATCCTGTGTACAGTCTTATAGCTCCCTACTGTATTATTTTTATATATCTTTTCAGTGTCTTCATTATGTTTATTATGTTTCAAATGTAAGCATTTTTCAGTAGTGCCACAGGGGGTCAAGTTTCTGATCTGTCCTGCTCTACCCTTCTTTGAGTTCACTGCTTCGCATGCCTTGTCGATCGTTTGTAGCTGTCATGTTGAATATGCAGGACTTGAGGCGGATGACTGACCAGCAGTTTCACTTTTGTTTCCCAGTGTCCCTTTAAATTTATTCATGAGGATAGTTCTTCCCAAGGCCTTGAGTGAAATGCAGACAAATCCCAGTACTCTTCCAGTCAACTTGAAATCCTAAAGTGTCTTCCTGTCAGTAGTTAATATAGTCTAGTGTAATAGTCAAAACTTAAAACTTTACTCAGAGTTAATGGTTATGCCCTTAACTCAGGTCAAGTCTGCTCCAAGGATGTCACTAGGAAGGGGACGAGGGGTACAACTAGCCTTTCTTCTTTTACCTCATTTATCCCCCAGTTTACCCTCAGGTTCCCACACTGTCATTGCTGGAGTATGGAGAGGGAGGGCTGGTAAGTGCGTTTTCTACTGCCGCTGGAACAGATTAACACAGAATTGTCTGAGGTGTTGGATGTGTCAGAGGACAAACATTGTCTCCCTGGGCTAAAATCAAGGTGCAGCCATGGCTGCTTTCCTTTCTGGAGTTTCTAGGGTCGAATCTGTTACCTTGTCTTTTCCAGCTGGCAGAGACTGCCTGCATTCCCTAGCTCTTGGTTCCATCCTCCATTTTCAAAATCGCTCTCCTGTCATATCACCATCTCTGACTCTTCTTCAACTTCCTCTTTCACTTTAGCAACTTATGTAATTAAATTGGGTCCACATGGTTAATCTCTCCCATTTTAAATTCAGCTGACTAGCAGTCTTAGTTTTTTCTGTAGCCTTGATGAATCTTTGAATGAATTAAGACCTGAGGGATTAGGAAATCCTTTCTTGGGGGGTGGGCACTGGTCCATTACCATAGGCAACGAAACTGGCCACAAGTACTATTGAATATTCTTCATGCGTGCTCTCTTGGATCGGCAGATGATAAATCTGACTCTTGAAGGCTTCTTGACTTCCTCGTGGACCGTCTGCCCCTGCACCCCCACTTCCATTGCCAAGAATCTCCCCTGCAGTTGTTGTTCTTGTTGGTTAAGCCTGACTTCTTCAGCTGCTAAGAATCCAGCAGTTAAGACCCTAGCCCTCCAGGGGTTCCTTAGTATACCCACACTGCTCTGTGAAGGTCCCCAACTAGGAGGTACCCCCCCCCTTTTTTCTTGCTGTGGCTAATGGAGTAAAGAGCCATAAAACTGGGTTTTCCATGAGCTCATGCGGTAAGGCCCGAAGGTAGTGGTCTGCATTTCATTTCAGATTGTGTCACCGGAGAGTTGAGAGTCCTCCCCTGGGACTGAGAGGAACACACCATAGAAACATTCGGTTTGCTGGTACATCAGTGTGCAATATGTGCTGTATCCTCCTACCCTGAAAGTGTCATCTCTCAACTGTTTTTGTTTTTATGTCTTTGTTTCCAAACCTTTCTACGTATTTCTCCCTTTAAACAACAACAACAGAAAATAATGGGTAGTTCTTTCAGATTTGTCAGATGTGTCCTCCTCCTTCCCAAGAATCCTCTTTGGGGAAGTTCAGCACTGTCTTACCATTTCTTCTGGAGAGCTTAAAAGGTTAGGGATTGCGCTAAGGACGGGGCAGAGTCATGCAGTTAAGAGGTACCACCTGCAGCCTCCTGTGGACACCAGCTGGCTTCTTGTGCTCACACTCTGCTCCCAGCCTGATTCTTTGAAGCTTTCTCCAGCCTGTCATTGCAGATAGCCTGATCCAGTGAGCCTTTCTCTGCCTCGCAACTCTTCTTTTTTCAAGACACCGTTCAAATGTCACTTGCTTCCTGATCCCTGCATAGGCAAAAGCTGGCCACTCCCTCTTGGAAGGCATGGAAGAGGTCTTTTTGGGGTAGATGGACGAGACCCGATCTGCATAGCAGTGTGAACCAAAAAGAAGGCAACTAGCGTGAATGAATATTCTTTTGGAATACACCCGACATTTTAAACCACAGAGTCCCAGTTTCCCCAAAGTTACTACTTCTGGTCTCTGTAGGAGAGAGGAGAGTGTTTTCTCCTTTATTATCTCTTGTTAAATTATTTAGTGTCTGAACTACGGTTCTTACTGGGCTGTATTCATATCCCTGGATTTTCACCGGGGATCACAACTAGTTTACTGAGGAAGCAGCGTGTCTTGATGAGTGTGGAGGCGTGGGGTGTTCGTAGAGGAAAGGACATGGACTGGGACCCCAGCACCCTGCTCTGGAAACCTAGAACTGCCACTTACTACCAGATAGCCTCTGATAAGTAATTTGTTCCAGTCTGTTTTCACACCTATATAATGATACTTCACTGGGTTGTAGTGAGGATTAAATGAATTAATGTGAGTAAAATGCTTTTAGCAAGACTGATCAGCCTTTCAGGGGATGTGGCCACAATCGGGATGATGGTAGGGGTGATGCTACCTGGAAGTTTGAGTCAGGGAACCTATCTCCTAGGGATGTTCCTTTCGGTTAAGGAGTCCTTTCTGATCAACATCTTTTACAATACTGATGCTTACTAATCTCCTTGTAGTGACTTCTGAGGACATTTTTTGTATTTAATGCAGCCAGAGATATTGGCCTCTTTTGACGTGAGAGAGGGCTTAAGAACTGAATGACACCAGAGAGGAAAGGGAAGGGGAGACTGAACCCCTTTAGTTTCATCTAAGAGTATCTTGTTTTGCATGTGCTTAACTCCTACACATACTGCTTAATGCTCTTGGAACGTATTTTCCCTTATCGTAATTTTTCTTTTTCTCATTTTGTGTTCATTTGGTAGTTATGCAATAAAAAAATCATTTATTCGGGAAAATATTTTTGTTTTCTCTTATTTTAATTGCTTTTACTTAAGCCTGCTTTTTCTTGCTCAGGACTTGTTTGCCAAGATGTTTCCTGCCCTAAATCCCCTGGATTTCGCATCGGGCTGTGTCCTTTTTGATTGTAGAGAAGCCTTCGCCATCTCCCCCTTCTCTCTTAGCAGAGTGCCGACTCTTGGTTTTGTGGCTCTTCAGCTGGGTTGCAGTCCTGAGACTGGAGAAGGTCAACATTGGACATCACTCTTCATTCCAACTGTGTGCCATCCAGTAGTCTCACTGCATGACTGGGGCTGAGCTCATGTCTTCGATTTCCCCGTGTAAGCAGAGGCATGGTCGCAGCAGAATTAATTGGCAGGCGTTTCGTCATCAGCTCTTGGTGGCTGAATCCAGAGCTGTCCCTTTCTGGTCCACTCGTTTCTTAGGCTCAAGACATCCTGTACTTTTGCAAATCTCCAGTATGGCAGTTGTCAGGAGCTTGACATGGTTGTGTTCATAATGTTCTTTACCATAGGGCAAATGGACATGACCAGCGAGAGCTAAAGGGCATCTTATGTGGGACTCTAAGTCTAACGCCAGTCTAATGTCTAAGCATTTTACCTGTATTCTAAGTTGACTCATTGATAGGATTAAGCCAGAATTCTTGATTGTAGTTGGGTTGCTTTATTTCCACTCTAAGTGCAGCTCCCATCAGAATGTGACTGTGCACAGTCATAAAGTCTTATGAACTGATTTTATTATCGTGCCTGGCATGCCCCCCAAAAGCAATCTGGTTTCCTCCAAAAATTTATATACCTTTTGAAATCCCTACATTGCTTTTATACAAGCGAAAAAAAAACCCAGTCGTACTTGATACATCACTTTATAGAAACAGTCCGGTTTGTAAGTCTTAAGGATGAGCAAGCACTCCAACCCATAGGTTACCAGGCCTGAGACTTCTACTTCACAGGGGAAAGCATCATTAGAGACATCATTTTTTGACTTTACAAGTGTCTCTCTCCTTAGGTGCAAGGGTTTAAGAACTCTTATTTTTTATTTATTTATTTTTGAAGATTTTATTTATTTATTTGACAGAGAGAGCAAAAGAACACAAGCAGGGGTACAGGAGAGGGAGAAGGAGAAGTAGGCTCTCTGCTGAGCAGGGAGCCCAACGTGGGGCTCAGTCCCAGGACCCCGGGATCATGACCTGAGCCGAAGGCAGACGCTTAACCACCCAGGCGCCCTGGGTTTAAAAACTTTTAAGGATTCTCCATCTGTGGCTTGCATGAGGTATTGCTAAATTCCTCACGAAATGGTGTAGCCATTGGCATTGTGTAAGCAGTCCTGCCCTATGGAGGTTACCATGAAGTACGCTGCTTATGAATATTCAGTTAAGTGTGCTTCTAAAATTAATGTGCAAAGATGACATGCCTTGAGTTTTCCATAGATTATTGCAGGGGTTTTATATGAGATTTAGCTTAGTGTGCTATTCTATTTATCAATTTACTCTCCTTGAGGTATATTAGGATTATTAAGGGTGAATTTGTACTTTAGGTCCACTTCTGTTTTTACTTTTAGAGAAGATATTTCAGTGGAGAAATGAGGATTGAGAAATTAATCTAAGCTTTGCTTCACTGAAGCTACTAACAAAAAAGTCATATCATGTTTTAGTAGTAATTTGTTCTCTTGGTTTATAAGACAGTTTAAATATGTTGGAATGCCATGGGGACACATCTAAAACTGAAAATCATGGAGTGATCAAAGGTATTTGATTAGGTCATAGTGTTTCTGAAGTAAGTCCCTTAAACCACTAGATTAATTAAGCATGTATTAAGCATCTACTATTTTGTAATCTGGGGAGCTAGGCGAGGGCACATAGTGAAATAAAATAAACTCTTTATGGCTAAAGCCCCTGGAGACTGTTATACCTCTATTTTTTACCTTTAGTCATTTATTATACTTAATATTTTGTCAACTCATTCATCTTTTTCAAGAGAAAATTGTTTGAAAGCTTCTATTTTTAACCATATTCCTCTTCCCTTCATTTAACATATAACAGAGCATTTTCCAAATTTTCAGCTCTCCTCCTTGGTAAAGGTGATGCTTTTTTTTTTTTTTCTTTTGCTCCCTTAACTCTAAATCTATGTGAAATCTCCATAATTTTTTTTAAAGATTTTATTTATTTATTTGACAGAGATAGCAGGGAGAGGGGGAACACAAGCAGGGGGAGCTGGAGAGGGAGAAGCAGGCACCCCGCTGAGCAAGGAGCACAGGGCGGGGCTGGATCCTAGGATGCTGGGATCATGACCTGAGCCGAAAGCAGACACTTAACAACTGAGTCATCGAGGTGCCCCGAATCTCCCTATTTTTTATACTTACATGACCAATGAATATTTTATGAGCCTTCCCATTAACTGCCAGTATTATCTCTATGCATTTCTGTCAAACTCCATTGTCCTCATTTGTCCCCTGGACCAGCTAAAAGACTGTAAGTATTTCTGGAGGCAGATATGTTTGGTAATTACTTACAAGTAGTCTACCATGAATGGAACCATACTAGAAGGAAGCAGAAGGCTCTGATTTCATGGGAGTTCACTGCCAGATTTGATTTCAGCCCCTGGGCATACCTGTAGAAGTCTGTCTGGATGTTTGATTGAACTTTATTTTCTTTTGTAAAGGCCTTTAATATGTCTTAGTTTACTATGGAAGGATGCTTACTATCATGAAGAAGACTCCGAGAACCCTTTTCATTTGTGTAATTTGTGAACCCTTCCCTGTGTACTTCTTTTTCCATCTCTCCCACCTGCTCACCCCTATTCATACCTACTCATTCTGGTTTTTTTTCTTCTTCTTCTTCTTCTTATCCCTCTATCTCTCTGGATAAATAGTTTAAGTACACCTAGCTACTCAACTTTTGGCTTAATGTCACAAAAGAGTAGAAGTTATGTCCACTGACTGAGTCAAGTCCTTAGAGAAGAAGAAAGAATCCTCTAATTGTCTGATGGTGTCATGTTTTTATTTATTTATTTATTTTTAATACAAAAGATAAGAGGGGCAGGAAGCAAAGCAGTCTAAAATCTTGGTACAGAAAAGAAGAATGCTAGCGGAAGGTAACAGTATAGAAATAACAGAGTGTTCTATCAGGATCGTCCAAGTTATTTTTGGGTAATGACTCCCAATAACATGCCACAGTCTAGTTTTATTTCCTAGTTACTCTGGGTATTCCGTGTGAATTGGGAGTGGATTTCTACTCATCTGGTCACCCAGGGACACTGGCTCACGCTGTTGCATCTTGGCACAGCCTTTCCAAACACCGACGGGGAAAAAGTACTTTGTTCATTCACATTCTGGCTCCTCCAGGCCACAGCCCAGAAGCGGTACACCTCCTCTCTGTGCCTTGACCTAGGCAAGTCACAGCGCCATCCCTTAACGTAGAGAAGACAGGGACGTGCAGTGCTGTCATGGGCCTGGAGGGACTAGAACTGGCACGTCCATGAGCGTACCAACGTCTGCCATGAGGTGATACGCTAAAATAATGTTCATGGTGCAAGAAGACAGGAGGTCTGTTAAAGCCAGCTCTGAACTCAGGAGCCACCTGCGTCTGTTAACACAAAAAAGTGTGTGGGGCCATGAACTGTAGATTTAGCCCTGTGTCGTATGTTAGCCAGGTAGGGGCCTCCAAGCTCCGTATGTGGGACAGTAGTTGTGGTGTGACTGGAAATCTCCATTTTGGTGTGGCTGAACATGCTGGGGCGATGGGGCAAGTAGAGAAGAATTTGAAGTACTTCCCCGGATTATTCTGAAGGTCTTTTCTCTGTGTTGATAAACTTTGATTTCCTTTATAGCAAATGACATGTGTAGCTGTCAGAAACATGGGCCCGTGTGGTTTACTGTAACTTAGAGAGGAGAACACTGGTGTTGGACTGGCCCCCCGTAGTGCTCTGGGAATACCTCCTGTCTCACGTGAGTAGATCTGGGTTATTGCCAGGGTAGGCCATTTCCACCCTACCACACCATAAGCAGCTTGAAGGGAAGGACTCCATCCTGTTATTTTCAAAGAGGGTCCTTTAATGGACCTAACATGATGTCTAATGCACATTTGTTAACTCATCTAGTCAAAAGAAATAATTTGATTTTTTTCAAGATATGTTGGAGAAACCATAGGCTAGTTAGTAAGGATAGTCCAGATTGTGCTGCGGTAACAACATCAGTAACTCCGTGTCCTCACAGAGGTTTATGACTCATTCACAAAGTCTGCTGGGGGTCAAAGTGACACCTGTGGGTGGTTTTCTTCTGAGTGTTGGCTCAGCATTCCCTGGATCTCCGTGTCAACACAGGCTTTCATGCTCTTTACAGTAGGGTATAAAAAACCTATAGGGTCAGACTCCAGAAGTTAAATGATTTGGTCCAGAAGTGACACCTCTGAATTGTCTAACTTGATGGTTATTTGCAGTGAGTTTCCTTATATATGGCAGGTTATCTCCATCAGTTCCTGGTGGGGAGGAATTAGGATATTTTAGAACTTGAAAAGCATCTTCTGTACAGGCATAAAAAGCGAATGGTTATCCCCTCCCTTGTCCAGGATTTTTATTCCGCTAGAAGAAGCTATACCTGCCATACCCCTTCTTCTTTCCTTTTGCAGACCTAGCTCCTCACCCCTTTAAGTTTTGTGGTTCATCCATCTATCCCTTTATCTCTAGGTTCCCCTCTCCAGCACCCAGCATTTGTGACACTTTCGAGAACAGCTGGACATAGGGTTTGGGTTTCCAGGAGGCAGTAGCTGGCTCATATTGGGAACTTCACAATAGGAAGAGAAATGATACTCTGAAGTATACGTGCTCTCGAGAACATTTCCATCAGCCCCTAAGTTCTCTCCTGTTTCTTCCCAACTCCTGCCCCTAGAAGGAATACCAGGCTGGTTCTCTCCCTATGGTTGGTTTTGCTTATTTCAGAATTTGATATAAGTGGAATCATATACTATCTATATCTATATACATACATAGACTACACATATCTATATCTATTTACACAGGTACATACGCTTTTTCTTTTTTTGGTTTGGCTTCTTTCAATCACCATATTTTTGAGATTCATTCTTGCTGTTCTGTGTATTAATAGGACATTTCTTTTTATTGCTAAGTAGTATCCCATGATTGTCCTGCAGTGTGTTTCAATATTCTGCCACCATGTATCTGGGCTCTTTCTAGTTTTTGGCTATTATGACTCACCGACGAGGCTTTTTGTGGACGTAAGTTTTCGTTTCTCTTTGGGAAGTAGCTACAAGTAGATTTGTGGAGTCATTGGGTAGATATATGTTGATCTTAAAAACAAAACAAAACAAAACAAAAACCCTATTAAACCACAGGCTGCCAAGTGATTGTGCCCTGGTACATACCGAGCAGCGGCGAGTGAGCCTTCCAGACGCTTCACGTGCTCTCCAACATTCGGCGCTGTCAGACAGTTCCAGCGGGTGTATGGTGAGATCTGATTAAGGACTTGGACCTTTTATAACCTGCGTGCAGTCCAAATATCGCTTGCACTTAATTTGTCTTTAAAATCTTTAAAAGGATTGTCTGAAATTCTCTGAGCTCACCGCAGGGTAAGAGGATGTCCTTTGCTTCCCTCCACAACAGACAGGGGAAGGTGAGAAAGGAAGTCTGGCAGCCTCAGTTTTTGCAGGGGCGAGAAAGCAAGCAGCTCAGCACCAGCTGACTCAGGCTGAGGCAGAGCTGGATTCTTTGGTAGTATTGGTCCTTTGTGGTGCTGGTTCTAGAGTCTCTTCTCAGTAACTGTAGTCCCTCCTCCCTCCAACTCTCGTTTGGGTTGTGGACTTACAAAAGCCTTTTACTAACCCTAGCATCCACAGTGGCCTTGTTGGAGTAGGAAATGCCACCTTGTAGGATTTAACACTGTAGCCCTCCATAACTACCCCTCCACAGGTCTCTTCTACACAGCTGGTAGATGTAGCCCCTTCTGTGTTGATACCTCTTGCAGTCTCTCCAGCCACCCCCTGCCCAATCACCTTAAATCAATCTGTACCCCACAGTTGGTCTTGGTGGCCCTTAGGGTGAGAGAATGAGCTCGCAGGATTTTTCTGGGAGCCCCCAACAAACCAGGATGTGTAGCTCCAACCAGACAGCTCTTCAAAGCCCCGACCCGGATAAGGTTACTCCTCGTATTTCAGCCCTAAGGACGGTGTTGAGTTTAAGGGCCATCCCCAACATCTGAGATCTGTACATCAAAATAAGAGAATGGGGGCGCCTGGATGGCTCAGTCAGTTCAGCGGCTGACTTTGGACTTTGATTCAGGTCATGATCTCAGGATCCTGGGGTTGAACCCCGACTTGGGCTCTACTTTCAGTGGGGAGTCTGCTTGAGGATTCTCTCTCTCTCTGCTCCTTTCTCACGTTCTCTCTCTCTCTCAAATGATAAATCTTTAAAAAAAAAAGTAAAAAGTATGCTAACCTTACATGTACTTCTTTTTTTTTTATTTGAAAAGAATTCTAACTCCAAAAGTACATAGTAGTTATTCAATAAATATTTAGCGAATGGATCACAAAAAGACTGGTAAGTGCTATAATGTAAAAGGATGTAGCATATAATGGAAAATTCAAACAGTAGCTAAAAAAATACTCAAAGCTGTATGGAATATTAACTACAAAGAGGTTTTGTTTAGGAGAATAAAATTACTAAATGAAGGACATCTGCAAATCTATATATAATATATAAAGCTTATATGTTATATATTTATATATAAACTTATATATAATATAAAATTTATATATTTATTATATTTATTATATATAAAGAATATATATTTTTTCCTTAGAACTAAGCCAGACACTGAGTAACTTACCCATTTTCTTTTTTTTTTTTTTAAAGATTTTATTTATTTATTTGAGGGAGAATGAGTGAGAGAGAGCATGAGAGAGGAGAAGGTCAGAGGGAGAAGGAGACTCCCCAAGGAGCTGGGAGCCCGATGTGGGACTCGATCCTGGAAGTCCAGGATCATGACCTGAGCCGAAGGCAGTTGCTCAACCAACTGAGCCACCCAGACGCCCCAACTTACCCATTTCCATGTGTAGTTTCTTTCACCTACTTTTTAAAGGCTTTTGAGCACTATGCCTGAGTTCCAGAAGCTGATCTCTTGCATGATATTTCTACTAAATAATACAATCTAGTTCTAAATACCCAGTTTATAATCTCCCTGAATTAATATTGATTGTGTTCCACACATCTCGGGAGTGGAGAAATTAGAATAAATTATTATCTCTTAACTACTAACCAGATCTTTCTCTATTTTTAATATATGCTATTGACTCTGAAATTTTGTATAAACAAAGTAGAATAGTCACTTTGTAGTTTTATTCTGGTAAATACTCCTAGACATCTTTAACTAGTTTTTCCTAAAGAGCTTTATATATGCTTTATATATGGCCTGTCCCCATTATTTCAAACTGAGGCTTTTTTTGAGTCTGAGAAAAGAGGAGAGGATCATTCAGCTTTCAGAGTTAGACATTACTTGTGCCCGCTCATGTCTATGAACAGTAGTCAGTGAGCTCTTGTGTCGGTAGAGTGTGTCTTACACTCTTCGATCCTTTGGTGTTTGAACTGGGCAATTTGTGTGATCATTGTTCTAATCACGGTCAGTGCAGCTCTTGCTACTTCATCAGGAGAACTGGTTATTTCCACTCTGACACAGGTCCTAGCAATTCTCTCTCGAATGCAGGTGAGGTGCGGGAGGTAATGAAGTACACTAATGGTTTCAAACACATAGTGACACTTTGCAAGGGAAATACTTGGCGATGGCCAGGCCAGGGCCCTGTGAAACTCCAGCAGGCCTCCTTTAGCTTCAGTTGAACCGTGCGATTTGCAAGATTGGATCACGTGAGGATACCTTTCACTTTCTCCCCTTCTCAGTACCATGTATGCAATGTCCACTGACTTGAAAGACCAGACCCAGCATATCTGTCCATTGAAATCTTGTACATCCTTTAGGAGCCACTTCTATGAAACCAGCATCATTCTGTTGTATCTGAAATGGTCCCTGTCTTCTAATCTCCCATCACCCTCATGTGCTGCTTGTGCGATGTTCTCTACTGGGCATATGCAGACCGTTAATTGTGTGGACAACTGTGTATAACTCACTACCTTGATTCATCAGAAATTCTTTGAGATTAAAAGGTAAAAATAGGGGCACCTGGGTGGCTCAGTGGGTTAAAGCCTCTGCCTTTAGCTCAGGTCATGATCCCAGGGTCCTGGGATCGAGCCCCGTATCGGGCTCTCTGCTCAGCGGGGAGCCTGCTTCCTCCTCTCTCTCTGTCTGCTTCTCTGCCTACTTGTGATCTCTGTCTGTCAAATAAATAAATTAAAAAAAAAAAAAGGTAAAAATAGCTCACATTTTTAGTCTTTGTGTATTCTGGTTGTTAGGTTAAAAAGTTAAGTGGATTACCTCATCTAATCACAGGATTTGATTAGACTATAATATACTTTAGTTTTATTTATGTAATTACATAAGCTGTATTTATGTTATATGTCTATTACATTATTACCATTTCATAGATGATGAAGTAGCTGTAAAGAAGGATACAAGCAACTTGTCCAAGATTGCGTAGTAGTGGCTGGGCCAGTTTCTGAATGCAGACCCTGTAGTGCTTTAACCTTAAACACTATTTTAGGCTTCATCCTTATGTTCCACAGAGACGAGTGCATATAGTAGATAATCCACATTTGCATCAGTGTCAGAATTTCTTTAATGTATAATGAGAGTGGGTAGAGGCTCGGTAACTTAAGGTTGAAAAGCACATAAATTCTGTTAAAGCAGGCAAATAGAGATATCTGTTTGATTTTTCCCATTACATCACATTCTTCTTTCATTTGCTTTGGTGCCCCTTCCTCAGAGACGGTAGACTGTACATCTCATCTTCACTTCTGAACTAATGACAGTTCAGATTACTTTTTCATATTGTATACTAGGAGTCGATGGCTGTAATCTCAGATGGTAATTTCATTGAAACAAAAGAGCTCTTTATTTTAAAAATTGCATATTTACAGGAAGCGTCGAAGATGACACAGAGAGGTGGTGCACAGCACTCTCTCCGTCTCTTCCACTGGGTGATCTTAGCTGTCATACAGGATCAAAACCGGGAACTTGGCACGGGCAGGAAGTGTGTGTTTAGGACTCCGTTATCTTATCACATGTGCAGATTCGTGTGGTCACCACTACAGTCAATATACAGAATTACTCCCTTACCGCAAAAATCTCCTTCGTGCTGTCCCTGTGCAGTCACATCCATACCCTGTGGGCACTCCTCCCTGGCCAGTTCCTTCTTCCTTGCAGCTCATAATCTCTGCTCTCACTGTAATTTCCTCATTCAAGAACGTGTAAATGGATTTAGGTAGTATGTGACCTGTTGAGATTGCCCCCCCCCCCCACTGTGCACAATGCCCTGAGATCTATCCAGGTTGCTCCATGTATCAGTAGTTATCCCTTTTTCTTGCTGCGTAGTATTCCGCAGCCTGGATCTACCACAGTTCACGTAGCTGTTTATCCATTGTAGGAGCTTGTGTTTGCTGCCAGTTTTTAGTTATTACAAATAGAGCTGTTAGGAACACTTGTGTAGAGGTTTTGTGTGAACAACAGGCAAAGCCTTCATTTCTTTCGCACAAAACTCTGGGACTGTTCCTGCAAGGCCTTATGTGAAGTGTATGTTTAATTTTTAAACTGTCAAGCTATTTTCTGGAGTAACTACACAATTTTGTGCTCCCACGAGCAATATATGAGAGATTCAGTTTCTCTACATCCTCACCAGCACTTGGTGTCATCAGAATTGTTTCTCTTGTAGCAATTCTGGTAGATGTTCAATGACCTCTCACTGCAGCCTTCATTTGCATTTCCCTAAGGACTAGAGTTGTTGAACACTTCTTCATGTGCTGATTTGCCCTCAGTGAAATGTGTCTTCATGTCTTTTGCCCACTGTCTAATTAGATTTTTTTTTTTACCATTGAGTTTTGAGAGTTATTTATATATTCCAGAGGAGTTCTTGGTCAGATGTACAATTTGCAAATGTTTTCTCCTAGTCTTTAACTTGTTTTTTTGTCCTCATTTTAAGATAGAGGAGAGTCCTTTGCCAGGGGCCATAGTTGGGAATTAAAAAGAAAAAAACATATTGAATGATGCCAGGTCTGCATGTCCCCTACTCTGTGAGAAATTCATGGTCCACTGTGTCAGAGGAAGAATGTCATCTCCTGAAGGACCAGCACTGATTCTCTCCAGGGAGAGGCGAGGACCATGTTCCTTTCCGATGTGGCTGGAGAGGGGCATCCACCATTTGTATTACAGAATGTTATTATTGCTGCTTAGTGAAAAAAATCACATGGATCCCGGCCAGGATGGGGGATTATTGTCAATTTAGCACACCGAACCTCTTGACAAAGAATCAGCAACGAAGGTAATAAAGAAAAGAGATGACATTGGTACCAGATGATTTTAGACATCTTGTGTCTGCTTCGGCTTTGTTCCTTCTAATTAGATCCCTCTAATTAAAGTAATACATTGCTGTTAGCTCCAGGTATATTTATAACACATGCCTTGAAATGACATTTACAGTGAAGACTGATCTAACCTTTGCTTTTGAATAGCTTATTTTATAGATTTTAGCTTTTATTAAATTTCAACCCTCATTTCATAGAGGTTTTTTTCCCCTGCATATACCACAGCATAATGAAAATGCGTGTGTTTTTTTTTCCAAGTTTACAAGGAGTTATTGATGTGTCATTTATAGTTCTGTTATCTTTCTATAAATTTTGAGTGTCAGGGTTATAAATATGCTTAAAATTATAAAATTTCAGTTGAAATTAGTTCAGTTATATTTAGAACATGCTATTTTGAATTATGGAGTAGAAAATTCCAGTTTTCTATATGTAAGATTCATGGCAGCTTTAATATTAATGGCATAAAGATCTTAAAATTTCAGGAAAAACTAAAGTTGGAAACATTTGGCTAGTTATAGAGAACTACTTAGAATTTGATAAGTGAACAAATAGAGATCGTAATCCTCAGAGATAGACAGATTGGGTGGAGTCAGACAATAGGGCAGCAGATTAGTATTTGTGGTCCCTTCCTGTAACTAGAGGGGAAACTGGCATCATGTTATGTATTTGGCAAATCAGGTCAGTTAAGTATATTTATATATGAATTCCTGCCATTCTCTTTTCTCTTATTTTTTTCTATGGGCCCATTCCCGGAGAGACAATGTTGCTTATTTTAAAAAAGTTTTTTTACAGAGGCACCCATAAACCCAACATCTAGATTCTGTTTCTCAAAACATCTTCTATTTTGATACATTTCAAAGTATAGATATTTGCTATGTAAATCAATTTCAACACTTTTATTTTTAAAACCTGTAAAGTAGAATTCACAAATCTTGTGTACATTAGCTGAGATCTGATAAGTAACTCTAACTGCAGTCAAGTTGTAGAACATAATTGTCACTCCCGGAACTTCCATCATGCCCCTTGGCAATCAGAACCCACTCCCAGAGATCAGTTTGCCAGTTCTGGAAGTTCATATGAAAGGAATCATTATATACTCTTTTGTGTCTGGCTTTATTCATTCGGCATAATGTTTTTGTCATCTGTCTGTAATGTGTGTGTGAGGAGTTCCTTTTTATTGATAAGTATTATTTCCTTGTATGAATATATTAGTTTATACTACTATTGATGGGTACCTCAGATTCAGGGCTTTTAATCACAGGAGATGAATTTTGAAGATTGTAGCTCTACGGTTTCTTATGTAGTTACCTCTGAGCAGCTGCAGTTTTGAAAGCTAATATTTGTATGTAAATTTTCTAAGCTTGATGATTGAATCAGCCTAACTTGGCTGACTTGAGCAAAATTCTTGTGCTTTAATTATTCAATGATTCCTCCCTCTGAAGACCAAACAGTGTTGGTACCTGTTTTCTCCCTTCCCACCATGTCAGGATCATTTTAGGAAATGACATAGCGAAGTCTGTACAGTATTTATGCCATAAGGATGATATCTAAATGCATAAACTTAAAGATTGGAGAAAAAGGCAGAGAGCTTTTCAAAAAATGGTTTTGAAGTTTTTCTGCTGGTCATTATCCTGCAACATCACAAAAAGTCATTTTATTGATGTTCTTAAGCTAACTGCATATTAGCAACTATATTTAAAACTGACCAGTGACATCATTTTTTTGAGCATCTGACACGGTTAGGGAAAGTTGAATTTACTTATAATGCGTCATATTTTTAACACATTTTAATGTAACTAAAACCTTTTTTCCTGCATTTTTTCAGTCTACTGAGATTACGTGTTTACCGCAGAGACTGCTTTTTTTCAAGTACTTAAAAAAAAAAAAAGATTTTATTTATTTATTTGCGGGGGAGAGAGAGAGAGAGAGCACACAGGAGCGCACATGAGCCTGGGGAGGGGCAGAGAAGCAGACTCCCTGCTGAGCAGGGAGCCTGATCTGGGATGAAATCCAAGGACTCAAGGATCATGACCTGAGCTGAAGGCAGATGCTTAATCAACTGAGCCACCCAGGGGCCCAAGAGACTGGCTTTGAAAATTGTCCTTTAAAAGTTTGAAATGTGCATCAATAGTGTGATTTGTGGATGGGAAATAAATGAAGCACAGTGTCTTGACTAAGTGAATTCGGAGAAAGAAGAAATTCTTTTTAAAAGTTTGCTTAGTTACTTACATCTTCTCTATACCCAACCCAACGTGGGGCTCGAACTCATGGTTTTGAGATGAAGAGTCACATGCTCTTCTGATGGAGCCAGCCAGGTGCCCCTTGTGGTTGTTTTAGAACTGTTTCTTTAGGGCGCCTGGGTGGCTCCCTGGGTTAAGCCATTGCCTTCGGCTCAGGTCATGATCTCAGGGTCCTGGGATTGAGCCCCACATCGGGCTCTCTGCTCAGCAGGGAGCCTGCTCCCCCCCTCCCCCGCCTCTCTGCCTACTTGTGATCTCTGTCAAATAAATAAATAAAATCTTTGAAGAAAAAAAAAAAAGAACTCTTTCTTTAGTATGACAGAGGTGGGTTGCAGGGTGGGGAAGCAGACCTCCTTCAGAGGACAGCAGTTGTAAAACGTATATAAGAAGATTAAGTAAGTATTGGCCCGACAGAATATTTACTTGGAAGTGCTTTGGGGAGTGATCGTCGGTAAATATCCGTGTACAGTTCCGGCAGGATCTGCATCCCGTTGCCTCAACCATCTTCAAAAAGACCTCTCGAAGTTGGATACTCTCCAAAGCGTTCACGGAAGAACAAAAGAGATGATCAAACTTGTAGCTGCTCAAAGAGAAGCCAGAAGAAAAGAATAGAATAATGACTTTGAAATCCTATAGAGAACTTCAAGTGGAGAGATGATGTCCTTTGAAAATCTGTGATTATGAGCAATAACAAAATTAGCTTTCTAAGAATTAGAAATTTGCCCCCTGCCTACTACTGTTTTACATTTTTTTTTAATATCGCATGCTTCTTTAGAGTGACTTGCTTTTCTGTTTGTGCAAATCATCTTACTTTCTGCTCTTTGCTTATATGTTCTTGATTTTGATTGGAAGCACCTCTTAAACCCAGTCATCTTTCAAAACTGTGTACAGGCTGCATTTCAACAATCAAGCCACGATTGCTCCTTCCATTCCTTCAGAATGAACTGCCAGTAGATGAACTTTTCTCCCTCCTCTATGTTATTTCTGTGCCTTTTACATCCTCTTATTCCTGTTCATCACTGGTTTCCCCAGATGTGGTGACTCCAGCCATGCTAGGGGGAGACCTGACACTGCTCAGCATCCCTCTGGGACGGACATGGTTCTAAGCACTTGACGTGAAATAGGGTTAAATCTCACTGCCTCTCTCTAATGTACGCAGTATTCTGTTCAACGTGTGTCACCACCTGAGCAGTACCGATTTTGAATTATGTACTACTTTAGATTAATATCTTACTGAGGTTTTTCTCTATAAAAAGACCATACTGATGCATCCGTTAATTTCTCGTAAAGTTCTATACTAAACACTATAGACTTCTCCCTGGTCATGTCAAGAAATGTTTAAGAAATATGCCGAATTCTGATGTGTGCATAACATTATGTTTCGTACGAGGTCTCCAAAGTTGAGAATGAAGTGATGGGTCTAGACACACTACTAGTTTCTGGTGTAGCCAAAATAAGGAATTCTGCAACTCTGTTTACCTTTCGGTGCCTTGAAATGAGAGCTTAAATTCTTGAGGTCATGATTAGTGTGGATCATATAAGCTACATTCTGTCTAGTGTTTTGTATTCTGTTAGTGGGGTTGTCGGTGTGACCCGAACTGGCTTTTATCAACTACCTTAGAGAGTATCAGCAGTTGTGCTTAAAAGGAAATGCAGTGACACGCCTGGGTGGCTCACTGAGTTAAGCCTCTGCCTTTGGCTTAGGGCATGGTCTCGGGGTCCTGGGATCAAGCCCCACATCAGGCTCTCTGCTTAACAGGGAGCCTGCTTCCTCCTCTCTCTCTGCCTGCCTCTCTGCCTACTTGTGATCTCTCTGTCAAATAAATAAATAAAACCTTAAAAAAATAAAAAAGCAAATGCAGTAATGGCAAGTAAGGGTAGTGGGGTTTGCGTGTGCATAATTGTAATGTAAGGATATTGTAGGGGGTGGGAAAATGTTGGGGAGATTTGTGTTTCCTAACATCTTTGCCTGGCTCATCCTTCATACAGATATTTTGGTTTTGGTGAAAAAAAAAAAACAAAACCCTACATTTTTATAATCATTTGCTCCTCATAGTTTAGGTTTCCTCAAAATATTCACGTCTTGCATATATTTTCAGCATGTGACTATGATTTTTATTTTCTTGCGGGAAGGATCATATTTGAATATCAGTGTTGTGTGTTAAGAAGTTTCCTATTAATGTTCATATTTACATTGATATTTTATGTTTTTGATTAGGAAAATGTATTAAGTTCTTCATTTTGGAGATAAAATTGATGACCACATTAAAAATAAAAGCCCTCCGTGCAAGAGGGTTTATTTCTGCTAAGTTTAGAAACAAGGATAAATAAATACTTACAGTAGCTTGAGGAATTTTTGATGAAGTATATATTTTAATTATGGCAAGTTTCAAACATCAAAACGGGTAGATAAGAGGACAACATATCCCCTGCTCATCGTCCTACAAGGATCGTAGTCTCTTCCTAAGTTTGCTTGTTTGCGTATGAAACCTATGCCCCAGTATACTTTGAGTATTTTGAAGCAAATCTCAGATGTCCTATTTTGTTCATGAGGATTCTTTAAAAAAATAATGCCATGTCCTCATGAAACCTAAAAGTATTTCATCATGTACTATTCCCAATTGATAATTCAAGGTTTAAATTTCACTGATTGTCTTATACCTATGTCTTTATAGTTTTTTCTTGAGTCAGGATTCAATCAAGGCCCACACAATGCATTTGATTCATCTTTCTTCATTTTTTTCCGTGTATAGCCCTCCTTCCCTCTGCTTCTTGTTCTTGCTATTTATTTGTTGAAGCAATAGGGTCATGTGTCCTTTGTTGTTTTCCAGTCTGTGTTTTGCAGAGTGCGTTCCAAGGTGGTGGTCAACATGTTTTTCTGGTCTCTGTTTCCTTAAATTGATTTTTAGGTCTAGAAGGTCAAACTCTTTTTGGTGGTGGAAGGAATATTTCATAGTGATTTCAGGTACTCCAGGAATCACATAATGCGTCACTTTTCTCTTTGGTGTTAGTGGCTATAGATCATCACTGGCTAGAGCCATCATTTCATTGAGTTTGCAAAATAGTAATATTGAATTCTTCATATGAGTTGGAAGAGTACTAATGAAAGATTCTCATCAACTGTTTGCTTATCCGAAGGATAGGATTGTAGGGGAAGGGCAAATTTAATGCTTGGCTCTTTCTTTCTCTTTACTAGTTCAGAAAAATGGCATCCAACTCTTTTTTTTTTTTTTAAAGAATTTATTTATTTATTTGACAGAGATCACAAGTAGGCAGAGAAGCAGGCAGAGAGAGATAGGAGGAAGCAGACTCTCTGCTGAGCAGAGAGCCCGATGCGGGGCTCGATCCCAGGACCCTGGGATCATGACCTGAGCCGAAGGCAGAGGCTTTAACCCACTGAGCCACCCAGGTGCCCCTAGTTCAGAAAAATGGGTTGGTTCCCTAGATTTCTTAGAATCTGAGAATTTGAGAAAGGTATGTATATTCTTATGAACACATGGATATAAACCTGTTTGGGTCTAACAATTACCATTCTTTTTGCTCAGGTTTCCTCATTTTTTAGCCAGTGGGAGCCTCTTCACGTCAACTGTCTTTGAAGACTTCCTTGCTTTCTTCTATGACAAAATTTTCTAGACTCAATGTTATGCCTTTTCTACCCCAGGGCAGGATCAGCTATTGTCTGTGGATTTCCTTCAGTGGCAAGTAATACCTTGAGAACCCTGATTTGGTTGCTGGAAGTGGTGGTTGTTGCTGGATCGGTCCTTGTGTCTAGGATTTTCCAGTGGATAGAGCTAAATTATATACACATACACATATGGATGTAGTTATGTACCTCTTGAATTTATGCATTTCTAATATAGGATTATATTGTGTTACTTGATTTTATATTTGCATCTCTTTTCTCTAACATATCTACCGTATCTTGCTTCCTAAAAAACTGACCTGATTTGTTTGAAAATGCTCTCTGTTCTCTCTTAACACACCACCGATTCATAGGTTTTGAGGTTACATTTCAAAAAGGAACTTCAAGTTTACTCTCAATGAGGGGTGGACATCTGAGAAGTGTTTCACCTGTCCTGTCACTACAGGGAGTTGTTAAAGACCAGTAACTAGAGAGAATAATAGAAGGGGTACTGGACTGGGGTCTGGCTGTGATGATTTACCCATTGCTTGTTTCCTTGTCTTATAAAAAGGGGGTAATAGTAATCTATATTCCAAGCCTCTTATGGAAGATAATATATGTGGAAATGCTTTGTAAATTATTAATAAATCATAATAGAAATCATTTTCCCATCTGATGAAAAAATAATGAGGTGGTCTTTGAACCACTGGACTTTTGATTAGCTTTTTGGTTGGGATTTGTTTATTTTTGCCAGACATTTTTTTTCTTTTTTAAGTTGCTAAAGGATAGTCTTCCTAATTATCCTCTTTAATGGATTTTCTTCTTTATAGTTAAATGTACATGTTTGTAGGCTTGAGGTGAATGGTCGATGGCTTAAATATTTGTTTGGCTTAAATATTAAATATTTTTGTTTTAATTAATTTATAATAAAGTGGATATAGAAAGGACCAAAGCCAATGGGACTTTTTCATCAAAACCTGTTTCTTATTTTTGATAAGGCTTATTTCTCTTATCCGGTGTCATGGAGAACTATAGGCCCTAGAGGTGGACCTCTGTGTGTGTATATATAACCTTTCCTTTGGCAGGGCCTAGGTTTACAGTGCTGAATTCATAACATGGAAACACATGACAAGTACAGGCCAAGTTCGTCATCTAGATGTGAGTATTACATGCTTGGTGTTGCTAGGCTCCTTACCGTCTTTTTTTGGCTCATAGAACGGGCTTAGCTAAGATTCCAAAGGCAAGTTCCCAGCCTACCCCTTCCAGTTATTCTTTTAATATTCTCAAACAGGGTTTTGCCTTATTTTTTTTAATCTTGGTGCCATGTTTACCCACTTGATCCAATAGAAAAGTGGCCAGTGTATCGTCTCTTAACTGTACTGGTGCTTGCTCAGGCCTGCTTTTAAGATCCCTATTTTTATTCCCTTCCTGCCATCTTGTGCTCCTAGGGCCTTATCTCTCGTTGTATAGCCTTAAATTATTCCAACCCAGATTATTTGTGCTTAACTTTCTAACTTTCCTTCCCATGTGTCAATGATAGTTTTTTAAAACTCACACTTTGTTATTTCACAGCTGTAGTCTACTCCTTCCAGCACTTCTAGCCGATCCTTGCAAGTGGCAATGACCTTCTTTCTGCAACCTGGGCTTCTAAAACCTTTTTACCATTCTCCATGTAGAGATTCATGGAGTTTATTTGCATTTTACTAATAATCCCCTCCCTATAGGGAGTGAAAAATTGTTGTTATCTTTAAATATTTCCAGTATGAAATAGAAGAATTATATTACCAAACCTTGGAAAATAAAGGAAATCCATTACTCTTTTATGCTATTAGTAATGTCTTTCTCTACCTCGTCACACTGACAGTAATTTTTATATATCATCTTTCTAGAGCAAATTTCTTTTCTATCTTTCAGGCTCAGGCTCCAGTAAATGCAAGATAAACAGAAAAGTTTTTGTATGTCCTTCAATAGGATTTACAACTAACACTGAACGGCAAATTTTTTATAAGTTCATTTGTCTGTTCTTCTGGTAACTTAGTAATTTTTAAAGATGGAGACTGTAAAATTTTGAATAACCTAAATACTCTACTTCTGTTCCATTAATAGTGTATGATATTTCCTTCTAGATTTAATGTACCTTCAGATTTACTATAACCCTCAGCATTAAGATGCATAACATTTGGGAATTATGCATAACCTGTTGAATTGTTTCCCTATTAGATATTTGCTAATTTCTAACATTTTTACTATTATAAAAAGGTCAATATTTTTGCACACATAGGTTTTCCTTAGTTTCAATTATTTCTTTAGGCTACCAGAAGTAAAATAATTAGGTTCAAACAGTATTTTTATTATTCTTGATTTAAATTCCTCAGTAGCCTTCCATGAGGGTTGTAAGAGTTGATGATACTTTAGCAAATTGCTTATGGTTCTCTCTTCTGTATAGTTTTTCCCTTGCTGCTTGCCTCCCCACCATGCACATTGCCCATTTCTTTGTGGTTTAAAATTTTCTTTAAACTTCAGGGGCACCTGAGTGGCTCAGTAAGTTAAGCATCTGCCTTCTGCTCAGGTCATGATCCTGGGGTCCTGGAATGGAGCCCTGCATCGGGCTCCCTGCTCAGTGGGGAGTCTGCTTCTCCTTCTGACCTCTCCCCTCTCATTCTATCTCTCTCAGTTAAATAAATTTAAAAAAAAATCTAAAAAAATTTTTTTTCTGGTAATTTCAAAACCATTCAGGTCACTTCTTGAGAAGGCCCATTGGCTTTTGGGAAGGAGAAGGAACAGTTTATTGCAGTGGGACATAGGTGATGTGGGGGTCCTCGAAGACCCCGACAGAGTAAAACGGAAGTGGATTTTCTCGTTTTCTGGCATTCTTCCTGATAAGAACATGTCTCTAAGCCAGAATAACCTGTGACTAGCTTTTTAAAATGAAAAAGTGAAATCCCTAGCAATCAAGCTGTGTATTTTCTCGTGGGAAGAATTTTAAAAGCAACAAGCAATGGTCTTTAAGTTTATAAAGAACAGATTATGACTTGTATACTCAAGATGTTGTAACCGGATTTCTCAGTCAGGAACCACTGTGTCAGCTATATAAAAAAGTAGAAGTTTGCCATTCCTCAGCAAACTGGGAAAGAACCTTCGCTGCTTAGCAACGCTGCTAAGTTTATTGCAATAATTTCACAGATAGCATCTACTACTCTATGTAATAGTCATTAGGCACATCGATGTTTGTCTGCGTGGATGTGAACCAGAATCAGAATCAGAATCCGGATCTCGCTCTGCAAGGTGGTACGCTGATTTTCATACATGGAGTGTCACTGCTTTACTATATTTAAACTGGCTTTAGCTAAGTGTAATTTTGTTATCTAGAGCAAACTGGACTTCACAAGTGGTATTTTTGTCAGTGGTTCAAGACTATAGTTAGAACATTTTACAGACAACTAATGAAAACAGGAATGTTGAATATAACATTAGACCTTTTCATTATTCTGTTGGCTGTGCTATCAGATGTTATGCTAAGATTTTGGGGGGCCTTCTAATGACTATGCATTAATTTTTCTCCTGGCTTAGTATGTATTCCTTGCAAATGCTTTCATCTACAATATTCAATCTGTAACTTGATGGGAATTAGAACATATCATTCATAGCAGGCTGTTTTGCAGAATTTCACATTCCATTGAGGCTGACAGTAGCACCATTTAATTCTAGTACCCAGTCCACTCCTTTTTATTAGGCCTCGAGGTTCCCCCATGACCAGCCCTGACTCGGGTACTCCTCAGCCACATGTCCTGGGGCAAATGTCTTTTTAACTCCTCTGTGGTTGATTTTATGATCAATAAGCTGTAAATCCCAATAAATCCCAGTCTGCTGTCCCTGACGAATTGATGCCAACAGTATTCTGAGCACTCTAGCTGGTATGGGCAAGGGGCACTCAGGGACCAAGTCAGAGACTGGGGCAGCTGAACAGCAGAAGTCTTCTCGCTCTGGGGTAGAGGTTGGACAGCAATATTCCAAATATAGTCTTAAAATCCAAGTCTGATTCAGGTGGGCATTTAGAGTGGAAGGTGGGGAAAAAACATAAAAATCACATATTGTAGGTGTTCTTGTTAGATGAAGACCATAATATCCAAAACAATTTTTAGGAAGCTATAATTTTTTACTGAGGATGATGAAAAGAATGATGACGGTTGGTATTAATAACTTTTGTTCAGTACTTAATCTGTGCTGGGTACTGTGCTAAATACTTTCACATATATGGTCCAGTTCTGTCAATGGCACTTTTTAAAGATTGGTACTATTATCTCATCAGATGAGGAAACCAGCACTGGAAAGGTTCACGTGGCAAAGAGAGAGATAAGAATTCAAGCTGCCTGCGGTCTGACCGCTTCCATCACAGTCTTCAGCTGGGGATCTTCTGTTTTTCCTTCCAGATCCCTGCCTTGCTTATCCTTCTCCCCACCCTTGTTCTGGAAAGGACAGTGATCTTCCCGGCTGCACTGACAGGTTCCGTTGCCTCCTGGATTCCAGAACGGTTCAGCCGGTGGGAGGTGTAGTGAGGGGAGAATATATGGCAAAAGAGAGAGCAGACAGAGTAGTCTGAGTCCTGGTTTCCTCCCTGCAAGGTGGGCTGTGTAGGTCTTGACTGAGGGCCCCCTCTCCTGTCAGGGAACACTTTCCAGGATTCTCTTCTCTCTCCTTGTCCCTTTAGCATGTGGTCATCTCTTGCTGTTACTAGACCTGGCATGTTGGGCTGCCCCTTTTGGTTTCTAGGAACCCTGTCCATATATTTTATAAATAGGCCCTTATTAAATTCTCTTGAATGACACCACTGTCGTGTGCCATCTCTTCTTGCCAGAACCCTGACTGCTACACCAGCTCTCCCATTTTGAGCAAACGAACTATATGAGCATGAGTGGATTTTAGGCGGTCAGCCAGTACTGAGTACGTATGGAGCACGAGGCACTGTGCTAGGTGTGCTAGGATAAGCACAGAAGCAGGAGTCGTGGGCTTTGCGCTCTTCCGGAAAAAGGCTATCTAGGAAGACCGTGTGTTTAAAAATTCTAAAAGGCAGCGTGGGCTAAGTATGACATGACTTTACAGACTAGAGAGTTCTGTGGCTGGCAGCAGAAGGGAGGAGCATGGGCTTGGTTGGAGCTATTAAGGACTGGTACGATTTCTTCAAAATGGAACAAACAATTTTCAAAATGTGTTTTGGGACGGTATGAGTCCAGGTGGAGCTAAGGGCTTCACCCTTAGCTACTCCTCCCCTTGTGAGGGAGTAGTGGGGGACTGGGTGAGATATATACGCACTTAGGTTGAAAAGCACTTTATTAAAAAAAAATATTTTACATTTTAATTCTGGTATAGTTAACATACAGTGTTATGTTAGTTTCAGGTGTACAATGGAGTCATTCAATAATGCCATACATTACTCGGTGCTCATCATGGCAAGTGTACTCTTGTTTCACCCATCCCCCCACCCACCTCCCCTCTGGTAACCATCGGTGTGCTATAGTTAATCTGCTTCTTGGTTTGTCTGTCTCTTTTTTCCTTTGTTCATTTGTCCTGTTTCTTAAATTCCACGTATGAGTGAAGACATATGGCATTTGTCTTTCTCTGATTGGCTTATTTCCCTTAGTGTTATATCTCTATCTCCATCTGTGTTGCAAAGGGCAGGATTTCATTTTTCTGTATGGCTGAGTAATATTCCACTGTGTATACACACCACATCTTCTTTATCCATTTATCAGTTGATGGACATTTGAGCTCTTTCCACAATTTGGTGGTTCTTGATAGTGCTGCTCTGAACATTGGGGTGTATGAATCCTTTTGAAATAGTGTTTTGTGTTCTTTGGGCAAATACCTGGTGGTGGGATTGCTGGATCGTAGGGTAGTTCCATTTTTAACTTTTTGAGGAACCTCCCTACTGTTCTCCAGAGTAGCTGTGCTGGTTCGCGTTTCTACCAGCAGTGCACGAGGGCTCCGTTTTCTCCATGGCCTCATTGACACTTGCTGTTTTTTGTGTTGTTGATTTTTAGCCCTTCTTACATGTGTGAGATGATATCTCATTGTAGTTTTGTTTTGCATTTCCGTGATGAGTGATGTTTGAACATCTTTTCATGGTTCTGTTGACCATCTGGATGTCATCTTTGGAGAAATGTCTGTTCATGATTTCTGCCCATTTTTAAATTCTTTTTTTGGTGTTGTGTAAGTTCTTTATATATTTTTGATACTAACGCTTTATTAGTTATATCATTTGCAAAGAACTTCTCCCATTCTGTATGTTGCCTTTTCATTTTGCTGATTGTTTCCTTTGCTGTGCAGAAGTTTTTTATTTCGATGTAGTCCCAATATTTTATTTTGCTTTTATTTTCCTTGCCTCAGGAGACATATCAAGAAAAATGTTGCTATGGCTGATGTCAGAGAAATTACTGGCTGTGCTCGCTTCTAGGATTTTTATGGTTTCTTGTCTTATGTTTAGGTCTTTAATCTGTTTTGAGTTTATTTTTGTGTTTGGTATAAGAATGGTCTAGTTTCATTCTTTTGCAAGTAGCTGTTCAGTTTTCCCAATACCATTTGTTAATGTGATGGCTTTTTTCCCATTGCATATTCTTTTCTCCTTTGTTGAAGATTAATTGGCCGTATAATTGTGGGTTTGTTTCGGGGCTTTCGATCCTGTTCCATTGATCGGTTTTTTTTTGTTTGTTTGTTTTTAATCTTGATTTGTGAAAAAATTTTCTACCAAAGTTATGTTATATTTGTGATTGTTCATACTTGTTGTGAGTAAAAACTGGCTTGAGGTGTGAAATAATGCCTAGTAGTCCTTTTTTGGAGAGGAAGCTGGTTTTAAGTATCTATTTACTCTGTATGTCAGGCCTGCAGTTGTGTTTGGACACACCATGGTTGTAATTCATACTCTTGGTTTAACAACACTTTCATATATAATTATCATTACTTTGTAATTACAGCAATAAAAATCCATTCTTTGGGAACTATTCCAGTATTTAGAATACTGAGAATAAGTGTGCTTAGTACCAGTTGTCACAATGATTTTTCTAATGCTTGAGTTTCTAAGAAATCAGCTTCTATTGTACTTCAAAACAAAACTGATGTCTAATAAAATTCTCCTTTTAGAGATGGAAGCTCTTTGTAGAACCTGAAAAGGAAAACTTTAAATCAAAAGGAATAGTCACAAAAAAAGATTTAATGTTCTTCTATTTAGAAATACTGAGGAGAAGAAATCCTAAAACTTTCTGGGGGGAAAAAAAAAACAAAACAAAAAACAACTAGCAAAAAAACCCAGCTTGTAGCCTAAAGGATATGCTCTGCCTCATTTAGAAATTAAGTTGGTGCAAACAGAAACCTGAGGGTGAGGTGTGGCGCTTTAGTAGCGAGAACTCTGTGTGTGTTTGTGTGTGGCTTTTGTCAGCCTATTTGTTCCTCTGACTCCTGACCAAATACTGGTTTATAATATTTCTTGGAAAGCTATGTGGAATCCTACTTAAGCTTGTGTCTATTGAAATATTGGTGGTTGGTCTCTGCTGTACTTAGGCCCTGACATCAGAAGTCCAGACTTCAGTCATTGGATCAAAGGAGGAGGGAGCAGTGAAGAGAGAATGGAAGTAGTGCAACCACCATGCATCATTATGGGGAGGCTTTGCCAGGCCATTGCAGAAACTGAAAATTGGTTATAGCCCTGCTTTTTATTAACTATATCTAGGAATTTAATGATGTATGTTTTTCCTAGTGATTAAATGGGTAACATCACAGGGAAGCTTCCCAATTCAGCACCAAGATTACATGGAAAACTCTTCATAGTTGATACGTCACTATACCAGGGAAATTTCTGATTGCTACCAATGGTGATATTAGCATAAGGATGTCTATGAGGCTGTAGCTGTCAAAACATGGATCTTTTTTATCTGGAGATGGAGAAAGAGATTCTGTCTGGTGTGACAAAAGACTACCCCAGCATTCTTCTAGAGAACAGAACACTCTCATCTTACTCGTCCATCTATTTCCAGGGATTGAGCTCTTCCGTCCCTACAATGAATGCTGTAGTCTTGTCCTGGACTTTATCCCTTATCTCCATACTCACTGGACATTCATGCTTGAATATTTCACTGCCACCTCCAATACAGTATGTCTAAAATAGAACCGATTACCTTCCAGCAAATTTTGACTCCTTATGTAATTTAGGAGAAGTTGTAAAGGAAACTACCGATCGCCGGCTTGTTCAGATTAGGAGTTGAAAATTCTTCTGGACATCGTCTCCAATGAAAGTTCACGTATACACACCTTTACATGAAAGTCATGTAAAGGGGCCGATTACTTAGCCCCTCTTGGAGCTGACCCAAGGATATGACAATAAAAACAAAAACAACTCTGACTGAGAGGATGAAGTCAAAGGCCCACTGAGCTGTATTTCCTGTCTGGGTAGACTCTTACCCATCACGTGTCTCTTGGAAGAATTCTTTATTTTAGTAACACCAGCTTAGTTGTTGGTCCTCCAAGGGGGGCTTGTGTTTTTCTCCACTACTCTGGTTCTACAACCCATCCCATCTAGCATGCCCTGATAGATTTCTTTGCTTTGTTTACCTTTGTTTACCTCTACCTTTTTATCTTTGTTTACCTCTTTACAGCACGGCCAAATTGTATCTCCCCTGAAGTTGAAATATGTCTCTAGGATCTTTTTTTTTTTTTTTTTCAAATGTCATGTTATAGTGTTATTTTTTTCATGAGGACACATCTCTCTGTTTAGAGACTGGAAGTTCCCAGAGGATGGGACATGGAAGAAATGGGACAACCATTTCTTTATTTCACAATCCAGAGAACATGGGCTACCTATCCAGCAAACACTTTGCTGATCTTCCTCCCCTCTCTCTTTCTCCCTCACCCCCGCCTTTTTTTTGTTTGTTTGGCATCTCAGCCCTGGTGATCACTGTATCTTCATGTGTGGTCTCAAATATTTCTTCTACATCAAAGTAGACTCTTTTCTTAATTTTTTATTGCTATATTAGCTGAAAGTGAAAAATAATTCCTCTACGACTATTTTAACAATAAACATGAAATATTTTTTTCAAAATTAGCAATCTCTCCCTAGTTAGGTGGTTTGAATAATTCTAAAAAATGAATTGAGCTTTTATATATACTAATTTATTAATAAAAGAAAAAGGGGATTTCCCTTATCCCTTAATTATTCTCTTTGGTGTTTTTTGTTTTTGGTTTTAAGTAAGCTCCACACCCAGTGTAGGGCTTAAACTCACAACCGTGAGATCAGAAGTCACATGCTCTACTGACTGAGCCAGCCAAGTGCCACCCCCCCAACCTCTTATTTATTCCTAAAACAGGTTTTTTTTTTTTTCCCTTTTAAGAATATGCAATTTTAACTATATTAGAATGCATTGAATCCCAGCCTGAGGTTTATTGTACATGAAATCATAGCTCATGTCAAGAGTTGGATCTACATGAATTAGCCATATATTCTTTTTTCTTTAAAGATTTATTTTGGAGGGAATATACAAGCACACCCATGGACAAGTGAATGGGGAGGGCAGAAGGAGAAAGATTCCTCAAACAGACCCCCCACTGAGCAAAGAGCTCCACATGGAGCTCTGTCCCATGACACTGAGATCCTGACCTGAGCTGAAACCAAGAGTTGGATGCTCAACTGACTGAGCCACCCAGGTGCCCCGAATTTGCCATACATTTTTATAAAAAAAAATGCCCTTTCCCAAAGAACTTGGAAATAAGTATAAAATGGCAGATGTGAACTCCCTTTTTAAAGACTGGGAGCCAAGAAAATTATGGTTCTGCCCTTTGTTGCTGCTTCGCTAAGGTAAAGCTAGCCAGTAAAAGTGGTTGACTTGACCACATCTTAAAACCGTGGCTGGTTTAGGCAGGCTTCATCCAGAAGTGCTGGTGCCTTTAGATTCTTAACAGGATTTTGGAGAATTCTAATTTGATGTTAAAGCTCTGGGAATGTAAATGGCAGAAAGCCACCCATATTTGCAAATCACCCATACTCAGACACTGAGGCTGTGATGAAGTGAACTGTTACTTCATCGCCTCTATAGTATTTGCTAAACAACTAAATGAGCATCAGGAAAACCCCAGCCTCTCTGATGTTAAAAGACAAAAAATGTGTTTCCTTGAGCACAGTAATTTATTGGGAAAAAAATAAAGTGTGCCCATTGACAGCTCTGTGTGGAATCTGGACAGTGACTTGTGACTTAACATTTTTTTTCACTGATCCTTTTCATAACTGAGATTATTCAAGAGAAATACTCCTATCTCTTTTTTTCCTTCAAGCACCTCACTAATGATGTGAAGGGGAACAGACATTTTTGGCTTTACTGGTTTCTTAAGCAACAACCTGTGCTTTTGCTCAGTATGACACATCATACAAGGAATTTTCCTGTGTATTCCGTCTCCAGGCCTCTTAAGACTTGGCTTGTAGTTATCACTGTTTATCAGCCTCTCACTTAGTCAGATGTGGTTAACTCCCTCACACTCACCTTAACAGTCCATTCTTGTGTGAGTACTTTAGTACCTAAGTATTTTTTAAACAACGACTCTTAGTGATATGCAAAAATAGTGTTCATGCGATTTCACCTGGCTCAGTACAGCCATAGGTATCTCACTAAACGCCAAAGGTGGGCAATTTCAAATTCCCAAAACATCTGAGGGAAATCCTTCTACCATGGTTGTTTGCTGTCTTCACTTGGCAGAACATGATCGATGTTTGTTTTCTAGATAGTCGATTCTTTTATGGTTTTTTTTCAATGACTTTCACCGTTAAGTGTGCCTGCGATAGCATTTCTCTTTTTCTTCAAGGTTGCTAGCATAGAATGTGGCCTGCATCTCAGAAATCCTCAAGTGGCCCTCCTACAAACCTTTTGGCCCTACACTGTAGATTGACACCGCTATCCTGAATTTGTAACTTATTCTTGGGTTTTTCTTTACCACCTAAATCTGGAATTCTAAACAAACTTCAGTTTCCTTATCTTTTTGAACTTTATTTTTTTTAATTTAAAAATTGTTTAAAGATTTTATTTATGTATTTGACAGAGAGAGAGAGAAGGAACCCAAGCGGGGGGAGTGGGAGAGAAGCAGGCTTCCTGCTGAGAAGGGAGTCCCATGTGGGGCTCAATCCCAGGACCCCGGGATCATGACCCGAGCTGAAGGCAAATGCTTCACGACTGAGCCACCCAGGCGCCCCTTTTTGAACTTTAAATGAAGGTCCTCATGTGGTTTTTTGTCTGAGTGCTTTTGTTCAACATGGTAAGTTTCATCCATGTTATTGCATGAAGCTATAGTGCGTGAAATGTCATAGTTGTATGAAAATCCCTCATTAATATAACAGAGTGTAGTTCTCCATTCTCTTGAGCATTTGTGTTGTTTCTAGTTTGGGGCTCTAGTGAGCAGGGGTGCAGTGAACATTCTTACACAGGTGTCTCAGTGGGTAAGTGGACTGTTCTCCTTAAGGTACAGATGTGTGGCTCGTATGTGTCCTCATTATCGACTTCACTGCATAACGAAAATAGTATTAGGAATTAGTTGTGCCAATTCACACTTCCATCGCCGGAGTTCTGCCTCCTCCACATCCTGCCTGTGCTGTTAGTTACGCTTTTTCTCTTTGGACGAATGCGGAATGGCATCTCCTTGTAGTTTATTTGTATTCCTGATAACCAACAACCTTCTTCTCACATGTGTATTGGCATCTGTTTATCCTTTTTGGGTGAAGTTTCTATTGAAGAGTTTTGGGGTTATCCTTTTTCAAAGACCTTCATTACATAGTCTAGGTGTCTATCCTTGGGATATTTTGTTACCAATATATTCTCCTGCTTTGTGGTTTGTTTGCATTTTATGATCAGAAGTTTAATTAAAAGTTTTCTTTCTTTCTGTGTTTTACACCTTTTGTGTTATATTTGGAGGTTGAATTTTCAATTTTATTATTTTTAATTCACTGAAGAATTTTGGATTTATGTGAGTCATATGAAATAAGACTGGAAGAAAAATTGCCATATTGTACTGTCTCTAACCCAGAGTGCTACAGTATCATCATATGTAATATCCAATTGTAAATTGAAGACATAATTTAGAAATGGAATTTAAATGTTTTTAAGGGCTGCAATTTTTAGAACTTTAAGAGGAGCAGGGTAGAATATACAGTGGGTAATTAAATACCATATATATGTGGTGCTAAATTATGATTTTTTTTTTTGGAGGGGATAGAGTGCCAGAACATTTAAAAGCTGTACAACATGAAAAGGTAAAAATAATATAACTGATAGGAAGGCAGAAGATCTGTTAGTTAAGGGAGATACTAAATTTGGTACTAAGATCCAGCATACATGTCACAACCCTGAATTCTGTCTTCACATTACTTTACTTGTTAGTTATTATTATGAGATGTGCAGAATTCTACTTTTAAAAGGATTTTAAATTCTTGAGTATTTTTGGATAAGGTGACTACACAATTGTAAGACTGATTTGTATAGAAAAGTATACACCTTTAAGGAGAGTTATTTTTTATTTTTATTTTTTTTTTTAATAAATGCTGGTTTGTGGGCACCTGGGTGGCTCAGTTGGTTAATTGACTGCCTTCAGCTCGGGTCATGATCCCAGAGTCCTGAATCAGGCTCCCTGCTTAGTGGAGAGCCCTGCTTCTCCCTCTGCCTGCTGCTCCCCCTGCTTGTTCTCTCTGTCAAATAAACAAAATCTTAAAAAAAAAAAAAAAAAAAAGAAAATGCTGGTTCTCAAATTTTGCATTTTTAGAATTATAGTCACAATCATATAAATTATAGGTAGTTAACGCATTAGTTTATAATAAGAATTTAATCACCTTCCTTTACAATTATAATATTTTTTTTTAAAGATTTTTTTATTTATTTGAGAGAGAGACAGTGAGAGAGAGCATGAGCGAGGAGAAGGTCAGAGAGAGAAGCAGACTCCCCGCGTAGCCGGGAGCCCGATGCGGGACTCGATCCCGGGACTCCAGGATCATGACCTGAGCCGAAGGCAGTCGTCCAACCAACTGAGCCACCCAGGCGTCCCAACAATTACAATATTTTTAAAATAAAATTTATTTAGGTTGATTTACATACAATAAAATGGACCTATTTTAAGTGTACTTTTAGAGTTTTGACAAATGTACCTCTTCCTATGCATACAGTTTTGCAAATTCACCAGTGGCATTCCATTGTTGGATAGTTGGATATACCACATTTCAGTTTCAGGTTTTCTGCCGTCATAAAGAGAGGTGGTATGAACTTTCATGTACAAATTTATTTTTTGACATGTGTTTCACTTCTCTTGGGTAAGAACTTAGCAGTGAAAACTCTGGGTCGTATGGCAAGCGTTTATTTAGCTGTATAAGACAATGCTAAATCCTTTTCTGAAGTGGTTGTACCATTGCACATCCCACCAGCATTACGAGAGTTCCGCTTGTTCAACATCCTTGCCGGTACCTGTGATCGCAGGTGCTACTGAATGTGTTCTTTTAGATGTCTGTTCATATTGTTTGTCCATTGTTTCATTGATTATCTTGTCATCGTAGGTTTTTAAGTGCAGTTTGGATACAGATCCTTTGTTACTCTGTCTTCCAAAGATGGCTTCAAGCTTGTAATGATAGTGTCATTACAGGTGTCATTTCTCTGCTTTGTCGCTTTCGATGCATGAGTCTTAAACTCACCTCCACACTAAAAGGGCCACTACATTGTTACTGTATGGATGTGGTTGTGTGGGGGACAATGAGAAACGAGAAAAAGGTTGCTATTATGGCAGAAGCAAAAAAGTCTTAACACTGAATTGTATCTGCTTTTAAATTATGAACACAATTTGTTCAGTTGTGTAAATGCTATGCTTTTGTGTGTAGATACTATGATTTTTGATAAACCTCTGTGGCAGATGTATTTCTTCACATGGCATCCAGATTCGTAGCATAATCTCTCAAATTCTATGTCAGCTTTAAGTCAGTCTTAAAAAAAATTGAATTACTTATTCAAGGAAACCTGATGTCTGGGGCTAGTTTGACCCCATAAAGCTCGGTTCCCAAATTTGAGAGGAAAGTGTGGGCACTCCGTGTATTCTCTCCACAGATGAATATGCCCACTTACGAATGTGCACCTACATATGGATGGTTTTTTATCGAATTCTACTGATTGATGAACCCCTGAGGCTCACCCAAAGATCCCAATTCAAAAACCTCTGCAATAAATATTTCTCTTCTCTCTCTATGGGCTGCACACATCTTCATTGCTTTTCAAGATCCAGTATTTTTTTTTTTTTTTTAATCATGCATCCCTCTTTACCCACTCTGTAGACAAGTCCTAATGCGAGGCTAGTTCTGCAAAATGTAAACTTGGAAAAGAAAAGTGAACACTTGCCTGAGGCCCTGTTGCTTGGGCTAACTTATGGTGGGTTCCTCCCTCATCAGTTCTCTTCATATAAGGAAGGCAAAGTGATTCCCCGGATTGAGGGAAACCATCCAAGCAAGAAAGGGTTATGGCAACCTGAAAAGGGGTTAGTTTCTAGCTTTGAGGTGAAACTATAAATAGAAGGATTTCTTCCTAGTATCATGGGTGAATGCATTTATTTTGGGGCATTCCTGTGTAATAGTCCTGGAATGCCACCTGACAATGAAGGACTGGGCAGGGGAATGAAACTGAATTTAGTGACCTTTTGCCATCTTAGCTGATTTGAAGTGGTGGGCTTTCTTCCGATAAGAAAGTCCAGTGCCATGAAGGTTACGGCACTGTTTTTCTTTTGTTTTGTTTTGCTTTTTTTAGTAAAATCCTTATAGTGGATTTTACTTTTAACTGGAGCATGGATAATGGGGAGTTAACTATAAAGGATAACTCTGTATTTAAGTACATATTTTAAGAGAGGCCTTTTGAGGGAAGTGATTTGTAAGGAATTGAGAATCAATGTTGGTTATAAACTTTTTTTTTTAAGTTTTTATTTCTTTGTTAGAGAACACAAGCAGGGGGAGAGCAGGCAGAGGGAGAAGCAGGTTCCCCACTGAGCAAGGATCCTGATGTGGGACTCAATTCCAGGACTCAGGGATCATGCCGTGAGTAGAGGGCAGACACTCAACCAGCTGAGCCAACCAGGTGTCCTGGTCATAAGCTTTTTTGTTACTGTTTTTGGAGTTTTTATTTTGAAGCCTAAAATTTGAATATGAGTAAGTCCTTCATTTTGTGTTAGTTTCTGGACACAGTGACCAATTTCTTGGTAGTGGTAAATTTATCCACTAAAGAAAATGGTAGTTTTTTTAATGTATATATAATGTATTATTTGCTTCAGGGGTACAGATCTGTGATTCAACAGTCTTACACAATTCACAGCACTCACCATAATACATACCCTCCCCAATGTCCATCACCCAGTGACCCTATCCCTCCTTCCCTCCCCCCAACAACCCTCAGTTTATTTCCTGAGATTAAGAGTCTCTTGTGGTTTGTCTCCCTCCTAAATCTATCTACTTCATTTTTTCCCTCCCTACCCCCCACAATCCCTTACCCTGCCTCTTAAATTCCTTATATCAGAGAGATCATATGATAATTGTCTTTCTCTGATTGACTTATTTCGCTCAGCATAACACCCTCTAGTTCCATCCACATCATTGCAAACGGCAGGATTTAATTTCTTTTGATGGCTGCATAGTATTCCATTATATATATACACCACATCTTCTTTATCCATTCATCTGTTGATGGACTTCTAGGTTCTTTCCATAGTTTGGCTGTTGTGGACATTGCTGCTATAAACATTCGGGTGCACGTGCCCCTTTGTATCACTACATCTGTATCTTTAGGGTAAATACCCAGTTGTGCGATTGCTGTGTCATAGGGTAGCTCTATTTTCAACTTCTTGAGGAACTTCCATACTCTTTTCGAGAGTGGCTGCACCAGTTTGCTTTCCCACCAACAGTGTAGGAGGGTTCCCTTTTCTTGGCATTCTTGCCAACATCTGTCATTTCCTGACTGGTTAATTTTAACCATTCTGACTGGTGTGAGGTGGTATCTCACTGTGGTTTTGATTTGTATTTCCCTGATGCTGAGTGATGTTGAGCACTTTTTCAAGTGTCTGTTGGCCATTTGGATGTCTTCTTTGCAGAAATGTCTGTTCTTGTCTTCTGCCTGAAAATGGTAGGTTTTTCAAAGCCTTTAGTGGACTGAGCAGACTGTCCACCTCATTCAGAACAGAACTCTTGGGCACCTGGGTGGCCCAGTTAGTTGGGCGTCTGCCTTCAGATTTAGGTCATTGGGTCCTTGCTCAGTGGGAAGCTTGCTTCTCCTTCTGCCCCTCCCTGCTGCGCATGTGTACGGGCTCTCTCTCTCTCTCTCTCTCTCACACACACACACACACACACACACACACACACAGAAATAGAAAAAATCTTCAAAACAAAACAAAACAAAAACCAGTACTCTTGGAGACCCTCCCGACAGGAGATGGTCTTGAGATCCCCTGCTGTGGAATAGCAACCCTGAGAGAGCAGCACCCCCTTTCCCCTGAAATAATTAGATTTGTTGCTTTAACTCTTCATTGTCCTCACTATGGCTCTTGTCTGGAAGCAGAAGAGAAGCCTTATGACTTCAGAGACTGGGTGTTTCACTTCTTGGAAAGATGAACCTTTTGCGGTCAACTCTGCCTGTGGTTCTGTGGTTCGTAGCTAAGCTCCTTATTCAGGTACCAGTAAATCTCTCCTCTGGGATAATTCTATCTTCAAGCCTCACTTTTACATCAAGACTATAGATTGCCCAAGGCTTCAGTCAACTCCCTACCTTGCCCTAAAGTCATGTGATACCACCTAAATGTTGTGTCCTAATTATATTCCTTGCTTATTCAGAGCCGAGCCTTTTTCTCAGTCTTCTTGTCTACTCTCGAGTTTTACCTCTTGCTGCTTTCCCAGCTGCATTTTCCTCTTGCTGCTTCCCAAGTAGAAAAGGCATTCTACCTTGCAGACGTTTTAAATGCCCTTTCCTTATTTATGTTTAGAAATTATATTTCACTTGCTCATATATTTTTTAAAGCTTTTATTTTATTTGTCGGGGTGGGAAGAGAGCAACGGTGAGAGAGAGAAAGAGAGAGAGAGAGAGAGAGAGAGAGAATGCACAAACAATGGGGGTGGCAGGCAGAGAGAGAAGCAGGCTCCCCGCTGAGCATGGAGTCCGATGTGGGACTGAATCCCAGGACCCTGGGATCATGACCTGAGCTGAAGGCAGCGGCTTAACCCACTGGGCCACCCAGGCGTCCCTTCACTTGTTCGTTTTTATTGAACACGTGTTAAGCATCTCTCTGCAGTCTGTTAGGAGTTGGGAGATTGGAAGGTACCACAGAGTGGTCCTCGGGATCATGACGTAGGACATGCCTGTGCTTAAGTGTTCCATGATGTGATAAGCATTACACTAGCTGTATGATCACGTCCTGTGGGCACACAGAAGAGGTCATTAAATCTGTTAGGGATTTGTTATTCATCATTGAATAACAAAGCATCACAAAACTCAGCAGCTTAAGACAGTGAGCAGTTATTGTTGCCTGCCCCTCTGTGGTCCCTGGGCTGTTCTGATTTCAGCTGTGTTTGCTCACTGGCCTGCAGTCAGCTGCGCGTTGGGAATGTCTTTGCTGATCTTC
The DNA here is from genome assembly GCF_002288905.1 of Enhydra lutris kenyoni. NCBI lineage: Eukaryota > Metazoa > Chordata > Mammalia > Carnivora > Mustelidae > Enhydra > Enhydra lutris. The sequence continues at coordinate 16,308,989 of NW_019154085.1, forward strand.
ACTGGGCTCTTCCCGGTGTGAGGGGGGTCGGTTGGGTGTAAGCTGGACGGGAATGGATTTCGCTGGGAAGACTTATCTCTGGTGGTTTCTCCTCCTCTAGCAGGCTAGTCTAGCCTTTTTCTCATAACGAGGTGACCTTTCAAGAATTGAATAAAAGTTCACAAGTCCTTTGTGTTTAGGTTCGTAACTGGCACACGGTCATTTCTGCAGCATTCTTTTGGCCGAAGCAAGTCACAAAGCCAGCCAGTTTTCAAAGGAAATGGAACTAGAAGACACTTTTTGAGGACAAGTGCTGTGAAGTTGAATGGCGAAGTCCATGGATCCAGAGGGCAATAATTTGGGCCAGTTTTACAATCAACCTGTCATTGCACCGCATAGGAAATGACACTTGAATTAGGCCTTTAGTGGGCGATCAGGCTTCCTTGGTAAACTGGTAGAAGGCCTTGATCATGGACTTACTGAGAGTGTAGGGGAAAAATACATGTGTGTGGTCTGAGGCAACTTAATTTCGTATTTGCTCCTGGTACGACACTTCCTGGTAGCTTTTTCAGATCTGCTCCACAGTCGGAACACTTTAGGGCTGAGGAGAACATCGGTCTGTCATTTTATAAGTGAGAAAGCACCTAAGAATGTTAAGAAGCCCACAGACCAGTGGAACTGGCAGCGAGAGTCTCCTCTTCCCAGCTTCCTCTGCGGGCTCTGTCCTTGTTTTTAATTCTCCGTTTCTTAAAGTTAGTTATGCTTCAGCTACTGTTTCTCAGTGTGTCCTGCCTTCTAACACTCATTATTTTACAGACTCTCTCCCCATGGCTGACCGGACAGGCTTGTGCAGATAGTGAAGGCAGATACCGAACCTTCAGGTACCACCACCTCCTCATGTTCAGAATTTATAAGCTTTAAATCATTAAATGGTAGTGGCTCCTACTTCCTCTTACTCTGGCATCTGTGCCTTTGTGTTCTAGGCAGAGTTCTGAGGTCATAGCCTGAGTCGTTGGTATCTCTGGATACCCAGCCGGAGTGCCCTGGTCTTTTGAATAATTTTAGAACTGCTTCATCTTGGGGACCAAGGTCAAGTCATTGTCACAGGCCAAGTCATAGCTGCTACTGTTTGGCCCACATATTACATCCCATTGCTCTGTCCCTTGCTTCTCTTGCTGGGGGTATAGAGATCTGGAGGAGAAAGAGGAAACTCCTTCAGGTGTGCTCCTCATCATTTCACACTTGTTCACACTTAACCTTTGTTTCCCGCCTGTAAGAACTATGATTCGTAACTTCCTGCCTTCTGGAGAAACTGAGGCACTGTGAAAAGAATTGGAACTGGTTGATCTCTGTGAAGCCTAGCTATGTGGTGACTCTTTTTCTAAGGCTTGATTTTGACAGGCCTCAAGTAATGACCTAAAACAAAGGAAAGCATGATTACTCATGTATATGAATATTTGTCTGAAGATTATACTTAAATAGTGAAATGAATCGAAACATTTCACCATACTTAATTTTTAGAGTATGATCATATCTTGGCTCCATGACATGATTTTGATGTACTTTGCTAAGACATGGTTGCATGCTTCTAAAATGTTTAGGATCTCAAAATACTTAATCCTTAAAAATTTTTAAAAATTAAGAGCTTTCTGGTACATACACATTGGATTTTCATATTTTCTATAATTTCTGAATGTTCAAGTGTTTACTGATACCTCTAGGTGCAAACACCTGTCCTAGAAGCTGTGGGTGACACAACGATTACTCAGACATGATCCAAATCTATCCGACAAAGAAAGACAAACGTACAACTATTAAAGTGCTTCACTAGGGCAGATCATTTATTTTCTGATGGCTAGATGGCATTAATTTTCTGTTTTGCATTTGAAATATGGTAGCATTTTGTATTTTGACCTTTATTCTAAGATAGTTGGAAGACTAAAAGCTTAAAAAGAAAACAAAAACAAAAACCTGCCCTATTAAAATCCTTTAAGTCAAACTATCTCAGAATGGAACAGGCAAACTAGAGTTGCTTTACATAATGAGTTTATATTTAAGTAGTAAGAATGAAGTTGGTTTATACATTGTCTTTCACGTTCCCATAAACTTCTTACATTATTGGATTCTGCAGCTTAAGAACATAGAAAGGTTATTTATTATTGCTGTTGTTTTTAAAAACTCTCTTGGTCTTAGAAAATAGCCCGAACGAAAAATTCTAAGAGTGTCTTTCTTGTTGGTAGCCCCTGTGCAAGCCCTAAGCCTCTTTGGAAAATGAGAGGCCATTCTCTTTCTTTCTTTCTTTCTTTTTTTTTTTTTTTTTTTTAAGATTTTATTTATTTATTTGACAAACAGAGATCACAAGTACAGAGGGGCAGGCAGAGAGAGAGAGGGAGAAGCAGGCTCCCCACTGAGCAGAGAGCCCAATGCAGGGCTCGATCCTAGGAACCTGGGATCATGACCTGAGCTGAAAGCAGAGGCTTTAACGCACTGAGCCACCCAGGCGCCCAAGAGGCCATTCTTTTTTGCCAGTTACCTCAAAGCTGAAGAATGGTAGAAGAATAGATGTTGTGTAACTTCCAGAATATGCATTCAACAATTCTTTTCCTTTCCCTTGCAAGCCTTGGAGAGTTTAGCACAGGTTAAGCAGAGGTTGACAGATGACATTTTCATCATTGAATAAATTTCTAGAAATGACAGGTAAAGCTCATGGGAGTTTCAAATAAGTTTTATTCATTTCCATTATGTTAGCTTCTAGTATTAAAAAACAAAAACAAAAGCAAAAATAAAGAATGACCCAGGGTCCAACAGTCATGTCCTGTTTAAGGATCCAACTCTTATTTCCAGGGAATGATCTGTTGCCATGTATCCTTGAGTATTTTATTCTTTCCCAATAACTTATGCAAAGAAATCGTCAAGTGCCCAATCAATCCTCATGATCTTTGCAGACATTTCAAAGCTTATAGATATTAAAATGTACTACCTTACTTCCATTTCTTTGGGGGTATGTATAGTAAATGTCTTAGTCCTTGAAAGTTTAAGTAGCCAGGCCAGCTGTCACACTGTTCCGGGCGTTTTAGCATTCTCTGGTTGTACTAGCAGTATGGATAAGCTGATCTCAGAAAATGCTAACTCCCCACTTTGCTTTCTTAGACATGTTATGGCTTTATTGAGTGTTACCAAATGCTCTTAACCTGAAAAATAATCAGTAGTAGAGATTTTAACATTCTATTATTTCATTGGAAAAATTGGACAACCGCAGTATTTTCCCTTAAATGAATATTGGCTCACAAAAATAGCCTCAAGAAGTCATTTGCTTCTGTAATCTCAACCTGTACTTTAGGTAGCTGGTACTCGTGAGAAGGGTCACCGGACATAATCTGCACGAAACAGCTGGCCAGCCAGGGGTTTTTAATTCAACCACCAGAGGTGGTTTCCCACCCAGGTGATTTCCCTGGGCAGGGAAATCAGATAAATGAGGTGGGCTGTGTGAATGCAATAAAGAGGGGTAGAGACTGGCCAAGTAGAGAGGATGCACTGTGTGTGTGTGTGTGTGTGTGTGTGTTTGCATACTTTTGATGTGTGTACTGCATTCTTTTGATGGATCATGGGTTTTTTTGTTTCTGTTTTCTCTCCTAAAAAGAGCTGGAAAACAAGATTTCTATGCACAATTTCCCGTCTTTAAAATATTGTGCAAGTACAAAAAAAAAAAAAGAAGAAGAAGAAAAAGCCAGTAAGAAGGAAAAAAAAAACTATGCAAGTGAAAACCCTTTTATGAGTCAGGCAGAGGTTGGCACCATGGTCTAGACTTTCCTACATGTGGAACGTGGCGTTGAGACCATTTTATCATCAGCTTAAGTACTTTCATACATTATTTAATAATGCCATCGAAATAACAGTCTGTCTCTCTAAACAATGGATACTATTTACAAAAAAGATTATGATACAACTACCTAGGCTCAAGCCAGCATTCCTTTTCACACTAAGCATAAACCGGCAGCCATTACTATATAGTATAATTCTGGTATCAGTGCCATTCTCTTTCTACTGTTGGAATAGTCTGAGCTAAATCATTTTCTGTCTATATCGGGACCTGAAAGCAATGTGGTTCTACTTGAAAAAGCCCCTACAAAATAACTCACCTCCAACCTTAAATCTCCTTCAATAAGGAAAAGGTGTCAAATGCTTCCCATTGTTCCCGGTGAGGTCTCTAGATAATGTACTTCCTTTTCATCTGTTCCCCTTAGGGAAGATGCTGTTCAACAAATGCTTTTTTTTTTTTTTTTTTTTTTTTTTTTTTTGGTATATTGGACCTCCTGAATTATAAATTTCTATCCCCTGTGTTGTTTTCCTTGGTCTGAAGGTTTTCTCCTTCAATCATTATTTTCCATTTCAACCATGTTGATTATTGCAATTAACCATCTCTTTGCAACTGGTCTTTGCAATTTTTTAGAAAAGCAACAACTGGATGCCTTAAGTCTCCTACAGGGAAATGTCTTTCTTTCCCTTCTGCAGCTATTAAACATTTAATACAGATAGCTATTTTATTGGATACCTGTGGTTTGCCAGGTAATAAGCAAAGTTGGAGGGGAGTATGAAAATAAATAAGACATGGAAATGTATGCTCTTTAAAACAGATGCTGATTTACTGTTATGTCAATACTGTTTCTGGAAGGGGTTCAGACAATGTATAATAAATCATCAGTAGATAAAGCCAACATCTAGTTAAGTGCTGATCTGGGTTCTATAAGGTTACAGAAGTCTATTTCTGAAGTGACTACTTCAGTACTAAATTTTGAGCCCTTAAATAAGTTGCTGCTTTTTGTGTTCAGTGATTTGCTCCCCCTACCACTGCTCTCACCCCAGTGAAATATTTTGTCCTCTAATTCCTTTAAAGAATATAACTCATTAATGCCTGCTAATGATAGCAATTACATGATGTTTTATAATTCCTAAAGAAAAATGCTACCAAAATGTAATTTACTCTCAGTTCTATATATCTTTAAAGTATTACTGAATGAATTTATAGAACATGCAGTGTTGCTTTGTGGAATATGTAAAAAATGAAGCCATTAATTGTCAAATTGTTGTACAACTTTGGGAGAAATTCAGTATGACTTTAAATCCTAATTTCCTTCCTTCCCAGAGCCTGGATACTTTCTTAATAGTTTTAGATTTTGAGTGTGAATGCTTTACTTGGGGGTGGAGAGTGGGGAAACATGGCCAGCCAATTGCCCTGCTGTTCTGCAGGTCAGGAAATCTCTTAGATCAGGCTAGTAGTGGTGAGAACTGATAGTTCCAGTGACCTCTTAGGTACTCAGTTCCTCTTTGGTCCTATCTTTGTTAAGTTGTTATCTTGGAAACAGATAGTAATCTTTCCTCTTCTCTCATCTCACTAGCCCCCACATTCTTCTGAATGTCCCAGGAAAGGATAGTGTCAAGATGGGAGTGCTTAGCTCTTCTGCCAGCCATTACCCCAGGGCTGACTGTCAACTTTTCCATTTCCCCCTTGCTTGTGTTTCCCACCCACTGAACAAGAATACCTGAAAGGAGTGTTGAGAAATGAGGCTGTTGAAGGCCTTGCCATCTTCTAGTCCATGGGAGTGAACCCCAACTGCAATTTGCTTTCCCTTAAAAAACAAAGAACAACAACAAAAAAACCCCTCTAAACAAAACATTTAATTTTCAAATTGAATACTTCGTGTCTAGGGGAAGAATAAACCATGGTATTCGGTATTCGTGTCTCATCTCCACTGCCCTGGAGGTGTTCTAACACTGTGGCTCCAAACCTCTTTCCTCTCTTCACTGCTTGGAGACCTCGACATGCTTAAGTTTATGTGTTTTATATGTGTCAGTATTTTGGATTAGACATTAGAATGGAGGCACCTAAAAAATTAAAGTGTTATTCATAAACGAGCCCATTATATGCTAACACAAATAACATTTTTCTGAGAAGCAGCTACTTTTCAAAGGAAAACTGTTAGCAAGGAAAAGTGCTGTTTTACACTTTCACATCTCTTTAATGTCTAACTTGATGGAAGGTGTCTGGACTCTCCAGTCTCTCTCTGCATTTTGTGTTTTGATTGGTTCTTTTGGCTGATGTTTATAAAGAAGATTGGAAATCACACAGAGAGTGTGGTTGGAAAATTGAGTATGTCACTCTTTAATATTACACCAAAACTTGACAAGTAGTAGTATAAGGGTTGTTTTTTGTTGTTGTTGTTGTTGTTGTTGTTGTTGTTTTTGGCAAAGAAGAAAATGAAACCGTATTAATAAACTTTAAATGCTGTTAAATAAAAACCCATTGTTTATCTTGGATTTTGAGTGGATTTTTTAGTCCTAGATGATTTTGTAGCATCATACACTGCCGCTTGGAAAATATCAGTAGATGTTATGTCGATCTTTAAAATGTCAGTACATTTTGTTGTATATCAGACTTGTCCCATTCATAAATACCACCACTGAGCTCATCAGAAAGGTTTTTTAGTATTGTGAAGCTGTTGAGCTCAGGGTGGAGGATACAAGTTACCCACAATTCTTATTTTTGTTCAAAAGCTGGAATTTGGTTGACTAAAAATGCTGTCAGTTTTCCTTTAGGTGACAGGTTTGCTTTATTTTAAAAAATGTCTGTATTGTGCACCTCAACTAATATAACATTGTATATTAATGATACTGGAATTAAAATAAAAAACTTAGAGTTTGTCGAATAACAAGCCGTCAGTCCCAAGGGAACATATCCTCTATGGCACATCCGTACTTATGGAAGTAGTGAGGACATCCTGGATTCTCTGGAAAGGTCTGGGAGATGCTCATGAGTCTGTTGGCCACCTTGAGGCTTGCTGCTCTGGTATGTATGTTCTAACTGCACAGGTTGCTTTATGAGATGTACACACAACTGTAACCCTATTATGACCATGAAGCAGAGCTCTGTTACCTTTCCTCCTTTATCCATGTGCCAAAACTAAGCAAACTGTTATCTTTACATTAGCCATATTTTTAGTGATTCCTTATTGGAATTTACCATTGTGGGCGTAAGTGGGATGAGCCATCACCTCAGGACCATTCTTCCCGTCTGGCGCTACTCGTTGGCTTACACATTTCTTGCCCATCGGGGCTCATCCTGCCATTCTTTAGTGAGTTTCCCTCATCTTCCTGAGGTTCCCATTAGCTTCTCCTGAGCTCTGCCTTAAGACAACATTCTACTGAATTTTAATACTGTTTTGGCAAACATGTCACTCCTGTCCTCTGTTACGGTGCCAGTACTTATTTGCTGAACTTACATCTATGCTGTGAAACATAAGGTTAAGGTTAAACATTTCTGGAAGCTAAACCCTATTAGGTCTACTGATTTTTACCAAATGAAGGAAACCATTTTCCTAATTAGTTTGTTCTAATTTTAAAATATAAGTGTGAGATTGAAGGCTGATGGATAAGGGGTGAAATACTTGAAATGTGGGGTTGGATATAGGCTTGTAAATTTCAGGGGTGCTTCTTCTGCTTCCCAGCTCTTGGACTTTCTCTGAGGTATGCTACCTCTTTGAGCCTTGTTTTCCTCATCTGTATACGTGTGTTAGTAATGTTTACCTGTTAAGGTTACAGTGAAGGCTCATCTCACTACATATAAAGCAGGTACCAGCAGGTGTCATACATGGTAGATAGCAACTCTTTTTAAAATAATTTATTGGGGCATCTGGGTGACTGAGTCAGTTGAGTGTCCGGCTCTTATTTTGGCTCAGGTCATGATCTTGGGGTACTGGGATAAGCCCTTCGAAGAGTTCCCAGGCCAGCAGAGAGTGTGCTTGTCTCCCTCACCCTTTGTCTTCCTCCTGCTCTTAGGTTCTCTCTCTCTCTTTTGCTCTCAAATAAATAAATAAATAAATCTTAACTAATATATAATAACTAATAAATAATAATTTATTAATTTGGAACTAAAGCTTTAACCAGTTCTGGTTTTAGTGGTCATATACAGTGTTACTATTCTAGACTGAAATGGTATCCTCAGGAAAGTGGTTTTTTGTTGTTGTTGTTTTGACATGTGTGCATTAGCTAAAGTTGGAAAAAATATTTTTAAGTGTGCAAGTAATGGACAGTGCATAAGAAACAGTGAAAAAGTATTTTTTCAATATTCAATCATGACAAACTCATCTTGTTCAAACAAATAGGGTCCCTAATTTGATGGGATTTTTATTTGAATCATAATCTGAAGCTTTACTGTTTTGACATTCTAACCTCATTACTGTCTAATAACTTGCTCATTGGTTATATCAATGGAGAGTTTTAATTCTGAGAATCTGTTTTTAAATTGGGATATAACTGATATATTAGCTTCAGGTGTACAACATAATATTTGTATGTGTTGTGAAATAATCACAGTAAGTCTAGTTCTGTCACTATAGTTAAGTATTTTTTGTGATGAGAACTTCTAAGATCTAGTCTGTCCAGAATTCTAAATACGCAATAGAGTATTTTTACCTATAGTCCTCATGCTGTGCATTACATCCCTGAATCTCAATTCTTTATTCAAATCTCAAAAGTAGATGACAAGGCAAAAAGTGTCTGGGGTGATAAAATTGAATATGGAATAAAACATCATTTGCTTATGCTCAGATGCTAGACTTTTTTCAAGAAATGGAGGAATACCTATATTTCATCTGGGAGTATCTTTTGTGTTTGTGTATACCAAATGAGCTGTAGTTGTGGTCTGCAAATACATAAAGCAAATAAAAGTCTTGGCAACTGGGGCATAACTAAATGCTTGCCACTCTCTGTAAGTTAGCTATTAAAACAAACTTTTGATCATTGATCTAATGTAGTGAAGAATGCTGATTTTCCTGTTTGACATGATAGTGAATGGTAATGTACTATATAAAAAGCACTTAAAATGAAAGGATATTTTTATTTCTACATTTAAAAATTGATTCTGGTTTTTAAGGAACTTTCCTTATAAGCATACATTGGCTCTGGTGAAGCCCATTCTGAAAAACTCAAGGCAAATAGCTTCTGAGAATTTGGACTCATTAGCAGGGCTTAGTCCTTTGGCTGTATTTCCTGATAATAGTTTTGTTACGTATGTGAATGTCAGAGACCAGGCGTCGTAAGAATTTGTCTCCTGTGCTCATTAGTGAGTACATACAGGATGAGGAAGAATGAGGCAGTCCACGGACTAATCACTATATTTTAGCTCCCTCCCTTCTTTTTACCTTATTCTTCTTGTTTATTGGGCATCAATTTAATAGCCTTGTGTTTAATAGGAACTTTGACATGTGTAAATATTTGATGTAAGTATTTGCTGGGTTCAATTTTGATTTGCTTCTTCATTGCTCTTATGAAGAAGACTGGAGAGACTGTACTGATTTAGAAATGTTAAGAATTTGGGGGAGTGGCTTTTCAGTACCCTGCAGTGTGTTAATCATGTTTATGGCTGTGATTTTCTTGATATTTGTTGACTTTGTTCTTTAAGCCAGGCTTTTAAAATTCTTTAAAAAGTACAAAATGTCCCAACTTTATGGTTTTAAAAAATGATTAAAAAGGATCAAATTTGTGAAAGGTGTTGGTATAGCCTTGAAGGATAGACTGTGGTTATTGACCATATGGAAGGCGGAGTCCTGTCCAGGAATGCCCCACCCTACAGCTGTTTGGCTCCTCTTAAAAGGGCTTATGGGGGCTCTGCCAGCAGAACAGGGATATTCTTCCTGGCATGGCTCTTCTGTGCCATCTGGTTCAGAGCTGTGGCCCCACACCCAATGGCAGATTGTCTTATTTTGGAGGCAGTGAGCCACATTCTTCAACTAGCGGATGAAAAATTCCAACCATTCCATTTATCCATGCCTATGACCCCTTCTATTTTATGCAGATCATCAAGTGCCAACTCATTAAATCCAGACTCATGAAAATTGTGCTATAATCTTGGCTCTGCTGCTGGCCCACTTTGTGACTTCAGGGAATATGTTCAACTATTCTGGACCTCAGTTTCCTCATCTGCAAAGTGAAGTAATTTGGTTAAAGTTCTTTTTTGATGAAACAGTTTGCCCACCTCTAACTGCTAATTTTCATATAGTTGTAATAAAGCTGTATTGCAAGGAAGAAGAAATTACTGAGATAAATAAAATTCAGTATTGATGTTGATTGGCATATTTCTTTCCTTCTTTCTTCTTCTTCTTCTTCTTTTTTTTTAAGATTCTATTTATTTATTTATTTATCTGACAGAGAGAGAGAGAGAGAGAGAGATAGAGACAGCCAGAGAGGGAATACAAACAGGGGGAGTGGGAGAGGGAGAATCAGGCTTCCCGCTGAGCAGGGACTCCAATGGAGGGCTCCATCCCAGGACTCTGGGATCATGACCTGAGCCAAAGGCGGATGCTTAATAACTGAGCCTCCTAGGCACCCTGATTGGCATATTTCTTACCAAGTTTTAGATGATGTCAGGGCACTGTAGGAGCATCTTGGGCAATATGTGAGACGTTGAAGACTCTTTAAGAATTTTATGACTGTGAGTTGGTCCTTACACAGAGGTGAAAGCTGTTTGTTCAGTAATTATTTACTGAATGACAACTGACTGTTTTCTGTTGTTGACTGGTATAGTTTTACTTTCTTGAACTTACCCTGGTCCTAACCATTCATCTTATGTCAAAATAAGATATTGTGCATATGGTAATCACTACTATTTGGGTTTGCTGCTTGTTGAGCTCATGCTGGATTTATAATTTTGGGTTGGATCTTGGGTGGGGAAGTTTTAGAGTATGTTAAGATGAAGAAGACCTTGTCCATACGCTTGAGAATGGAACATATGAATAATTGATCATAGGAGCAAAATGAAATCTATATGAACAACTTGCAAACAAAGTAACAGAAGAGGATGGTAGAAGAAGAAATTAATTCTGATTGGGGAATTGGGGAAAGATTTATATGTGAGATGAGGAGGTATCCGAGTTGGACCTAGAGAAATGATAGGTAAGATTGAAATAGGGAGAGAAAGAAGAAAGCTCATTTCAGACAAGGAAGGAGAGCTTCTTGGATTGAAATAGTAGTAGGACTCTAAGCACATGATTCTAGGAAGGCCACAAAGTATTTGAAGAAAAGAGAGTAGAGATAGACCAGACCATTAGTTGACTAATGCTGTAGTGTGGACAAGAGATCTGGTTAATTACTAGGGAGCTAGCTGTGGAAGTGAGGAGAAATGGACAGATTTGAAGTAGACATAGAAAAAAATTAAGTTTGTGGATGGATTTCATAGAGGGGTAAGGGAGGTGGGTAAAGATGAATCCTAGACTCAGAGCTCACAGAACTGGAAAAGTACTGCCATTCACTGAGAAAAGAAATCCTTAAGATGTGAAAGGTCATGTGCTCAGTTTTGAGCATGTAGGTTTAAGGCATCCATGTTGAGATGTCACAGTGGATCTCAGTAGTAAGTCATGGTAGAGATGAGGTTGGGAGCCAGCTACTTAAAAAAAATATGACTTTATATTTTTATATCAGTTTAAGGTTCACAGCAAAATTGAGGGAAAGTTACAAAGATTTCCCATAAAATTTTATCCCCTTCTCCCACATGCAGAGCCTCCCCCCCTTATCAAGACTTACCAGAGTGGTACATGTGTTATAGTTGATAAATCTACATTGACATATCGTAATCACCCATAGTCCATAGTTCACATTATGGTTCATTCTCAGTATTATCATACTTTCATCCAAACATGTAGAATGTACATCTATCCATAATTATGGTATCATACAGAATATTTTCTTTCCCCTAAAAATTCTGTTCTCTGCCTGTTCATCTCTCCTCTGAGCCAACGCCTGCCAATGCACTGATCTTTCTACTGTCTCCATAGTTTCACCTTTTCCAGAATGTATATGACGTTGGAATTATAGTGTATGTAGCCCTTTCAGATTGACTTTCAGATTGGCTAGTAATATTCATTTAAGGATTCTCAATGTCTCTTCATAGCTTGATGGCTTATTTTAGTGCTTAACAATACTCTGTTGTCTCAATGGACCATAGTTTATCCATTTACCTACTGAAGGCCCTCTTTGGTGGCTTCCAGGTTTGGGCAATTATGAACAATACTGCTATAAACATCCATGTGCAGGTTTTCATGTGGACATTGTTTTTAACTCCTTTGGGTGAATACCAAGCAGTTTGATTACTGAATCATATGGTAAAAGTATGTTTAGTTTTGTAAAAAACACCAAATTGTCTTCCAAAGTGGCTATGCCATCTTACATCTCCACTAGTGAATGAGATTTAGTGTTGTTCCAGATCCTTGTCAGCATTTGGTATTGTCAGTTCTAATAGTAATATAGTGGTATCTCATGTTTTAATTTGCATTTTCCTGACATATGATGTGAAACATTTTTCATGTGCTTTTAGGTCATCTGTATTTTCTGTGGTGAGGTAACTGTTAAGGTTTTTGGCCAATTTTTTATTTTTTAATTTTTTAAAAAACATTTTATTTATTCATTTGCTGGAAAGAGAGAGAGAGAGAGCACAAGGAGGGGGAGCAGCAGCCAGAGTGAGAAGGAAAAGCAAGCTCCCTGCTCAGCAGGGAGCCTGACATGGGACTCGATCCCAGAACCCTGGGATTGTGACTGGAGCTGAAGGTGGCAGATGCTTAACTGACTGAGCCACCCAGGAGTCCCTGGCCAATTTTTCAAATCAGGTTTTTGTTAGCTTATTGTTGAGTTTTAAGAGTACTTTGTGTATTTTGGATAGTTCCTTTATCAGACATGTCTTTTGTAAAACACCTTCTCCTAGTCTGTAACTTGTCATCATTTTTTTTTTTTTTTTTTAAGATTTCTTCATTTACTTTTAGAGTGGGAAGGGCAGAGGGAGAGGAAGAGAGACAATTCCAAGCAGACCCCCTGCTGAGTGTGGAGCCCTATGCAGGGCTTGATCCCATGACCCTGAGATCATGACCTGAGCCAAAATTAAGAGTCAGACACCCAACCGATTGAGCTACCCACATACCCCAACTTGTCCTCTTTTTTGAAAAAGAAAATGTCAAGAGAATTAGAAGTTTTTAATTTTAATGAGATCTAGTTTTAATTTTAATTATTTCTTTTACGGATCATCCCTTGTGTGTTGTACTTGAAGTCATTGCCATACCCAAGGTCATTTAGAGTTTCTTTTTCTTATTTTCTAGAAGTTTTATAGTTTTGTATTTTACATTTATGTTCATGATCTATTTTGAGTTACTGTTTGCGAAGAGTATAAGGTCTGTATCTAGATTAATTTTTTTGCATGTAGAGTTCTAGTTCCATCACTGTTGAAAAGACTATTTTTCTCCATTGTACAGTTGACCTTTGAACAACATGGATTTGAACTGCATGGATCCAATTTATATACTTTTTTTTTCAGCAAATATGGCACAGGACTGTAAGTGTATTCTCTTATGGTTTTCTTAACTTTTTTTCCTCTAACCTACTTTAAACAGTGTATTAAATAATAAAATTTGTGTTGACTCTTCTTGGTAAGGTATACAGTTGGTGGCAGTGGGCTATTAGTAAAGTTTTGGGGGTGTCTGAAGTACATGTGGATTTTCAACTGCATGGGGGTTTGATGTCCCTAACCCTTGCATAGTTCAAGGATCAACTGTATTTATCTTTGTTCCTTTGTCAAAGATCAGTTGACTCTATTTATGTGATTCTAGTTCTGGGGTCTCTATCATGTGCCATTGATCTGTCTGTTTTTTTGCCTATACCACACTGTCTTGATTAGTTTTCTAGTAAGTCTGAAACTTGGGTAGTTTCAGTCCTCCAACTTTGTTCTTCCCCTTTAATGTTATGTTGGCTCTTCTGGCCCTTGCCCTCTCTGTATAAACTTTAGAATTAGTTTGTCAATAACCACAAAATAACCTGCTGGGATTTTGGTTGAGATTACATATATATTATAGGTCAAATTGGGAAGAACAAATATCTTGACAATATTGAGTCTTTTGTCTATGAACAAGGAATATCTATTTTTTTATTTTGTTTATCAGAAACTTATATCTTTACTCATGTACATCTTGTACATACTTTGTTAGGTTAATACCTAAGTGTTTCATTTTTGAAGTGCTAATGTGTAAATAGTGTTAATTTCAAATTTCACTTATTCGTTGCTGGTATATAGGAATGTGTTTTACTTTTGTATACTAACCTTGTAATATGTAACCTTGCTGTAATCACTAGTTTCAGGAATTTTTTTTAATCAATGTAGAAATTTGAAGGAATTGACAATCATGTCCTATGTGAATGAAGTCAGTTTTATTTTGAACTTCCTAATCTGTATGCCTTTTAGTTTTTCTTTTTGTTTTATTGCATTAGCTAATACTTACAGTATAAGTTGAAAAGGAGTGGTGAGAAGGAGCATCCTTGCCTTGTATTTGGTCTTAGTGGGAAACTTCCAGTTTCTCACCACCAAGTATGATGTTAGCTGTAGATTTTTTTGTAGATATTATTTATGAAGTTGAGGAAGCTCCTCTCTAATCCTAATTTACTGAGAATTTTTATCATGAATGAATATTAGATTTTATCAAATACTTTTTCTGCATTTATTGATATGATCATGTGATTTTTGCATATTGATGTGATGGATTTCATTGATTTTTTTTTTTTTTTTTAAATTTTACTTGTCTACTTGCCAGAGAGAATGAGCAGGGAGAGCAGGAGACAGAGGGAGAGGGAGAAGCAGACTCCTCACTGAACAAGGAGCCCAATCTGAGACTTGATCCCAGGACGCTGGGATCATGATTTGAGCCAAAGGCAGGTACTTAATTGACTGATCCACGCAAGCATCCCTACATTAATTGATTTTTGAATGTTACACCAGCCTTGCATACCTAGGATAAATCTTAGTTGGTGGTCGTACTACACAGTTTTTTCATTCTTAGTTGGATTCAGTTTTACTTCAGAGAGATTGGTTCTAGTTTTCTTTGATGTCTTTGTCTCATTTTAATATTAGGGTGTAATGCTGGCCTCATAGAATGAGTTAGGATATATTCCCTCTGCTTCAATCCTCTGACAGTGATTTTAGAGGATTATTTAGCTTTTTAAGATAATTTTCCTTATTTCTTTCTTAAATGCGTTGGCACAATTCACCAGTGAACCCATCTTGGCCTGGTGCTTTCTTTTTTGGAAAAATATCAATGATCCATCCAACATAATAGGTACAGGTCTAGTCACATTGTGTATTTCTTCTTGTGTGAGTTTTGGCATATTGTGTCTAATGAAGAATTGATCCATTTCATTAAGGTTATCAAATTTATGTACATAGAGTTGCTAATAGTCTCTTATAATTTTGATATCCATAGGAGCTCTCCTCTCTCTTCTTTCTGATATTAGTAATTTGAGTCCTCTCTTTTTTCTTAGCATAATTAGAGGCTTAACATAATTAGAGGCTTAACAATCCAATAACTTGGATTTATTGATTTTTCTCTGTTGATTACTTTGTTAATTTCATTGATTTGTGCTATAATTTTTCTGTTTATTTTTTATTTGCTCCTTTTTTTTCTAGTTTCCAAAGTGGAAACTTAGATTATTGACTTTAGGTCTATTTTCCTTTTCTAATATTTGTATTCAATTCTATAAATTTCTGCAAAGCACTGCTTTTCATGTGTCTTATAAATTTTTCCTGATTCTCCAGGTATCTTGTATTTTTCTTTAAAGATTTTATTTATTTATTTGACAAAGAGAGAGACAGCAAGAGAGGGAACACAAGAAGGAAAAGTGGGGGAGGGAGAAGCAGGCTCCTTGCAGAGCAGGGAGCACGATGTGGGGCTTGATCCCAGGACCCTGAGATCATGACCAGAGCTGAAGGCAGATGCTCAACCACTAGGCCACCCAGGCACCCCTTGTAGTTTCTTGACTCCAAGTAGTACCTGTTTGTGGTGGTGGTGGTGTTTTTGTCAGCTCCTGCCTTCCACGGGGAGTCACAAATAGTGAAAAGGCATTGCTTCTGTAGTATAATCTTGAAATTCCCACTGTGACTTAGGCTGTGCATTTTATATTTTGGACTCTGTCTTTTAGCAGGTGAAAGATTTATAAAAGTTTTCTAGAAGAACAAGAAAAAGTATACTTCATGTGATAGTTATGAAGAAAGTCAAAATTTTGGTTATTCATGTATAGAAAAAGGAAAGCAAGGGACGATTTGATGATAAACTTCCATGTCCATTGTGGAAAGAGGTATAAATAAGTAAGCCTTCTTCTAAGTTTATGAAACATTACTCTCTATGGGAGTAATCTAATCCTTTCTCCAATCTGAAAGGACCAAGTAAGCAGAACAGAGGAGAGGCTGGAAGTACTTTTCTGCTGGTAAGTGTGGCTCTAGGGGTCAAATGGGTGGGCTGACATAGCTGACTGGTGACATCAGGTTGGCCTTCCTGACTGGCCTCTGGTCTGATTGTTTAGTGCCTCTGTGCTTCAGATGAAATTATCATTGACCCTATTTTAGATTTTATTTCCATCCTAGTATTTTTTATTCTGTATTTTGTATCTCTCTCGTTTCTTGGACTGTTTAAAAACTAATGCCCCTCTTGGGTAGCAGTACCTGGAATGTTAGGCCAGAAATTGGATGTGACCCAACATTTCATGAAGGCTAGGCATCTAAATTAATCCTGAAAATTTCTGAAGATGTGTCTTCTAGGTACTTCATTAGCCTACATTGTAACCCTTTTCAATTCCAAACACAACTCTGAGATGGGTGTTCTAACACCCTGAGTTTTACTGGTACTTAATTTGGAGTAATAGACCTGTTAAGACACCATAAAAACAAAGAAGACAATATACTGTATTTGACCTTGTTGCCAGGCAAAATAATGCTTTCCCAAAGTTGTCTACTTCCTAGTCCTCAGCTCCTGTGTCTATGTTATGTTACAAGGCAAATGAGAATTAAGGTAGCATATGGAATTAGAGCTGCTAGTCAGTTAACTTAGAGATAGGGAGATTGTCCTGCATTATCCCTATGGACCCAAAGTAATCTCCAGAGTCCTTACACGTACAAGAAGGAAGCAGAAGAGGTCAGATTGGACTGGCCATTCCTAGCTTTAAAGGTGGGAGTCCCTGAGCCAAAGAATGTGGGAAGCCACTAGAAGCTAGAAAAGCCAAGGAAAGGATTTTGTCCTACAGCTCCCAGACTGGGAATTCAGCTCCACTGACAACTTGATTTTAGCCCAGTGAGACCCGCATCAGACTTAAGACATACAGAACTATAAGAAATAACTTTGTTTTAAGGCACTACATTTGTGGTAATTTGTTCTAAGAGGAATAGGAAATGATTAGTATCCTTCTTTATTACTATTGGGCTATAGGAAGGACTTTGCATATTCTAGATACCAGGCATTTACATTTTCCTAGAAAAATTAGCCTATTTCTACTTTGTTATCAAAGGCAACAAAGCTCGTTCTCAAAAAGAGTGATATTTCTTGCCTATATAAAGTTGGGAATAATTTTACTGTTGAATGATTGTGTGATGTATATACATATATATACACACACATATGTATATATAATTTATGTATATATATATATATATCCACAGACATATTGCACAGACACATATGTATGTAATTATACATATACTATATATAACAAATATTATAAAAGTATATTTTAGAATAATCTACACATTTTTTACATTGAGATCAACCCTTATAGCTTATGTATCAAAGTATCCTAATATAATTTTTGGCAAAGGGTAGACTGTAACAAAGAGAACACATTTGAACATTCTTGTTTGAAGGGCTTAGGGGTTATGACATTAGCACTGTAAGGAATGACAGACAGTCACTTCCTATTTGGTTTGTCAGGGAACACTGTTCCTTTGGCTGCCATAAATGTACTGGCCGTTGGCTTTCAACCTGTGGAATCAAATTATAGACAAAGCATGGTTATCATTACAGAAGGAAATATAAATGTTTTCAACTTTGATAATGTAAAAGTAAAGGCAGAGATGACAGATATGGAAAGTAAAAGGGCAGAAGGAGGGAAGAGTAGAACTGCGATGTCCTCTTTTACTCTGGGGAGCGGAGAGATGCTGTCTTTAGATGATAGTATTAAAAATAGAAGTTTAAGTTACTCATTAAAGGCAGAAGCCATTCAAGGGAATATATTTGAATAAAAATATTAGGAGGAAGAAGGATGAGAAAGTTGGGTATCCCTAAATGCACTTAGTTGCCATCAGTATATCAAAGTTCAAAAGAGGACATCTAAAGTCTGTAAGTTAAGAGCGTGAGAAATGCTTATTTAGAGAGGAGTTAACATCCAAATAGACTAAAACAAGATAGCTCAAAGAGTTGCTTCTGGAGTATACGGTGGGCCACCCTTCTGTACCATTTTTTACAGTCAGTGTAATTCGTGCGCATCGTTTAAAGCAGGAGTTGGCAAATGTAAGTATCTTCGTCTTTGCAGGCCGTCGGAGCTCCGTGAGAGCTGTTGACCTCTGCCGCTGTGGTGTGAAGCAGCCATTCACAGTGCCTCCACCAGTGAGTGTGGCTGCATTTCACTCAACTGAATTTACAAAAATAGACGATGGGCGGGATTTGTCAGTTGCAGTTTGTCCATTTCTAGTTTGAAAAGTCAAATGGGACTCCAAGGCCCGTGAACTGGCTCTCAGTCCTTTGGCAGTCTTTTTGAGATATTTACCTCCGTAATTCTAAACAATTTGTGAATCAAGGGATAGCAGTGTGCTTTTATTTGTAAGTAAAGACTGCTGCTCTCTCTCTAGTCATCCATCTGCTCACGTCCTTTTAGGGGACTTGAAAATCATGACTTTCTTCTACCTTCTTCACTTTTTCTGTCCCGTGGTTGCCCAAAATTGTTGGAATTTTTGCTTAACTCTGAGTTCACTCATGTAACTGCAGATACTGCTCACTCTTGAGCCAATCCCTATGATTACTTCCTGTTTTGTGCAAATTTTTGTTTTCCTGAAGTCAATCTATTTTATTTACTTAGTTTTCTTTGAGTCTCATGCTATCTTTTCTCTAACGGTTGTAAAAAATGACTCTGTAGTACCATTTTCTTTAGATCTAAAACTGTCCTAAAATCTAACAATTTTGTGTGTTTTCTTGGGAACATCACTCCTGGAGCCCTTCATAGTGCTGATCAGGTCAAGATCGGTCGCTCTCTGTACTCCTGCATGACTATTAGATTGATGGCTATCGCTGTTTTTTTTTTTTTTTTTTCCGCCTAAAGATTTTATTTACTTATTTGACAGAGAGAGATCACAAGTAGGCAGAGAGGCAGGCAGAGAGAGAGAGAGGAGGAAGCAGGCTCCCCGCCAAGCAGAGAGCCCGATGCGGGACTTGATCCCAGGACCCTGAGATCATGACCTGAGCCGAAGGCCGAGGCTTAACCCACTGAACCACCCAGGCACCCTGCTATTGCTGTTTTTTGGGGGGAATTCCTTTTCAGTGTCTTATGTGTTGGGTCCTCTTGTTTCTCGTAGCTCCTGTTTTGGAGGCACACGTTGCCCTAATGGCCTCTGCAGACTGGCTGGGGAGGAAGGCTGATGATAAATCCAGCCACTAGATTTCTGGGGTTGGATGGGGTAGTGCAGTTTGAATACTCTGAACGGGGGGTACTTGAGCTCAGCTTCTCCTGCTTCCTTATCCGCACTTTCTGTGTTCTTTTTAACTTCATCAGTGACCCATCTCTAGCATTCGAGAGGAATGGCCCTGTTGTTGGGGAACCAAAGTTAACCATTAGTGGGTAATAGTATCCCAATACTTTCAGAGACCACTGATCCCTCACCATTCCTACCACTGCCATACTGAAAAGAAGTCTTACAAACAGTGAGCAGGAGTAAAGTCGATGAGGTCTTCATGTTTCTCTGCGAGTTACATTTTTATAAACACTGCCAGCCGTACTCTTCTAATGTAAATTAAAATTCTGTTCTCTGTGTCTTAATTTCTTCAGGGGCAGAGCATAAAGCTTGTGTTTGAGTAGAGATCTAGAGACTATGGTGGGTACCATAGAATGCTTTAAACTTCTTCATTCATATTTTCATAAAGATACACACAAAACTGTCCATGTCTGTCAGAGCTCTTCTTTGGAATTACTTTACACGGATGCCAGCATCTTAGCCTCAAGAATCCTGGGATTTAATTGGCTGCATTGAGTAAATCTTGAGTTGTATGAGTTTGTATTCTCAAATTCCTATTAAAATTCATTTTGTAGCAGAATGCTTTCTAGGGTTTTGTAATAATTAAAAAAAAAATTATAGCTGATCCTTTTCTTTGGGGACATGGCTGCTTCCCTTCTTTGGCTGTAGGCTTTACGTTCCTTTGGACCATACAAGATTCTAAAACCTTGGCATCCAGGTCTTTGGACTATAAATTTCACTGAAAACAATTAACGGAAGCATGATTTTAAAAAAAAATCAGCCAGGGGCACCTGGGTGGCTCAGTGGGTTAGAGCCTCTGCCTTCGGCTAGGGTCATGATCCCAGGGTCCTGGGATCGAGCCCCGCATCGGGCTCTCTGCTCAGCAGGGGGCCTGCTTCCTCCTCTCTCTCTGCCTGCCTCTCTGCCTCCTTGTGATCTCTGTCTGTCAAATAAATAAATAAATAAATAAATAAATATTAAAAAAAAAATCAGCTGTTTTCTTTAAAATTGTTTTTGAAACACTATTTTAGCATTACTAAATTAGTAATGGTTTAATGTTTTGGAAGTCTTTCATACTGGGAAGCTTTTGAAATAGATCTATCAATTAAGATACAAGTGCAGTTTTGCTAATTTCAGAATTTAACATTTGATTTTCCCGATTGAACTTTGGTTTTAAGATTGTAATGTATTTAATCCTGAAGATTTATATAAGGCTTTTATGCATTTAACACTTAGATCCTAGAAAAAGGAAATTTCATTTCCATATTCTTATAAAGAGAGTATGCTGTGATAATGTAGGCAGTAGATTTGAAAATAATTAAAAATTGTCCTTTATTAAAAAAAAAGAATTTAGATATCTGGACCATTTTTTCCCCGCTCTCAAATAAGTTTAGGTTAATTCCAGGATGAAAAAGAAACCTTTAAAGTCCTTAATACAAAGAAAGCTGCTGAGATTATGGTTACCTCATAAAGCTGAATGAAAAATGACATGGGGTGATTAAGATTCTTTTTAAATATTTTGTTGATAATATGAATTAGAAAGTGAAGTATATGCCTTGATACTTAAATATTTTTCTTCCTTCTTGAAGAGGAGAATAAATAGTATTGTCAGAACTTGGATTATGAGATAAAATTGAAAATTTATCCTGGAATTGTTGGTGTTTTTATACTGAGACTACTTTTGTTAAAGATAATATATCACAAGCCAAGCCAACCACAATCTTCTTTGTGATTTAATCTTTGTGTATTGCAGTGTCTCTCACCTAAACCCCCGCCATAAAGTGTGAGAACTCTAGATGGTCTGTGAGCCAGTAGATTCCTATGGGTTTTTGAATTTATGACCTTACTAGTCAAGGATTGAAAACCCCACATTTGGGGGTAGGGGTGGGGAAGACCTTTTTAGAATGAGAAATTAGCCTATTTATAAATGAAAGTAATATAAAATTCTCACATTTTTATTTTGTTTCTCTGAGTAATTCTGTTACTTTGGAAATAGAAGACCTTTTTCCTTAAAGATGTTTATAAATTAGTTGTATTTTCAGGTTATACGGCAAGACCCAAGAACAACTGATAGATTGAAAAGTGTAAATTTTGGTGTTTTGCTCAGACTTTCTGCTCAGAGTTGCACAATAATTTTGGAATCATGCTGAACCTCTGAAAACACTTTTCCTTATTGAAGTACAGTTGACACACAATGGTACATAAGTTTCAGGTGTACAACATAGTGATTCAACAACTTGACACATTAAGCTCACAGCAGAGCTCTAATCTGTTGCCATACTGTGCTGTTACAACACCGTTGACTATATTCCCTATGTGGAACACTTTTTTATGACACAGCGGAGATTCCTTCTTGCGAGAAGTTTCTCTAACTTTAGGTTCAAAGCCCAAAGGAGCTTTGAGGTTCTAGATGTTGCAGGTGTCAGAGTTGGAAGGGCTTTTTAGGATCACACAATTTCTTACCCTGTAGCCTCCTTGACAGATGGTGATGTAGCCTTCGCTTGACTCCTTACAGGAATGAGGAACTCACTACTTCTTCATACAACCTATTCCATTCATGCACAGCTCCTTGTGAAAGGTCTTGCTCATGCTCCAATTCAGTATGCCTCTCTATTGTTTATGTAACTCTTCTGGAGCAGTACAGAACATGCCAAATCTTTCTTGTGCATGACAGCCTTTTAATTTGGTGGGACTCTGACTGAGATGGTCATTTAACTCTTACAAGTTCACCTATAAAAGCTCAACCAAAGAAAGTAGGGGGATAAGAATTTGAGTAGTGTAGCTAATTTGACTTACATGAGCAATGAGCTTGTATTCGAGAGGAAGCACAAAGTGACTCTGCTACTACCTCTGTTGTCTCAATTTCCATATGATTATGGTAGTGTGTGAGTCTTTCTCTGCTGAATATGATTTTAAGTGTTTAAGATAAGCATTTTTCACAGAATGTTGTCTCCAACATAACCCACATATTTTATCTCATGCTTAACTGAAAATAATTTCCTGGTTGAAAAACAAGTAGTGTTGGACTTGGGAGAGATGGTTGTCTCTAGCATGATGTCTCCCTGAGAGATGACGAATGATGATTTTAACAATAAAAGACTTCTGTCTTTGATAACTTGAAGAGCCTAGTGCCTTATAAACTGTGATTCTCCTATATTTGAAATGGAGAAAGTGTTTCCCTTTGTGTTCTTTTGTTTAAACAAAAATAAATCACATCACTGTGTAAGACTGATGATTTACAGACCTCTACCCCAGGGGCAAATAATACATTATATGTTAATGAAAATAATTTTTAAAAAATCACATCTTACTATGAGTGAGCTGGCCCTATTTCTATCCTCCATATTGGTGTTCTCCTCTTTGTTAATGACCATCCCTTAAATTTTGAAAAAAATGCGTTAAATGTGGGTGATCACTTAGAGAATGAGAGTGTTACTTGCTCTGTTCCACAGTAGTCCACAGTACTGTTGTCATAGCCCAAGATCATGGTAACATTTTTAACATATTTGTCACACTGTTAACTCACTTAAGCCTATGGTTCATTAAGCCTCTTCTTTGGGCCTTGGAAGTTTTTAAATAATTGATGGTCAGTGAACTACATTTCCTGTTGGTGGGTTAACTGGGCCTCCCTGTCTTTTGGCACTTTGACATTCCTTTCTTCTCCTAAAAATTTGTTCTTATATTTCTAAGGAAACCTGTTCTAAACAGCTTTTTAGTAGTATTCATTTATTTAATTGTAGAAATGGTCATGTGTAAAGGGAAACTAGGTATTTCAGTTTGAAAGAAGAAATCACATTTTCCGAAGCAGAAAGTTCCTTTATGTAACTCTTTTTTTTTTTTT
Organism: Enhydra lutris kenyoni; assembly: GCF_002288905.1. Classification (NCBI taxonomy): domain Eukaryota; kingdom Metazoa; phylum Chordata; class Mammalia; order Carnivora; family Mustelidae; genus Enhydra; species Enhydra lutris. The sequence continues at coordinate 16,332,379 of NW_019154085.1, forward strand.
TAAAGATTTTATTTATTTGAGAGAGAAAGAGTGAGAGCAAGAGCGAGAGAGCACAAGCAGGGGGAGCAGCAGAGGGAGATGGAGAAGCAGCCTTCCCACTGAGCAGGGGGCCCCATGTGGGGCTTATTCCCAGGACCCCAGGATCATGACCTCAGCTGAAGGCAGATACTTAACTGACTGAGCCAACTTGACGTCTCTAAACATTTTTTTTCTTTGAGAGAGAGAGAGAGAGAGCATGTATAAGAGCAAGGGAGAGAGAGAATCTTAAGCAGTTTCATGCCAAGAGCAGAGCTGGATGTGGGGCTTGATCTTTAAACCCTGTGATTATGTCCTGAGCTGAAATCAAGAGTCAGACACTTAACGGCCTGAGCCACCAGGCACCCCTTTATATAAATATTTTTTAAATGTAGCACACCTACAGGAAAGTGCACAAGTAAGTGCAGCCAGTGCACACATCAAGAAATAGAACATTCCTCCAGAGGCTCGTTTGTGGCTCTTTCCCTCTCAAGGGGTAAACGGGTCTCCTGACTTTTAAGATTGTGAATTAATTCAGCCTGTTTTTGAGCTTGTTCATGGAATCAGAGATGTACTTTTTTGTACTTGGCTCTTTTTTGATCAGTGTTATGCTGTGAAATTCATAGTATTATGTTGTGAGATTGCTAAGGTATTTTTTATTATGAATTGGGTGAATATTCCCAAGTGCATCCATTGTGATCACCATCTAATTTTTATCCTTTTTTCCCCTTTATTCATCTGATGAATAAGATTTTTGGATTTTAAACCACTCTTACATTAAGAAAATAAATCCCACATGGTCCTGGTATATCATCCATTACATATATCACTGAATTTTGGTTTACACATGTTTTATTTAAGATTTTTGCTGCTGTATCCACTTTTAATGAATTTTATAACTGGTAATATGCTTGTAAGGTGTTGGTATCAATGTTATGCTGTCCTTATAAAAAGGGAGTCGGGAAAATTTTTCTCTTCTAGTTTCTAGAAGTATTTATATGAGATTGACATTCTTTCTTCCTTAAAACATTAAGAAGATACTATCTGTGAGCTTACCTGAGTCTGGTTCTTAAAATTTAATTGTTATCTTTGTGTTTCTGTTTTCTACTTTTTGTCAATTTTGGTAATTTGTATTTTTCAAAGAATTTGTTCATTTTCTTGTCAATTTTATAAGTCTATTTTTTTCCCAAATCTTTTTAATATCTGTAGGGTCTATGGTGGTATTGCACCTGCCTTTTTCTTTGACAGTATAAATTTTTTTTTTTAGATCAATTTTATTAGGATTTTGTCAGTTTTATCATGTTCGTAGAATGAACTTTGTTCTTTTTTCCCCCTCTTTATTTCCTTCCTTCTGTGTTTGGATTTGACTAGCTATTATTTTTCTGGCTTCTTGAATTTAGCTTTTCTTTTTTGCTTATTTGCACTAAAGGCCATACATTTGCCATTAAGCACTGCTTTAGCTGCATCCCACAATTTTTTTTTTGTTTTAATTATTTTAGGTTAAAAACTGTTTTCTTACTTTATTTTTCATATATGGATAATTAAGAACTGTATTTCCTAATTTCCAAATAGCCAGACATTTTCTAAATATCTTTCTGGAATTAATTCAGCTTTGGTCAGAGAATATATTCTGAGTGATTCCAAACTTTTGAAGTTGATTATAAATTCTATGTGCACTTGTAGAGAATGTATTTTGTAATTTGGGGATACAGTGTCTTGTATATATGGAATTAAATAAATTAGGTCAGTTTGTTAGTTGTATTCGTCAGATAGTTTGTATCTTTGTTTCCTATCGAAAGTCTCACTGTAGAGGACATTAGGAGAAGGAAAGGAAAGTGAATTGGGGTAAATTGGAGGGGGAGACGAAAGATGAGACACTATGGATTCTGAGAAACAAACTGAGGGTTATGGAGGAGAGGGAGTTGGGGGGATGGGTGAGCCTGGTTGTGTGTATTAAGGAGGGCACATATTGCATGGAGCACTGGATGTGGTACACAAACAATGAATCTTGGAACATGAAAAAAAATAAAATGGTAAAAATAAAATATACATATATATATATTTTCATGGAGTAAAAACATTTTCTATTCATATGTTATCTTTTTTGTACTGTGATATTTATATATTACTTTGACTTTATTGATTATATACATAAAGCCCAATAAAAGAAAATGTTCCTATGTTTAAAAAAAAGTCTCACTGTGATTTTTGCATATATTTTTTAATTATTTTTTTTCTAAGTTTTTTAAAAATTTCAGTTAGTTTACCTGTAGTGTAATATTAGTTTCAGGTGTAGAATTTAGTGATTTATCACTTACATACAACACACACTGCTCATCACAACAAGTGATGATTATACCCATCACCCATTTAGCCCACCCCTACGCCTTCCCTCCAATAACCATCCTTTCTCTATAGTTAACTAGATTTTTAAAAAAATATCTCTCCATTTTGGCAATATGTGTTGGAGTTATGTTATCAGGTACATAGGTTTAGGATTGTTTTCTTAACATAGCATTGACCCTTTTATCATTGTGAAATGTTCCCCTTTACCTTTAGTAATGTTTCTTAAAGTCTCCTTCATCTGATGTTGGTGTGGCTATATCAAGCTTCTTTTGGTAGGATGATAGATTTTTCAAACTGTGAGTAAATTTACAGGTGGACTGATTCAACTTCATTGTTTACATAAATTGAGGCTTTTAATTCTGTTGAATTTGCTGGGTGTTACTTTCAACTTAGCATTTAAAAACCCTTAGTGCCATTCTAGTTCTTCTGAGTTCTTTAGAAACATACTTGATTAAAGGGGCATCAACTCATGTTCTTGTTATACCCTTTTCTCAAATTTGCATTGGTTAATCTTTTTCAGGAAGTTGGAGAAGTGTTCTAAGTCAGGGCCAGCTCATAATCTTAGTAACTATTACAGCCTTTTCTGGTTAATTCTATCCTTTCAGGTGTCAGTGCTGCTCTTGTAGGCTTTGCTCAGGCATCATTTTCAGGAACTGCTTTTTCCCTACACTGTGTGTCGTTGGTGATTCAAACTCTTGCTCTCTATCTGCCCCCAAACAGTCTCTAGACCTGTTCTGACTACTGTCTCTTTCCTGGGTGCTATTCTGGGGCATCTTACTCTGACACACTTAGGGAAGGATTTTGGGGCCTTCTCTTACTGCCCTGTTGTGTCCTCTACATTTGGACTTGAATGTGCTGCATTGTGCAGAAGGCCAGACAGCCTCCATGTTTAATAATGATGAAGCAACTGAGGCCTAGAGGAATGATGACTTGCCTGGGTCCATATACTTAAGGAGCAGCAGAGATGGATTTGATCCCCTTGCCTTATTCTTAGGTACTTGTGTTGTTATTATTTTTTTTAAATCACTTGTTTTCTATGTTTAAAGAAGAACATCTTGGCTCTGCTGTTTATTAAGCATCTAACCTTGGGTAAGTCAATTCACCTACCTGTGACTTGGTTTTCTCATCTAAAAAATGGATTGATAACTATTTCATGAGGCTGTTCGAGGTTAAAGAGGCTAATCATACAAAACTCACAGTACCTATCGCACCTGGCCTATAGTAACTACTAAAGTTATCTGCTACGATGATAATGATCAAAATGTTGAAATCTTATTTTGTGAATATATTCCACAAAATTCATGAAATTAAATTCTACATAGAAGATTTTTAATTTTCCATTAACTTTAATTTTTACAATTGTTCTTCTGTCCCAATGGGTGAGATTATTTGTGTGAAAAAAATTAAGTCACCAAGAAACCAGCTGCACTACTGAGCTCTGTAATTGGCCACCGCTGATAAAATAGCTCTTTTCCAACATCGGCTTTTCTTTTATAGTGCTCATTTCACTTTTGGGCTTAGCTGCCATTGCAGGCTATTTTTTTCTCTTTTTGGACTAGAAGCATTTTGTTGAGAACCACCCATGTTTTCCCTCTTTTGATGGTTGACATAATCTCAGTGCTTGGTAATCAATAGCACTGTAGTATCTGGCTTGACAGTCTACTTCTCCCGATACTGCAGATGGAAAATCACTGTTCTTCAAAACCCTGGCCAGTAGAGATTTTCTAAGGTATTAGGGTCAAATTTCATGTCCTCTACCCACAGTGAAGGATGTTTATTGCTACTAATATCTATGCCTTTTTGGAACAGTTTCTACATTGATCATTAGAAGTTCTCTGTAAAATGGTCTTCTTTCCATAATGCATATGCATTTGTTTCCTTTTCCAGTTCATCCTTGTGACTATTTTTAATTTTAAGATTCCAGTAGTGTTTAAGTTAACTGTGTATTATTTGAAATTTATGATAAGATACTCTCAGAGGAAGCAATGTTTGTTATTTTTCAATACTTTAAGAACCTAAAAATGTAAGTTAGGAGATTTATTGTATAACACATTTACTAGAGATATTTTCAAAATAATTTACATTTTATATATTAAGATATTTGTGCAAAAGGTAAATTAATGTCACAATCCTGAAAAACACGGTAAACCCTTCCAATTGATTAATTGTGTGAAACTAGACATATATGTGAACATCTTTTCATGTTCGATCAGTTTTATTCCTGGTGGTAATAAAACTAAGTAAATGAAATGCAAAATCCTGACTGCAAGGTAATGGTTGAAGTTTTTACATGCATAAAGGAGTCAGGGTGAATTTATGGTCTTATAATGGCTGTTGGCTGCTAATATTGTATGTATATTTTTAAAATGATCTATAGCTCCATGCCCGAAATGCCATGGAGACAAAATCACAGTTAGTACGTGCTGTGTTTGTTGATTTACCTCCCTTGGACATGTAAAATATTAACTGAGATGACTTTGATAGAGCTTGTCTGTTTTTGTTCAGGATTGGATATGTGCTCATCATGAGTCTCCTCTTTTCTGAAGTGTACAAAATGGCAGTATCGATGTGAGATGGTCATGTTAGAATTGCAGTTTTTTAATATTCTAGTGATATGTAGTTCACTTAAAAAGTTTTTTGGATTGAATATATGATTCTAAAATGTTCAAAATAACTTTTTTACTTGATTTAGTACTGTGGGACTTTTTTCGGTACTCCTTGGAATCACAATTAGAAGATTAGAGATAGATGTCATAGTTGCAACTCCTAGTTCTTATCTTCCAGAAAATCTTAGATCCTGCAAGCATGAGTGATGGCAAAATGCTGTGTGACTTAAGAACCCCATCATGCTGCCACCTGTCTGCTCCTTCCTGTGCTACTGGTCACATCCCATCCCCTCTTACCTCCTGAGTTTTCCTATTTTAAATCAGAATCCTTGGTTTTCTCCTCTGTGTTCCTACCTCTAGGCAGGAACACAGGCACATTTTAACTTACACTGCAATAGTTGGGGGTAGTTGTTTACCTCTGTCTTAGGTGATAAAATCTGCTTTTATAAACTGAGCATGAGAAAAAAGGAGACAACTTAATAGATATCTGCTTTCAATTAATTGAATATATATATAAAAAAAGCAAACTCTTCAGAACTCTTCAGAATACATCACCTTTTACAAACATGGTTAGAATCAACAGATTTCATCTACAGTGCTGTAATATAGCAAAAACCAACTCAATGGATATTAATAGAAATTAATTAAATTGAACTCCCTTTGTAAGAAGGCAATTTTGACAAGGAAAATGTAATACCCTGTAGATTTCAATTAGAAGTCCTGGGTATATTTGGAAAAAAATACATTGCTGATGGCATGGCCATAGCCAAAAGACTGAATTCCCAAAGATTATAGGGGGAGTTCTTTCTTTCTGTACGGTCCAATGGCTGTTATGTAGTGTTTTATCTACTCTAGTATTCTCCTTATTTAGAATCCAGTCTATTGTACTATTCTGCACTATTGTAAAGCTCACCTTTTATAGCACAATCACCTTGAATTGGTAAGGATCTCGGATTAAAGAATCTGAGTGACGGGTGTGCTGTGCTTTTCTTTACCTGGTTATACAGTGACTGCTCCTATCTTTGTGATCTCTCTGGGTAAGAGAATCAGGTGGTTCAAGTTTCCCAATCATCAGTGTTTCCATTTATAAGACTAGTATTAGACGCAATGAAATTCCTTTCATTTAACTTGGAATAGCTTTTCAGGTACTCTATAGAAAACTTAATTTTTGAAATGTCAAAGGAGAATTCCTTTGGATTTTTTTTTTTTAAGCCTATGGCTTTACCAAGTCAGATTACTAAAAAGCTATATACTTGGGCTACATTTCAGTAGCCCTCTGCATAGATGCTTTGAAAGCATTACTTTTATTTAATAGTATGTTCTTGCATTTTATTGGGGGCCAGGTAAAGAGGAGCCTGTGTGACAACCATTTCTATTAGTTTTTGTAAAATTGCAGTTGAATTCTGGACTATGTTAGTTCTTATCCCTTCTAAAGATTCATACGATAAAGGCTTAGCACTTTATCCTAGAAGAATTATTCGCACTTTGAGAAGCTTTCTAAGAATCACAGAGCCGAATTGATAATAGCTCGGGTATTCTGGAAAAAACTTGCTAATGTTTTTCTTCATTCATTGGTTCATGTCTTTGCCTCATTATTCTGGTTGACCTTCGTGTCCTTTCTGGAAGTAGGCGGCTGCATCATTTAATTCTGAGCTGCAGCATCTGAGTGTTTAGCCACATATCAAATTGAGAAAACAATTCCTTCCCTTAAGCCTTACTTTCCTAAGCAGGTTTTTAAAAAAGTACTTGGAAATCTCCTAAATCACTTCTCCTGTTCAGCGAACTCCTCGTTCAGCTCCAAACACAGTTCAAGTCGCTGCTGTGTAGAGCTCTTGCTCTATGTGACGTCTCAAATGTTGGGGAGGACAGGCATGGAGTGTGGAGATTTAAAAAGATGAAGAGGTCAGCGGTTACTCCGTGCCATTGATAGATTCTAAACTGACAACTGTTGCCATCAAAGATTTCTGCCTTTTGATTCCCCCCACCACCCGCCCCTCGCCTACAACTTTGGGAATCTTAGTCTGAATTTCTAATCCCATTTCAAAGAGTGCCCTCAAAAAGTTCTTTTTTCTTCCCCCAAAGTATTCTTGGGATTACCTAAATGAAAGTTATAAAAAATTTCGTGAATACACTTTTCAAATAACTGTGGCACTTTTATCTTTGCATTGTAATTTATCTTCTAGGATAATTGATGAAATAGGTCTGCTGTGATTTACTGATCTCCCTGAAACTGGATAAAAATGGCAGATGTTTATCGAAATAGAAGTAACATTTATTTTTGGTGTTCAAACATTTCGTTACTAAAGCCCACTTTTTAAATTGTCAACTTTTTTTTTTTTTTAAATTAAACTGTATTTTTAAAACGTCTACATCATGAAACTTGTTGATTGTTGTACCATAGGATCCTGGCTACTGGGTGAAGATTCATCACTTAGAATACACAGATGGAGGAATCCTGGACCCAGATGATGTTTTGGCAGATGTTGTTGAAGACAAAGATAAGGTAGATGACTAAAACTCTTCTGTTTTCCTCCGTAGAGCTCCGCGTTTCCTAGAGATTGAGATCCTTAACAAATGCATGTGTCCGTTATTATTAAAAGATACCATCTGTTCAGGCTTTACCTGAACAGCCCATAAATCAAAGTTCTTCATCAGATGTTTGGAAAAACTTTGTCAAGGTTTGGGAATCTGTTCATGCTGGCCTAATTAGCAGACACTTCATTCCCAAGAGTTCCTCATGCGTCTCTGTAAATTAGTGTCAGGCACCAAGGCTGTTGGAGTTCCCGTTGCCACTGCTGGCTCTGGGGTTTCTTCTTGGCCTTTGCTAGACAGTCAACTCAATACCTGTGATTTGAATGTGTTTCAAAATAGAGAAAACAACAGGCAGACAAATCTTATGAGGAACTATGGTGAAGATTTTTTCTTTTTCTTTTTTTTTTTTTTTTATAAAGTAGCTGGCAAAACCCCATCTTTTATTATAGTTTTTGTTTTCATTTCTTAAAATAAAAACAAAATACTAAATGGAATATTCCAAAAAGTTGTAACATATTTTGCCACCTACTTGGGAGTAACCCTGTTGCAAATATCTTATTTTAATTAGATTTTTCTTCTGATGATAAACTGGAAAAGGTGTGAGAGGAAACTTCAGTGGCCATGCACTGAATTTTTGCAGTTGAGACATATTGTTTTATGGCCGCTTCTGTGTTGGACTCCTCTTATCAGTGGCTCCTGTGTCCTCCGGAATTGAACCACAGCGCTCCCAGAGGGATCCTGGCTTCAGTGTTTCTTCTCCTGTGTGTCCTCAGTGCTGTTTGTACTAGGCTAATTTATGTGTGTTTATGTGTTTCTCTCTTTTGTTTTTCTGCACTCTCTGGGGTGTGTGTGTGTGTGTGTGTCTGTGTATGTCTGTGTGTGTGTACCAACTGCCCTGGAATGTAAGTGATTTAGTGAACTCGGATAAAATTTACATTTTTCCTTTTCTGTAAGATCTTTTTGGACTGTTCAAATTTCCAAAAGTCTTTGTGGACCTTCTGTCCATTTATTTGCCCTGTTTTCTGTTGGAACTCAACCTTGGTTTGCTAATTTGCTTTGTTTTATAATTACTCATTCCATAAGGGACTTACCTCCCTAAATAGATTGTAAGTTCTATGGGACATGGACCAGAAGATTTTTATTTCCTTTGTGTTCCTTGTATTAATAATATCTGGTACATTCTCTTATTCATTTTGATTCTCAAAGAACACTTGCTGCTTGGTCTCCCAGAAATTAATAATACTATTTACATTGATAACGTTAAGGGATGACTTTCACATCTGTATTTCTGTTTCACTTTCTGTCTTCCTGCAGCAATCTTCTTATTTTGAAATAGTCCAGGCATTTGGTCTGTTTGTTAATGAAGAAGGTCTTCCCTTCTCAGATTTCACTGATGCCTATTGTATTAAACGCCAAAAAGTAGCAAGTTTATGAAGGCCCAGAAGAAAATGTCTCACCCCAGCCTTGTCCAAGACCTAATTATAGGAAGGATGTTCCCATGAATGGTGCTGAGGGAAATCATTTGTCCTACAGAGCTCTTCCTTTAGAGAATTCTTTTTAACTATCCTGGCAGTGCCCTTTTAACTATAATCCATTTACTAGACACAGAAACAGCTTTTATTATATGTAATCTTGGTTTTAAAGGGACTTCACTGCTATTGAGTCAGGTGAAAAAAAATGAGGTAGTCTTTTAAAATCCTAGCAAAGGATTAGGGCTGTTTGGGTACAGGTGTACCTATTTCCTTAATGTACTTTCACATCAAATACACGGCGCCTAATTGCTATTGTGCTGCAGAGCAGATGAGAATGTACGCTTTGGATATTGCTGGGGAAAAAATACATGCTCCCATTTTTTCCTTTTTAAAAATAATGTCAGCGAAAAAGAGAGCATCACTTTTTTTTTTTTTCCCCTGACATCATCTCTGCAGTCTGAAGAGTTTCTGATAGTTTACGTATCTAGTATGGAAAGAAGGTTCCTCCAGACTTTGTTTGACCTTACTTTTTTGTAAATTTAGATTGAGAAGTAATTAGAAGTGATACTTCTAAATGTTTAGTGATCTATCAAATTCACCCAAGATCCGTGGAGACAATATCAAGCTTAGATAAAATCACAATCCACCTCTTTTCAAATTGGCTATCTAATAATCTCTTGCATTCACGATATGGAATGCAAGCCCAGAGAGGCATGGGTGGATGTACAGAATCCTTGGAAATCCTCCCTAGGAAAGCCTCTCACTACAGGTGAAAATTTGATAGCCCAACCCCAGCAGAGGAAGCAGGAGAAACAGAAATTTAGAATCAGAAAGCAGAGCTGGCTGAGGTCATTTACTGAGTGTCAGAGCCATCTGGTAAACTTCTGCAAAGACTGAAATTAGAGGCTGAATGGCATTCTACTTACAATCCCACGGTTTCCGAAGTAAATGACTTTCGAAACCTCTGGTACCAGAGGTGGTTTGCCTTTGGTCTTATCTCAGTTACTCCTTGGGCCAACACAATGCGTGGTGCACGTGGTGCCTCTTTGGGAGGTTTTTTGGTCCTGTTTCAACTTGCTTTCCCAGTAGAGTCCCTTCATAGGCGAGCCTAGATAACCATGTTGCACTATTTCTATGCTGTTGTCTTGAAATATTATTGGAGCAGCTTTGGAATTTTGCATCTTATGATAACTAATATTTGTATAAAATCTTATGCTGTGACTTAATTCTCCAGTTGTAACACCCATTCTTCAAAATTCTCCTGTTTTTTGAATCTGTTTGATGATTCAAGTTCTTTGGGATAAATACATGAAAATTTACAGTTTTACACTAATGCCTTTTCTCTGGCTGCCCAAGGCTACTGACGTAGTTCACACAATAACAACTACTTAACATTTTATGGAGCACTAACAGTGGCCGAGAATGTCTTTGGCAATTATATATTCTGTTTTATTTCATAGTGACCCTGCGGGCAGGAGCTATTTGTTATCCCTATTTTTAGTTTCTGAGAAGAGCCCCAGAAATTGTAAGTGACTTGCTGGAGATCACACAGGTTGTCAGTGGCAGAATCAAACTAGAATTTAAATTTCCATACTCGTTTGTTCTTCTGCAACGTGCCAAGCAGTGTGTTGGTTGTTTGATTCTATAATTGCTGATTATGAAAACTCATGAATTATAAATAAGCATGAATTTGTTTTTACATAGCACCATTGTTAAGAAGAGGTAGGTAATAGAACTATGGAGTTTAACAAGATTATTTTGAATTAGTATGTCACACGTATATGAATTCAACTGTCTTTGCCTGAAGCTTGTACCTAATTTTTTGTAAAAGTACATTGCCTGTGTTACTGTCCCTTGCATCCCTTTCTCCATGTCCCAGATTACTTCTGTGAGGACTTGGTAGACTACACTTTTCTAAAAATGATATGCTGTTTTGTAGGAGAATATATTCTATAGTTCGTAACTACTTTTCAGAAGGATTGCCAAATGTGCACAAATTATATGTTTTTTTATCTGCAGTAGACAGGGTATTAGCCTCTAAAGATATCTAATCCTAATGTCCAGAACCAGTGACATGTATGTTACATGGGAAAAGGGTCTTTGCAAATGTGATTAAGGATGTTAAAATGTGGGGAAATTATTCTGGATTATTTGGATAGGCCAGGTATACTCACAAGGGTCCTTATAACCGAAAGAGGCGGGCAAGAGAGTAGGTATTAGATACAATGTGAAAAGAATTGACTGTCCGATGCTGACTTTAAAAATGGAGCCAAGGGGCGCCTGGGTGGCTCAGTGGGTTAAGCCTCTGCCTTCGGCTCAGGTCATGATCTCAGGGTCCTGGGATTGAGTCCCGCATCGGGCTCTCTGCTCAGCAGAGAACCTGCTTCCTCCTCTATCTCTCTCTCTGCCTGCCTCTCTGCCTACTTGTGATCTCTCTCTGTGAAATAAATAAATAAAATCTTTAAAAAAAAAAATGGAGCCAGGGACACCTGGTTGGCTCAGTCAGTAGAGCATATGACTCTTGATCTTGGGATTCTAAGTTCAAGCCCCATGTTGGGTGTAGAGATTACTTAAAATTAATAAAATCTTACCAAAAAAAAAAATGGAGCCAAAGAATGCAGGTAGTTTCTAGAAGCTGGGGGGAGGGGGGAAGGAATGGATTCTCCTCCAGAGCTTCCATATAGAACACAGCCCTGCTGACCTCTTGATTTTAGCCCAGTGAGACCTATTTCAGACATCTTACCTCTGGAATTACAAGTTTGTGTTGCTTAAAGCCACCGTGTTTGGAGTAACTTGTTATAACATCAGTAGGACACTAATACAGTGTCTCTTATCCTATTTTAAACTTTTAAAATGATGATGAAGTTTTCACAAGTTGGACTTAAAGATTTTGTAGGACAAGGAAAATGTCTTAAGCTTCTGATTAGTTGATCAATCTGTTCATTCTTTCCAAAGTACATCACAGATCGAATCTCCATTCGTGGGGTGAGCCTCACTCTTTAGGCCTTGATTGCTATGCTTTTGTCTTGTGTAGAAATAATTTCAGGGTCACACCAGAGCTATATAGTATTGACTTGTCAGTTTCTCATTGTAATATACAATACCGTGAAGACGTCTACAGATTAACATCTAACAAAGCCCATGCAAAGCTTAGCATTAGCTGATATTTTTTTTGAGTGTGAGAACCTGAGTATTGAATTTTTTAAATGATTGTCTTCCTTATTATTATTATTATTATTATTATTTCTTGTTTGTAGAAGGCAATGGCAATATAATACTGAAATACAGCAATGCGTAACTTGTTATGTAAATTGGATTACTGCCATGATTTTACAGTAAGTAAATACATATACAAAAGTAAAGTTTTATTACATGGTAAAGTACAATGAAAGACTGTTTATATCTTTGACTAAATTTTGACTATCACAGGGGTTAATTTTGGAAAAATGCCCAAATCCCCTGGATGCTAGTGATGGTGGGTTGGCCTCAGGGATTGCACATGGTATCTGGGACTCCAATATTAAAGTTTCATTTCGGTTTCATCCTTTATTAGCTATAAGTCCTTGGGTAAGTTTCATGTCTATTAGCCTTAATTTGCCTGTTTGTAAAATGGATGTAATGTTGGTTTTTATCTTATAGGGTTGGTGTCTGAAAACTGTATTAAGTTTTCAATATAGTATGGTACATAGTAAGTGCTCAATTGTTAGCTGTTGAATCTTGTAGTGTTGTAGGTGTATTTTTTACCTGTGCATTTTGATTTAAACATTAAATGTTTTAAATTTAAGTATTAAAACATCAAAGGCTATATAGAGTACATTCTGCTTTTTAAAAATCTCATGAAATTTGTTTCAAAGTTATTAAATTGTGCAATAGTTTAATGGGAAGTTACTTTATTATGACAGAACATTTGGATTCATTTATTATTGAGAAATCAAACTGCCAGTATGACTAACTTTAACTTTAAAACAGGAATCCTTCTATCAGAACACATTGCTTGGTAATAGAAGCATCATTCAGAAATCCAATGTGCCTTTGAAATGGAGACTGTTTTGTGCACTGAACTAGTGACCTAAAAGTAGACACTGTCCTTAACGCCCAAGTCACTCTCTGCGCACACTCTGTTGCCCCCTAGTGGAATCCACAGCTACCTGGAAAGCAGCTCGCAGGAGACACTCCCTGAATGTGATGGTGTGTTTGGCTCTATTTCATTCTCAGTTTTGCTGTATTTTTAGTCCAGTTCAGACTGTGTAGTGGGTAGTAAAACCAGACCGAATATTTCAGCCAATGGTTGTTATTTCTTCACGGTTCTCAACCATACAAATGCTTACCTGTGCTTTTATAAGCCATCTTAGAAGGGCTGAAGCAAAATCTTCGTGTTTATAAAACTCCTTTTCATTTAGACTTCTTCCCTTTTCCTGTTCACTGGTTGAAGGGCAAATGGCTGATTGTGATGGAGTATATAACTCTTTCAGTATGTAATTGGACAGTTTATGCAGTTTGTGTTTTTCTGTAGGTAGGGGATACTTAATTAAGTTAGACTCCTTAAAAAAAGGTCTTACATTAATTACGTCATTTTGAGTCATTTTGTCAGTGAGGCCTCATTTCAAGGGAAACACCTGTGTTAAGCCCTTGTGGGTTTTTTTTTTTTTTTTTTCTGTTTTGTTTTCATTTTTTTTTTTTTTTAACAAATCAGAATATGGTGTTTTGGGGATTTTTTTCTTCTCAAGTTTTTCCTTTGGTTCATGGGTGTTGAAGTTTTGAAACTGCATTTGAAGGGAAGTTTACAGGGTATTTCAAAAGTCCATGCAGAAGCCCCTAAAGATTGCCTTGGCCAAAGAAATTCCATCTCAGACTTTGTGAGGATAGATACTGTGTTCTGAGGATAGATACTATGATACTGAATTACAAAATTATAAAGTCACAGAACTAGAAGCGACCTCAGCAGTCATGTGGCATAAACCCATCAAAAAAAAAAAAAAAAAAAATCTGAACCAGGAGGTTTAAAGGGCTCCATATTTCCAGCTGATGTCTTTTCTGTGTCCATTTCTGCATTTCTTCCCTAGAGTGCTGGTAACATCTGATACATGTTAAAGCCACTCTGTTGCCCTCCCTCCACTCTGTTTCCCTCCCTCCAAATAGGCTTCCTCCATTTGGCTTCCTTATTTTTATTGATAGGAATATCTTCTCTTAGTCTTTCAGGTTTGAACCTGCTCTTGTTTAAAAAATGTAGTTAATAAATCCAATTCATTCTTTTCTTTAACGTGTCACCTGTGTCTACTGCTCTCTTTGTGTTTCCACGGCTACCAAATTTATATCCGTGAGATCTCAGGCAAGGTTATTTAATTGATAAGGAATTGGCGGCCTTGCCTTTAGCTCCCACCTCCCTGTTCTGTGCCATGAGTGCAAGCCCAGTGGCTCAGAGCTTGGATTCTTGACGGGGAAAGTCAGTTTATTTCTTGGTTCTGCTATCTGTTGTGTGGCTTTGGGCAAGTTGCTTAATCTCTTTGTCCTTAGTTTCCTCATGGGCAATTGGAGCTAAAAAGTGGACCAAGTTTACAAGTTAATACATGTACAGTATTTAGGAGAGTACCCGTCCTGTAGTAGGTCATCAGTGAGTGTTAGGTGCTATTATAATTAATATGCTACTATTTTGTATATAGTAAACTATTCCTGGGGCACCTGAGTGGCTCAGTGGGTTAAGCATCTGCCTTCAGCTCAGGTCATGATCTCAGGGTCCTGGGATCAGGCCCCGCACTAGGCTTCTTGCTCAGTGGGAGCCTGCTTCTCCCTCTCCCTCTATTCCCCCTGCTCCTGCTCATATTCTGATTCTAGCTCTCTCTCTCTCTCAAATAAATAAATAAAATCTTAAAAAAAAGCCTCTGTTCCTACACTGTACTATACTACTATTGCTATCATACAATACTAATATAATTAGTACTATTACTAATGTTGTATTGGTTAAGTCCTTCCATTCCTTTCAGTGTGTACTGAATCCAGCCCAAAATCTATAGCCATATCTATATTCAGCAGCTTCAGAATGGCCCCAAACTATCTCAGACTCAGCCTTCTCAACCCTCAACAGTAATGGAACTGCTATACTGACTGTTCTCTTTGTACCATGCACGCACTTTCTTGCTTCAGAGCCTTCTGGATGTTTCTCTTGTCTGGTGTGTCCTTGTCCCTACTTCCTGCCTTATTGAGGGTTTATTCTGTGGTTGACCCTTGAATGACACGGTCTACTTCTATGTGGATTTTTGGATAAATACAGTACAGTACCGGTGTGTTTTTTCTTCTTTGTGGCTTTCTTACATTTTTTTCTCTAGCTTACTTTATTGTAAGAATAGAGTATATATAGTATACAAAATACATGTTAATCAACTGTGTTGTTAGTAGGGCTTTTGGGCAACAGTAGGCTAGTCGTATCAAGTTTTGGGCGAGTTGACGTTACATGTGGATTTTAGACTGCAGGGGGTGCCGGTGAGGGCTCCTAACTGCCCAAGTGCTCCAGGGGTCCACTGTGTATGTTATAAAACGTAAGCTTCACGGAGAGAGGGTGTTTGTTATATTCCCTGCTGTATTCCCACTGTCTGTGCCAGCGGGTGACACTTCGTAGCTGTTCAGGTAGCTGTAGAGTGGAGTAGAGGAATGAATGAATCAATGTTTATGTGTGTATATTTTAGGTCTTTAGTAAGCCCTTACCAACATTAAACTTTTTTTTTCTTGATAAATGAGAATGATACATGTTTTCTTTCTCATAAGTATCATTGGGAAGGTTGAGTAGTTGTATGTAAAAGTAAAAAGGAAATTTAAAAGTGCTATAGACAGGTAAAGGATATATTTCTGCTGCTCAATTCTTACCAATCTTTCAAGATCCAGATCAAATTATATATTTTTTTTCCTAGTCAGTGTTTGCAGACTATCCCAACCCTAAGTAAATTCTCTGTGCTCTGCAATTTTATAAAATCATTTAGCAGTCCCTTTGAGAACAACACACTGTTGCTTAGTTACATGTATCAATTGCCATCTTAGAATTCTTAAGAATTTTATGGTTTGGGGCACCTGGCTGGCTCAGTCTGTAGAACCTGTGACTCTTGATCCTGGGGTTGTGAGTTCAAGCCCCGCATTGGGTTGTAGAACTTACATAAATGAAACAATAAAATAAAATAGTAAGTACTTAAAGCCAAAACCAAAGCAAAAGAATTAAAAAAAAAATTTATGGTCTAACTTAAGCATTTATTTTGTCTCCCCAAATGTCTTGGATGCTTCTTTATGACTGAGATAGCCTTTTATTTTATTTTATTTTATAGATTTTATTTATTTGAGAGAGGGAAGAGCGTGCATGCAAGGGAACACAAGCAGGGGGAGCTGCAGAGGGAGAGGGAGAAGCAGGCTCCCTGGGATCATGACCTGCGCCAAAGGCAGATACTTAACCCTGGAAGCCACCCAGGTGCCCCCAGAGACAGCCTTTTAAAATATTTTTTTAACAACTGACTTGTTACCTGTGGTTTAGCAGTTAATAAACACATTTGATTTTAGTTAGTGAGAGAGCTGGTGCTTGAATTGGAGATTTCTAATTGTCCTTCATTTTCTCCCACCAAATTATGTTGTCTCTTTTAAATATTTTATTAAGAGGCAGTTTGTGGGCACTTTTCAACCTCAAAGGACCACTTTGGAATCCATGCCTTTGTGACCTTACTGTGGCAAAGACGAATGATGTTGGGAAGTAACTTCAGGCAAAGTGATCCACATAATGGCCATGTCCAGTTTGGTTCTCCCTCGTGCCTTCTGTAGTTTAGCTTTTTGGCAGCTATAGTGTATGTGCGTGCGTGAGGAGGAGACCATATGTGTGCAGATCTGTGTATGCAGAGTTGTGTCTACACGCCCTGACTTACATGATGCAAGGTTTTATCAGATGTTGGAAAGAAACAAAATTTTCAAGATGGTGGTGCTGTTAACTTAGGCATTTGAGTAGAGTGAAGAATAAACAGAAGAAAATGTTTGACATAAGGAAAACTTCAGGTTTGGTTGAAGGGAAAAAGCCAGTAAAACTTGAGATTATAGTAATGCTTTACTTAGAGCAAAACCGTAATTCTTAAAAAGAATCAATGAACATTTTCACCGTTATAGCATGCCTTTAGCTGTATATTTTTGGACCCAGTTCTACTGATGTTCTCTCTCTCATTGGGGTCTTTTGAATCTCTCTATGCCCAAGAGGTATGGGACCATTATTATTTTTAAAATACATCTGTTTTTGACTTCTATAACTTACAAGTGGCAATTTCATTAGAATACCTGAAATTCAATTCGGTTGTTAAAATGTCCTCTTTGAAAAATGCAAATGCCTCTCGGTGCTAATTGGGTGTCATACTGTCATTGCCTAAGCGTACATCAGTGCAGTCGGATTGAATTCCCCCAACACCTAGCTAAAACCTGCTTCACGGAAGGCATGCTGTGGAGTGTTAGGTGCCAGAGCATTAGGCTTTGGCAGTTTGAATCCAGGTTTTTCTTACTATTCTGACCGAGCTCAACCTCTGTTTTCTCATCTGTAAAATCAGATAGCCTGTCTCACGGACATCACTGGGTTTGTGGGAGGAACAAATGAAATTAGAAGTATGGTAACACTCTGAACTGGGATATGCCAAACCAGCAGAGCCCTTTGTTCTTGCCCCTTGGAACAGTGGTTCTGAGGTGTTTGAGCAAACATTTACTTGCAGTCCAGGAGGGACTTGTAACGGAGAAGGACCCTGAGCCAGCAGAGAGGGATGTGAAAGAAGTTTGGAAGGAAGGAGGCTAGTTGTGTGTATGTGCGGGGTGGAGTCCTCTCTTTGTATCCAGTGAGGTGTCCAAGAAAACAGGGACCTTTTTAACCTGGAAAGAGGGCAGCTGTGAGGGTTGTAGGAAGAGGCGGGTTACTGGGGGGTTAAATCTACCCTTGGGAATCGAATGGCTGGGAAGCAAATGTATCAGAGCTTCTACATACAGACAAGCAAGGACGGAATGAACTGTAGCACAAAGACAATTTCCCAAAGCTTTCCAAGATTCTGGAATCTGTTATCATTTCTGTGTATATACTTATTCACTACTTAGTTCCTGTTTGAAGGATTGGAAGGGAACTGTGTACTTCCTTGGAGAGCAGAGGGGGAACACTCTGTCTTAGGAGACATCTCAAGAAATCAGTTAAAATGTTATGGAAAGAAAAGCACCTGAATACGTGAAACCCCACGGTTCAGAAAAACAAAACAAAGCAGTAGGGATATGTCTGCGAACTTTCAAGCTTAGGCAAGCAACTATGTAGCTCCTTTATTTCATCGGAGACTGTGAGCTGTTCAGTAATTTCATGAGACCAGCCATGTGCTACCCTCCTAGCTAATCTTTTACTGTGCAGGTTCTTGCCTTCCAGGAGCTCAGACTCACTTTATGTTATTCATGAGCTACACTGTGAACCAG
The DNA here is from genome assembly GCF_002288905.1 of Enhydra lutris kenyoni. Classification (NCBI taxonomy): domain Eukaryota; kingdom Metazoa; phylum Chordata; class Mammalia; order Carnivora; family Mustelidae; genus Enhydra; species Enhydra lutris. The sequence continues at coordinate 16,350,797 of NW_019154085.1, forward strand.
GTGAACTTTTTTGGAGCTGCTCTTGGAATCAAATGAATGTTTATAACACTCCTGTTAAGGTACTTATTACAAATTCCATTTATATGTATAGATGCCTTACATTTATAGATACATTTTTAGTAAATAAGAATTTCCTCAAATTTGGCTTTTAAGAACTGTAGCTTTTTAAGGTCCTGTAAGTATATAATTTTCTGTTAAAAATAAAGCATACTTCCCATCGTAAATATGGAAACTTAGAGAATTTTGGCAGTATTACTGCACTTTATATTTACTGCTTTAAGTTTTTAAGTTCTCTTTTTAGCTTCCCTTCTTCTCATGTTATGAATCAATTTTGAAGGATCAAATGACATTTCCTGAACAATAAGAAAGACTGTGCAGACTTTAATCAGAGGGGTATAATAGTGTAAATTCTTATTCATACTACCTTTATTAATCTCAGTCCAAAAGGTTCCAAGTGAAACTCACATATTTACACAATACTTAATCAGAAACAGAACAGAAAGACTGCAAAATAATGATTTGAGGTGATTGTAATAGCCCAACAATCTGAAAAAAAATATATATCTATATATTTACATATATATGGCATTACAATCAACTCAAATTGCAAATTTGAGGTGTATTTGTACAAACTACAAATTACAATGTTATAATTGTAATAAAATTGAAATATATATATATGGCATTACAGTCACCTCAAATTACAAATTTGAGGTGTATTTGTACAAATTAGAGTATCTGAAATATGCATATTTCAGATTTTTGGGCTATTACAATCACCTTCTTCAACAAAAAGTTGAAGAATCTCCCCGTTCTTGATACCAAGGCTAGCACTTGACTTTCCAGACTCCTAGCTTAGTGTAGCCACTGTGTCCCAGTTCAAAAATGAACCTAATATGATAGCATGATGTGGTGCTCTCAATAGCTCACTTCTGAAGTGGAAATCTTAGAAAGGTTTTGGGTGATTATTTAAAAATGGAAATACTTAATGTTGTGGAGACTGGAGAGCCTTGGGACCGTCCTTGAGAAGAAAGGGTGCAAGGGAACCTGCCAACTGTCCTCACGTGTTTGGGGGACCATAGAAGAGAAGGAATAAACTCATCCGCTGGATCCCAACAAGTTGGTCCAATGAGGTTTTAAGAAAGGGAGTATACAGCAGCTCAATACCACGAATTGCTCTCCTGTGAAGCGTATGCCACTTTGTTGAACACAGACCCTTAGTCCTTGAAAGAACATAAGCAAGAGTTGAACAAACATTTGCCTGGAATTGCTCCTCTAGGTTTAGAGTGTGATGTGACCCACAACAGGCCAACTGTGAGCCTCTGAGGCATGCATTTCTGTCTGGAAATACAGGGCCGGCCTGTGCATGGTACAGTGATGTGATTGTTTGCTTACTCAGCATCCATTCTCCACTTTTGCCTTCCTAGGAGGGCGCCACGTTTGTTCAGGTAACTCCCTTCAACGTGCAATCAGAGTGGTTTGGTCTGTATGAACACCCACCTGCAAGGGTGAGTCTGGGTGGTCCGTCAGCTGCGATCTAGTTCCCGGTGCCAGTGATTACTTTGAGAATGGTCATGTGATTCAGTTTGTGCCAAACATGCTCAAAGAACAGTTAGCTGAGGCCATCTGGGAAAGCTCTTTCCTTGGTCTTATGGGAGAAGTTCCCTCTGAATTTTACTGTCAGAGCCTTAGAACCTTGATAGCCATCCAGCTTCTAGCATGTGGTAGAAGTAGCCACAAGGAGAGCCAGACCCCAGGGAATCTCTGGGATGTGGGTCCTGAGCCAGGGAATTTGTCTACAATAACGCCCATCTGAACTTGGTACCACCAGTTACATGAGTCATGTATTACCTTGTATTTCTGCCTGTATTAGCTGCACTTTTCTGGGGTTCGCAGATAAAATTTCCCACTTCTTACCCACTGTTGTAGAACTGTGGGCTGTTTTCCCCACTCTTCTTTATTCCTTAATGATTAGGACAAATGTGTTCGTCCCTCTTTTAGTTTTCTAACATTGTTAATTTTAAAAATTTTGTGAGTTTTGTTCATGGTTCTGCCAAGTTACTTATCTCTGTTTTTTCAGGAATTTTTGAATTGTTGCTAAAAGATTTAAGCCCTTGAAGGTTAAAATGTATATTTCAATTGTTTAGTTTGCATGACTTTGATTTAATAAACAAGATTAATGTGGAATGTTTCCATTGGGTAAAAATTCTGTTTTTCTATTTTAAATTCTTCATTATCCATTATTGTTGATTTTGTTTTTCCTAGAAGGAAGCAATTCATGATATTAAACTATTAAACATAAACTCTTGCCATCTCACTCATTCTTTAAAAAGTTATGTATTTACAGCCCGTATTCTAGGAACTGGGGAATCAGAATGAGTTCTGATTTTGACCTTTTGACATATTTAAAACATAAGCAGTTAAGTTGGTATGTGTTTCACAGAACACAGAGGCTGTTTTTCCCGGGGGTACTTTCTTAACCTAGTCTTCCTAATTTTTATTTTAATAGCATGGAAAATGTATTCGCTACTCATCTTGAAAAGTTGGGATTTCTCTTTCACTAGATGCAAACTTATTTTACGTGAAAAATCTGGAAACTATGCCTAAAGAAAAAAAAACAAATCCAAAACAAAACAAAAAACTTGGGCAGTTTAAGAACTTAGAGTGAAGTATAGTAAGCTTTTAAATTGTTCTCCAATGCCATGAGATAAATAGCAGGTTTAATTCTCCAGCTTCCCCTTAGTACTTGGGTTTTGCTGGTTTTCAGAATCGTCCCTCATCCTCTAGAAAGAACTAGAACTGTTGACATGACACATGGTCGTTCTCCTACCCCATATCCAAGTCATACAGAGGTGTCTAGGTGTTCTTGATGTAGCTGGAGCAGCACAGAGACCCCCAGGTGGCCCTGGGCCACTAGCTGGGGCAGAATGGGAATGCTTTTCTATCATCAAGGCAGAGGGAGTACTCACAGCATGGACATCAGGAACGTTTTTGTGATAAAGCCAATGCAATTCATACCTAAATAAATTATAGAGTCTGTGGTTCTTCACATTGTGACATTTCAATCCTTTTTTTCTGAAGTAGCTGGATGGCAGTTCACAGCAGTTCTTTGAGCTTGCTAGAGACCTTGCCCCCTCCCCTCAAACTACAGGAGATATTTTGGTTTATTTAGGAAGTGTAGAGGTTAAGTGAGAAGTGTTAGGGTTGGGGGGCACGAACGTAACCGGTTGGAAAAATAATTCACAGACTCAGTGCGCTGATGACTTGAAAAAAAAGATGTGCTATGATAAACATCAAAATAAAACAAGCAACAAAGAATAATATGAATAAGAAAGTGATAGAAAAACGATAAAAATGTTGACATTTCCTTAGGGAAATCTAATGTCAAAGGCATAAACACTCCAACTATTCAGATGTCTCTTTCCCAAATGGAAACTTCTATTTCAGGAAGTTAAGTATTTAACTGCAATGACTGAACATAATATGAAATATTTTGCACTTGAGAGAGACTTCAATCTGAGATGAGTCTTGTGCTCATATATAATGCATTAAAATATGGAATGCCGCTGCTGGTTGGCCAAGTTTTAATTTTAAACTTCAGTATCTTTTGTGTACATACACACACACACAAAACTTATTGAATTGGCATGTTTCAAGAAAACTTAGATTGAGAAATTATATATTTCTTGCTACATTGATATTTGAAATGAATATTCAAATAAAAGTAGAACATCAAAGATGCTAAAGTACTGCGTTTAAATCTTTGCTGTTCTTTGGAACTAAGAAGCTGAAAATAAATATCAGATTTATTGAAATGAATACTATGGAAGTCTCTTTCTTGGTAATTTAATTCGACATACTGCTTAGATTTTTCCAAAACTAAATATTTTCCTCTTAAATGGAAAAATGTTTCTTTTATTCAACTGTAGTGTCTGATGGCCTAATGTCACGGAAAGTCAACATAATTTGGGGATTTAGAAATTTTTAAATTTAAGTTACAACTTTATTTTAAAATTGGCTTTTTATACAATGAAAATAATTATGGCTGGAATACTCAGCACTATTTGACAGTAATATACTTTATATGAAATAAATAACATAGATTTTAAAAATTGATAGTGTTTCCATATAAGGAGAGGAATGCAGCTCTGGATTGAATTTTTTGACACATAATCTTTTATGATGACATCTAGTTGATTAATACTTCAGCCAAATCATTGTTTTAAAATATCTCCTTTCACTGTCCATTAGATCTGGAGCTGCAAGCATGCATAAAACCTGGCATCCACTTTGTACTCCCCATCATTTACTTTGGGATAATGCCAGTGTCTTGGTTACAGTGTTTAAAGTATAGCCTGGATGCTTTGTTTTGGGAATTTGTCTAGGGCTGGACAACTTTTATATGTGACTTTGTTGTTGCATTTGAGTGACACAAAGATAGTGTCAAAACAAACAATAAGAGCAAAAGGTGGTAGGGCAGGAGAGTGGAACAAGAAGCACCCTTGTAGGAGTTTTCCTTTGGTTTAAAACTATTTAAAGCTATGTTACTACTAAAAATGTTAGTACCTGTTAAATGTCAAAATTTAGAATACAGTACAATACAAAGAACACCAAAATTATCTGTGATCACATAGAACAGAAATAATCCATCATTAGAAACTGGGTATATAAATTTGTTTTGTAGATATACTCAAACATAAATATGGGATATATGCTTTTTCATACAAAATTGATAGTTACATGCTTTTCTTTGACATGTCACTTTGCTATGTATTTATTCTTAGAAAAGTTTTTTTTTTTTTAATTTAAATTCAAGTTAGTTAACATACAGTGTAGTACTGGTTTCAGGAGTAGACTTTAGTGATTCATCAGTTGCATATAATACCCAGTGCTCATCCCAACAAGTGCCTTCCTTAATGGCCATCACCCATTTAGTGCGCCCCCCCTGCTCACTTTCAGCAACCCTCAGTTTGTTCTCTTATGGTTTGCCTCCCTCTCTAGTTTTGGCTTATTTTATTTTTCCTTCCCTTCCCCTATGCTATTCTGTTTTGTTTCTTAAATTCCACATATGCATGAAATCATACGCATTTATCTTTGTTTAACTTATTTTGCATAGCATAATCCCCTCTAGTTCCACCCATATCATTGCAAATGGCAAGAGTTCATTCATTTTGATGGCTGAGTAGTACTCCATTGTATATGGTGGATGGCATGCTGCAGCTTCTTTATCCACTCACCTGTTGATGGACGTTGGGAATTTTTGCATAATTTGTAATTTGCTATTGTTGATAGTGCTTCTATAAACATATTGGGATGCATATGCCCCTTTGAATCAGCATTTTTGTATATTTTGGATAAATACCTAATTTAGCTCATAGGGTAGCTCTATTTTTAACTTTTTGAGAAACCTTCATACTGTTTTCCAGAGTGGCTGCACTGGCTTGTGTTCCCACCAATAGTGTAAGAAGGTTCCCCTTTCTTCACATCCTCACCAACACCTTTTGTTTCCTAACTTATTAATTTTAGCCATTCTGACCAGTGTGAGATGATATCTCATGGAAGGTGATTTTTAATGTTGGCAATAGTATCCTATCCTGGTTTGGGGATTTTTTTTAGCTTCTTTCTTGCTCTTTGCAGTTTTTATTATAATTCTGGGCAATTATGATTCTAGTTACTATAGGTAAATTTTAAAAACAGGATGCATTTTCAGCATAAAAATCTTGGAATATTTTAGAAAATGGCTCAGCACTTTAAGTACAGCATAGAATTCCTGTCTAGAAAACTAAGTAAATACCATCTTAGTGGAGCTTACTGAGCTGGTTGCTTACTGAAGTGTCTGTATATTGTCTCTGATCTCTGTTCTTGTGTTTAGAAGAAAAATTTTCATTTGTTTTATAAGAGATTAATGGTACATTATGAGCTGTGATTTACTTTAAAAACATTTCTGCTTTGAAATACATATATAAAGAATTTAAAGGCAAGTCTAACTTTAAAAAAAATCTTAAGTCTGTTTATGTTTAAATATGTATTTTGAGTGTTGGGGATTTACCTATTGTCTAGCATTTTATTAATACCACACAATACTTTTTTTTTTTCCCACCAATGGAAAAGAAACATATTTGCAGATGCCTTCTACAGAGGAAGCCTTGTAAACATGAAAATTGTTATTATAGAATTATATGACTGTAATTAGAGTAGTATTTATTATTCTAATTAGAATTTACTTCGTTGAGAGTTTACCAAGTATGAGGCACACTGCTAAAAGCCTTACTTACATTCCCTGACAGAATCTTCGGGATTACAGTGAGGGAGATCTATTATCCCCGTTTTAGAGATGAGGAAACTAGTGTTGATGGAATGGAATTACCCAGGGGTTTGCTCACTGTCCCCAAGCCAGGGTGTGGCTGAGGCAGAATTTCAAACTTTGACCAAAAAGCCAGAGTTCTTAACCACCGTGCTTAGGCAGAATTTGTTTTTTCACCCTTGTGGGTTTGTTTTGTTTTTGTTTTTGTTTTGTTTTTTGAACTCTACTGAATGGTCTTTGCACTGGCTCATGTACAAAAGGTTTGTGCCATGAATCCATACCCAGTATGTAGTTGATATAAAACGCAATAAGTTGCCTCTTGTTAAAGAGCTGGGGGTGTGTGGAGCAAGGAGCTGGGCTGACGAAAGGAAGCAACAACTAATTTCTGTTGCTTTATGCTCTGATTAAAAAAAAAAATAGGTTGTGAATTTCTTCTGTGAAATGTTTTAATTTCTGTAGAGTTGCCATGCATTATTCAAGATTATAAAATGATTTGAATTTCAGGAGCAGACAGATTTTCTGATGAGGATTTCAAGCTGTGTAATTATGAAACCCATATAGGTTAAAAGTTCAGAACTCGTTAGCTTAATCATTAAAAAATAACCAATTTCTAAGCATGGCATTTCATTTTAGAGGGGTACAGTTATGATATCCCTTCCTGAGGTACTCCTGGATTCTGCCTCATGTCCCAGCACATATCAGAGTGTTCACGGCTGCATCCCACACAGCTGATCCTATATTATTGCATAATTTATAAAGAAAGTTCCTATTTTATGGTGGTGAATTTGTTGCCATAAAATAAGGCACATTTCTAGGAATTTCTTCATCTTTCTTGGCTCTGTAAAAATTCAACGGAGTTAGTGAATGAGTGCCAAACATCAAAAAAGTTCATTGGAACCTGTTACAAGGTCAGAGCATACATTTAGGAAATGAATAGCAAAATTCCTTCAGATAAAGCATAGATGTTTCAGAATAGAATAGAAGGAAATTAACTTTCAGGCAAGAGAGGTAGCTCATAAAGGAGTTTTGTTTTTATTGTGGTAAAACATACCAAAATTTGCCATTGTAATCATGTCTAAGTGTAGAGTCCACTGCCTGGCATTAAGTACATTCACTTTGTTCTCCAACCATTGCCATTGTTTGTCCCCAGAATTTCTCAGAATGTGAGCATTTTTATTTTGCATCAAATAGTACAGGTATCATCAAGAATATATTTGGATTTATAGAGATTTGTGGAATATTTAAGGCTTTTGACTTTTCAGTTTATGTGAAAATTAACTTTGAAGTTGCAGCTTTAGTTGCTTCAGGTAAAACATGACCTCCACAGAGACAAACGAAGTCTTTGCCTAGACTCTGAAATATTGTCAGGGCTATGCTTACTGTCTCTGGGATGCAGAGATGTTGAGGGGAAAACTATATTCATGTAAAAGCAATCTTATAAAGAATGATTTGAAGTGATTAAAGATACCATGATCATCAAACAGTTAAAGAGGGAAAAGAAAATCTGGTATTTGAGATTTTTGACTGGCATGAAGATTTTAATGCGTATTATCTTGCTTTGCTAATCAAGGTGATTGAGATGTACTTGCTCGTTAAAGTCACTTTTGGCTTTTAGTTACCAGATTTTACATTTCTCTTCATTTGAATGGTACATAAACCCTCCCCTTTGAATCTGGGCCGGGGGGGGGGGGGTCACTACTTTTTTTTTTTCCTTAGGGTACTACTATTATATGTTGAGAATACATATATTTTTTCCTAATACTTGGAGAATGATAATGAAAAAAGAAGTTTTTATTGGTTCATTTCATGCTTGGTAAGATTCCAACTGTCAAAACATTATAAAATTTTGAACCTTAGAGGCACATTTCATCACCAGAGTACTAATTACTGCAGAGAACTGGAGCGAGTCATTATGTAGTAGTATTTATTAGAGTGCCCAATTTTAATGTTTTTTGGACCAGAGACACTTAAATAAAAGGTTAAGCTGTTCTGGCACAGAAGTGGGAGGTAAAACTGCATGGTGCATGCAACACTGTCAAATATAATGCAAGAGGGGTGGAATTGAAAATTAGTCGCCAACTTGCGCTGAAACTCAACATCTTATTTTCAAGGATGTCCTGAGCATGGCAGATGTTGTTCTTGATTTATTTTCATATGTTTCATATTGGGCACCTGTGATGCGTGAGGCATTAGCGATAGGAGGGAATTGTGAAAGGCCAGTGGCCGCCCTCATGGAGCCCATATTCTTGCGGGGGCGGGGGGGGGGGGGACCATAAGCAGTCATTACGTAGCCGTCATTACGTAGCCGTCATTACGTAGCCAGTAAAACATGGAAGGTGTTTTGAAGACCAATGCATCAGAATAAGGGAAATAATGTGAGTGTTGAGGGGGTGAGGGAAAGGGTATTTTAAGTAAAGTATTTAAAGGAGGCAAAAAATAAATAATAATAAAGGAGACTCTTCTGAAGACATAGCATTTGAGAATAGCCACAAATGAAGATCATTTTGAAATACTAGTTACATAAAATTTTAATAGTAAGCATGTAGCTACTTCTCCTGTACTATAGGTAGTATGAATAAAATAACTAAGAAATAAAGCAGAATGCAAAAGAAATATAAAGCAAGCTGCTTAGCAAACATAGTAATATTCTGTTTTTAATAGATTTTTGTTAAATTTCTTTCACACACAAGGCACTGCATAGATGATAAACAGGGAGGAGAAAAGATAAAGGATGTATCTCTACCTTCAGGAAAGTTACAATTCAGTGTTAATCATTACAGTTTCCTCAGAAAAGAGAAACCAGCAGTCTGAAACAATGAAGCTTGTGGGAAATAGCAGGTCTTTCTGTTTGTCCAAGTAACTAGCAAAGTGCTTTACATGCTAATGTCTGTAGTTTTCTCTCTCTTTTGCAACCCCTTTCCGCTCCCCTACCAACAGCATGAGGTCTTTCTGTGATGATCATATTTTCATTTTACTATGTAGTCCATAATAAGTGGTCAATAAGGCTTTGTGAGTTAATGCGTAAGTAAATGAAGACAAAGATCTTATGCTTTTTAGAAATACAGTTTTGAAGAAAAAAGAAATCTCTCGCATGCATTTGTAGGGGTGACATTTATTTTAGAGTAGGGAAAAATCCACCAAGGTTTGAGAAGGAAACAAGGGACAAGGGAGAGGAAGAGGTCAAGATGCAAATGAGATGAGTGACAGAAGATGAGTCCAGAAAATTGGATGGAGTGTGGTCCTAGCCCAGGTAGCGGTTGACGTTCAAAAATAGGAGGAAAAAAAAAGTGGGGTTGGATTGGTGAAGAGTGCTGTGGAGATGTAAAGGAAGAAGTCTAAGGTGATGCTTGGGGTCACAGTTTTAGTGAAGGATAAAGGGAACCTTCTGAAATGAAGAAGAGTGGAAGCTCTTAAAGACAGGTTTCAGAATTTTAAATTTTTCAGATTTTAGGAAGAAAGTAGATGGGGAAACTCTATACTAAGTGTCCCCTACTCCCCATAAGTCTTGTGCAGTAACCTGTAATTAATATTTACACTTGGGATAAAGATGATAAATGGCTTCCATTCAGCATAGTTTGTACCTAATTTATAAAAAGCAGACCAAAACAAAACAAAACCCAAAACAAAGCAAAACAAAAACCCACACCCAAACCCACCAACAAGTGGGTTTTCAGAGCACCTTGGATGTTGGAATAATACATAAAGTATTGCAGATCTGTGCAGTTTCTATTGTCTGCCTTTGTTTGCAAGGATGATTGAGAAGGATCAAGATGCTCTAGACTTGGAAAGAAGCAGGATTTTTTGAGTAAGGGAGCACTTAGTGTCATCTGCTGTGATGTCCGAGACGGAAGAGTGGTTGACCATTGAACTTCATCACCATGTCCTGTGCCTTTCTGTGCACTCCCTGCCTGTGCAGGGTGATCCCCAGTGAATTAAGCCAGTGTGGGACTGAAGCTTTATCTTTTCATCATTACTGACTAGAATGTCTTCCCCTGGCATTAAGGAGCTTAAATTGTGAGACAAACATATGGTTTAAAGTCTGGGGATTGAAGAACAGATCGTGAGGTTTTAGGAGACTTTTTGAAGAAACCTCTGTATAACTTTAGGCTTTAGTAAAATTTGTTTTTCAGGGGATTTCCTTTCCATAAATTAATACTTTCTTAAAGATTTTCTTGGTATTTTAATTATATTTTATTCCAGAGTCCAGTCTAGACATACATACATACATACATACAGAGTCCAGTCTAGACATACATAGAAGGTGGTTTATGGCTACATAAATGAATTCTAGTCAGTAAAATTATGAAATGTTATTTATTATAAATTAGTTATGACTAAATAATTACTTTTGCATTTTCCCATGCATGCACACATGTGCACCAACTTTTTGACTGTGTAGTTTTAAAACAGGATTATAATTTTCCAACAATTAAGGGGTACCTGGCTAGCTCAATCAGTAGAACCTGAGACTTGAATTTTCCAATATTGTCTTGTAGCCCATATAGAATTTTCATATCAACGGTGATTTGTCCTAGTTGATTTTGTAATCACAAGTGAACATAATCTAAATGCTAAATAATGAATCCTTCATGTTAGAATTTTTAAAAATGTTAATGAGAAAAAAATCAAAGTTTTATGAATATAATCTTTCAGGCTTTTCATTTCACTTTGAAAGTATTCTGAATTGAAGATTGTGAAATGCTGCTGGAGAGACCCTGGCATGTGTGAGACCGGGGGCCAGAGAGGGAGCAGTCCGAGAGATCCCTTTGGGATCTGAGTCTCCTGGTCAGCATTTCCCTGGTCAAAACTCTTAACAGTGCTAGGATATAACTCAGAGCTCAGAGTCCCTGAACTGGGAGGTGTAACTCCCCTTTTATGACTGGACAAACCTGTCTGATAATGTCAAAAGAAAATAATTATGAAGACAGACTTTCAGCATGCACACTTGTGTTTATGATACATGCTTTGTGATGATGGAAGAATTAAATAACCTTCCTTCATGGAGAAGAACTAACAGATAACATGCTGCTTGCTTTTTGACATTATAAATCATGCACTTAAACATTTGGTCATTAGACTTCAGAAATGATCTTTCAGCAATAGAACACAGACACAGATAAAGATAACTCAGGTTTAGGAATTCATTGATCAGATGATTACAGTAGTGGAATCATTGCCTCAGCTTTACTTGAATAAAATACTCCTAAAATTCTCAATATGGCTAAAAACTTTTTATATTTTTCATATAAAATAATTTAGTTTTTTTCTTTCTAGGGATTTGCTTCCAGAGTCCACCTGGAAACTCTTCTTTTATAGAATTGTACCAGAGCAACTTTGTATGTTAAAATGTTCCTGAAGGACATGGTATATATCCTTTTGTTTCCAATGTTGTTTTAGGTCAGAAACTCCCAAGAACTCTGCATGGTGGTACTTCTTTTAAAAAGTTGTAATCAAGTATCCACTACTTTGATAGTCATTTTGTGGAAATCTTTTAAAATATTAAGTGATTTTTAATGCATTCTCCTGGACTGTTGAATGACAAAAGAAATTTTCTTCTTAACTTTTTTTGGGGGTGGATTATAACAAATTTAATTAAGAATCTTAGCTGCTGGATAGGGTTTTCTAATTTAACATTTTATTCCTTAAATAGAGAAGGTGGCTGAAACTCAGTTGAAATAGGAATAATGTTGCTTTGTGGCAAGACATTTACTTAGAGAATGTGCAAATAAATTTGTTACATATTCCTGAAGTTATATTTTCTTCCTAAATTTTCTTACCCAATTGAAAGAGAACCTCGTTTCCAGAGTTGTAAGGGTATTCTCAAACACTTGAATAGCCCCATTACTTTGGTATAGTCTAAAAAGAGAATTTGAGAACTTTTAGTTTTGGACTAAAATCATGTGAATAACAAGATACTTTTTTCACAAGGCGCAGAACGTACTACAGTGTTTTACACAGAGAAAGAAGTGAACAAGAAGGAAAACATCCTTGAATTTCTGCCTGGCTGTTAGGGCTTTTCTGTGAGTTTGAGGCCAACTTTTCTCATTCCAGAATTGGATTTTCTCATGTAGAAAAGATCAGTCTTAAGACTGGTCATCTTACCACGTGTGTATCTTATTATTCTACTTTATTACTCTCTTCTCTCATCTTCACTTGCAGGATCATAGTCCATGGTCCTTTCAGTTCTCTTTGAAGCTCAGTCCCTGTTGAACACAGTGCGTCATTTGCTGAGTGCCTGGGGAAGCAGATGACATCTCTGGTAGAGTCAGGTGTGCAAGGTGTTCAGTGACAGAGTGTGTATCCATAGCGCGTTGATCCTATTTCCTGGGATGCAACACTGAGACATCTTAAGGTAATTGAAATCAGGCAAAACATAAAAATGTCCAGATTAGAATGTTATGGAGTTAGATTCTAAGCTTTAAGGGTCAGTGTACTTTGCATGCTTAAGTTTTATATCTGCCTCAGGAATTAAGTGCTTGATAACCTAAAGGCTTATTAACTTTAAGTTATTTTATTTATTTATTTATGATTTTTATTTATTTATTTGACAGAGAGAGACAGAGAGAGAGAGGGAGCACAAGCAGTGGGGGAGGGGAGAGGGAGAAGCAGACTTCCCATTGAGGGGATCCCAGGACCTGGGGTCATGACCTGAACCAAAGGCAGAGCTTAACAACTGAGCCACCCATTCACGCTAACTTTAAATGATTTTAAATGTTTAACTGATTGGAGAATAATGGTGAATGCATTTGTTTTAAGGTTTCATATTTTTTTCCATTTTGAAGAGGCTAAAAAAATCATAATTCAATATTTTTAATCCCATGAGGGAAAAAGCCAATTTCAAAAATAGAAAAAAGTGCAGGTCTGTTGCCTTGCAGAGTGATTTGTTTCATGCTTTCATTTCTTATGCTCAAGTAGTATTTCAGAAAACCTCTACTAGAAAACTAATCCAGGCCTTCCTTCTTAAGTTGACCTTGAAATGTTGGTGGAGATAGTTTATATTTGGGAAGAGACTGTCCTGCTCGAAAGATATTTGATTCAAGTCCTTTGAGGTCAAGAACTTGAGATAATAGAAATGTGTCAACTAGGCATCTGATTGACTAATAAGTGCTGCTCAAATAAATAGAAGATATACTGTTTCCATATACTCTGAAGAGAGGGAAAAAAAAAAGATGACGGAAAAGGTCTGTTCGTTACTTTGCACCTCACTCCATAACATGCACTGGTTCCTTGATATCTATTAAAGCACGTTCAAAACCTGGACCCTGGCAAGAAATTGTTGGACTAGCCTATATTTTAAGAAATATTTGACAGATTATTTAAGAGCTGTATTTTAAATTACTTGATGAGCTGTGGGGCATGCTCATGTGGTAGAGTCTTAGATGTGGGCTCAAACCTCTGGGTAGTTATTTGTGCCCATCTACCCATAACTAATGTGGTGATTCTGGTTGAGTCTTTCCATCACCCTGGGCTTCCCCCTTTCTCCTTTCTAATCTTTAAGGGCTTGGACGAGCTGCAGGAATACTGCCTGGTCTGAGGAGTGATTCCATTAGAAGATGCTGGGGAGCTTACACAGATTCTCACCATAGCCTCTGGGCTGGGACCCTGCAATCTGTGTGGAGTCCTATACTGTTTTATTGGTGCCTAGTTTTTGTTCTCTTTCCTCCAGCTACTTTCACTGACACAAGAGAAAATTCTTGAGCTGAAATCTAACAGTAGTTCTTCAAACATTGAACTGCTGGTCTGAAATTCTAGCCTTAGGGATTTTGAAGCCAGACTCGGTGACTGTGATGATGAAAAGGAGGATGATACTGAATCAGAGGAGTTTCCTTTTGACTTATTAGAAGGCCCTTTAATCAGTACCTCTTTAGAATCAAGCAAATCATTGCTCGAAATTTTAAAATGTAACATTGATACGTGGTCATTATAACTGAATAAGGGAAAGCTCAACCAGTTTAATCTCTTCACTATAACTAGTTCTCAAGATTTATTTTGGGACTAAAAATTACGCATACAGGGGCACATGGGTGGTTCAGTGGGTTAAGCCTCTGCCTTCAGCTCAGGTCATGATCTCAGGGTCCTGGGATCGAGCCCCGCATCGGGCTCTCTGCTCAGCAGGGAGCCTGCTTCCTCCTCTCTCTGCCTGCCTCTCTGCCTACTTGTGATCTCTCTCTCTTTCTCTGTCAAATAAATAAAATCTTTAAAAAAAAAATAATGCATACACACACACACACACACACAGAGTCCTGAATTTGTGAACAGTTATTTGTCCTGTGATACTGAGCCAATCATATAATTACTTTTGATTTTCCTCTTCTCCCCATGTTTCCAAAATAGTAATTACAAAGGACTTTATAAAGAAAAATAAAATGATTGAGAACTTTCAAAGACTAGATTGATTTTCATTGCCTTTTCAGTAGTTTGTTGTGTATATGTCAGTAAGTGATGTACAAGGGATAATAACGGGACACATGGATGGTGCAGTCAGTTGGGTGGCTGACTTGTGGTTTTGGCTCAAGTCATGATGTCATGGTCCTGGGATGGAGCCCTGAGTCGGGCTCCCTGCTCAAGGCAGAGTCTGCTTGTCTCTCTCTCTTTGCCCCTCCCTCCTGCTCGTGCTCTCTCTCTCAAATAAAGTCTTTAAAAAAAAGTAAAGTTTTTCAAACAGAAGTAATATAATATCGGAGTTACTGAAGTTACATGTAGGTAACATATGCGGTATCTCTGTTAACTCTTATTATTACCTCCCTGCCGTTATCTCTGTTATTTCTTACAACTGCATGTGAGTTTATAATTATCACATAATGAAAAGTTAAACATTTAAATATTTCTTTTAAATATTTAAATTTTTTTAATGATTTATTTATTTGTAAGAGGGAAAGCACGAGAGCACGAGTGGGAGGGGGAGAGGGAGAGAGGATCTTAAGCACACTCTGTGCTTAGCACGCTCCTTCTCACGACCCCGAGATCACGACTGGTGCCAAAGCCAAGAGTTGGACATTTAATCAACCACATCATCCAGGCACCCCTATTTAGGTATTATTCTAAGCACATCATATGTATTACTTTATTTTGTTCTCCTGAAAACTGATTGAGACAAGTACAATTTTTAGCTCCATTTTACAGTTGGGAAAACAGAGGTGCAGAGAGGTAAGGTCACACCCAAGTCCCCAGAGCTAGAGAAGGATGGAATTGGAATTGAAATCAAGGCAGTGTAACTCCACAGTCCTTGCTCACAGCACCTATGATTTGAATAATGTAGACCAGATCTAAAAGCTTTGTGGTTAGTCATGAAAATCAGATGTTCTCTATTTTGTGATGAGTTCAGATTGTGCAGCAAATAGCCTTTAGCATTTTATAAAAGGCATTCTGTCATCTATAGAGGGCATTTAAACTGTACATTCCTAAGTTATATTTATTAAGAGAAAATGATTGCTAACAAATATCTTTAGAGATTTGTGTACTCTTTATAAAGAATCTTTGAACATTCTGTTTTAAAAATTGGCTTTACTGCTTCACTGGAGCTGACCATTTTCAGGAACTATTTGGCCAATCTGAATTAAAATACATTCCATTAAAGTGAAGTAATAGGCATATGGCCCAGAAATTAGATGTAGAAGTCCTTTCCATATTTTTTCTTTTAAAGACCTGATTCTTCAACTATAGAACTTGGGGCAAAAGTGGATTAAATGTCTCAAATTCTCTGAACCAGACAATTTATATGTTTAGGGAGCTGGGGTGGGGAAAGTTCTAGGCATTTGGAAAGTAGGAGTAGTTTTGCATACTGTTTCCATTCATGACTCTGAAGAAAACCTCATGGATTCGTTTTATCATTGATAAGGAAGATGAAATTAAAGTTTTTTAGCATTTTTCCTTTGAAAATGTTTTTCTTCTTAAGAGCCATATTATCTATATAAAAGAATAGCTATTTAATATGATACATAAAGCAGTGGAAGAAAAATCATGTATCATGTATTTGTTGCACAGCTTAAAAAATAGAATAATACCCTTTAAATCACCACCTTTGTGATGTTCCATAGTCACACCCATCCTTCTCCCATCCTAAGGAGTTTATCATTCTACTGACTTCATAGAATGGATATATATCCCCAAATAATAAATTAAGTTTTATGTCTTTTAGGAGTCTAAGTGCATTGTGTTACTGCATATATTCTGTTATGACTTGGTTTTCTCAGTCAATATTTTTTTTTGACATTGGCCACATTCATGCATTTAAGTATGGCTCATTTTCAATGTGGCAGCTGGATTTATTAATCCTCATTTATCTTTTTCCTATTGAAGCACTTTTGGGCTGTATATAATTTCTTGTGTTTCATTTTATTATCGAACATTCATACGTAGTCTTTCCAACACATGGGCGAGAATATATCTAAGGTATAAGCATAGAAAACTTACTGCAATAAATATTTATTGAGAGAAACACTTTCGTCATTTACAAGATAATGCCAAATTGTTTTCTAAGTTGGGCATGCCAGTTCCCATTGCCTATACATATATTTTCCTCTTATTTTTTATGGTGGTAAAATAAACAAAATGTAAATTTACCATTTTAGTCACTGAACGTGTACCTTTCAGTGGCATTAGGTACATTCACATTAACCATCCCCATCATCTATCTTCAAAACTTTTTCATTTTCCCCAGCTGTAGCTCCATACCCTCTAAACAGTAGCTCCCTATTTCCCTTCCTCCCCACCCTAGCTTCTGACAATCACCATTCTCTGTCTCTATGAATTTGATTATTTAGGTACATCAGGTAAGTGGAATCATATCAGATTTGTCTTTTTGAGACTGGCAGAGTTCACTGAACCTAACACCTTTAACCTTTATTCCTGTTGCAATTTGTCATAATTTGTTTCACCTTTTAGCTGAAAATCTGTAATATGTATTTACCACATTTGTTAATCTATTCATCCATCAGTGTTGTTTGGGGATCATCTAGTGTTGTTTCTGTCTAGTCCTGGAATCATATGATTTCTCCAAGAAGCTCTGGTTCCTTTTATTGGAGCATGGTATTTGGAAAGTGCTAGGTGCCGTGTGCTAGGTGTACTCATTACTACTGCTGTGTTTCCAGGCCCTCTCCATTTATAGAACTGGGAAATACATGCTTATCAACACACGTAGCTATGCACATTTATACACATTTTTATACTCAGCCATCTGAATATCTATTAAAATCCTTGAGGTCAAATGCCTCTGATGGCAATCTGTAACCGCGGGCCGAATTCCAGCTTCCCTGTCCTTATTTGTAGCTCCGTTCTCTGAGAGTCAGAAATCGAGTTGTCATTATCTATAATATATACTTATTTGCTCAAGCATGTATACAGCACAGTTACAGATACCAACCGTACCCCTGTAAAAAGGAAATTGACTGGCTAGAGGACAGGATTTGTGTCCTGAAATACTCTTTTTCAAGCATCACCATCATACTCCTATTAGACCAGAAAAAGAAAAAGCCAGATACTCTCTCAACATCCTCAGAATCCTGTGAATATTCGTATTTCCCTGTTTTATGACATTTTAATAATAATTTTTAGTTTGTGTCAAATCTAAATAAGGTCTCTGTCCTTTCTGAGATTCAGTTACACGAGCTGATAAATTCTTTGTCCATGTTAGTTTGTCTGTCACTTGTCACCAGACTGTCCTGACCGAAGGAAGGTGACTGGCTGGTCAGCTCTGCCATCCCACAAAAGAACAATAGGAAGAAACTCTTCTGCCTTAAGGAAGTTATTTCAGAAAAAGGAACCAGATGCAATGAGAATATTCACATAAGTACTCTAAATTATTTGAGAACACTCCGTTACACTGTCTAGTTATCTCTGTGATATCAAATCATGTCAAATGAAAGCTCTGATACCTCCTTTCTTCACTGTAATTTAGTAGGAACCCCCCCCCACCAAAAAAACAACCACCACCAACAAAACCTCAGCATGAACTCATGGCAAGTCATCAGTATCTAATACCTAATCACTTTGCTTGTGGATTCACCATTCACTTTTCAGTTTGACAATGTGTTACAGTGATGTGCTATAATTTTCATTTTAAGCTATACAACAGAAATGATATTACATTTAATGGCTGAATGGCTTCCGTGTTACAATTAGAGGTATCCTAAGCAATGAGAGGTGGCAAATTATCCTTTAAAAACAAAATTACAGGACACTCACAAAGAACCAGCTTTTAAAAGGCTTACCAACAAGGCATCCTTGAAGTGAATATGGAATATGTTTTGCTAATGTACTAAACTGTTTGAGGTTATATTTGCTTTTGAAAGGAATGTTCTTTAGAAATCCTAGTGTTCACAAATCAAGAGGGGAGAACTATTGAAGATAATAAAATAATTGAAATAGATTAGTAGTTATTACCCAATCATTTTAAAAATTTTAATTTAATATGGGATCCGTGTCTCTAATGAAGACTTTGTATTTAATCCTAGTACAGTTTAATTCCCTGTGATGCTAACGCATTTTAAGAACAAAAATTTTTTAAATGTGCTTTTGAAATCATTCATTTTTCTAGTGGGTGGATTCTTTTCCTGTAGACTTTGCTAGACAAGAATTTTGGTTGTCATTTTAAAAATCTGCTTTTTAAGCTATTTCAGTTTATTGAATTTTTTTTAAAGCAGATGCTGTTTTTCTTTTCTGGTGCTGTTGACTATGAAATGGAGTATTTCTGGCACTTGATCAATTAAAACGTAAATTGTAACTCAAGCTACTTTGTTTTGTAACCAAATTTCTATGCAAAGCATATGGGAAGACCACGGTCATGTTTCCCAGTTTGAAATACGTAAGACCTTTTATTCTTTTAAGATTTTACTTATTTATTTGACACAGAGAGCAAGAGCACAAGCAAGCTGAGGGAGGGGGGAAGCAGGCTCCTAGCTGAGCAGAGAGCCCGACTGAGAAGGTGGTTGATGACTGCATAAGCCCCCGACCTTGGGATCATGATCTGAGCTGAAGGCAGATGCTTAACTGCCTGAGCCACCGAGGTCCCCCTGAAATATGCTGGACCTTTTAGAGAAGAAGATGGTCTTCTATGAAACACAAAGGCCTTAGAATGCTCAGTTTTTTGCAGCCATCTCAGCAGCTCCCTTGGTCCGTGAATTTGCTTCCCAAGACGTTAAGGATCAAATCCAGTCATGGGCTTTTGTAATATGACCTCAGTTAGTCTTTCCAGTTCATTTTCCTTACATCCCTTCATACCATTACCTGCTTCACAGCTCTGTCCAGATCGGGGCTGCATCTTCCCTGGACTTGAACTGTAATCTTCTCTGCTGGCTTTTATTACATGTTCCTCTTTCTCTCCCACCCCCCTCCCCCCACACCTTTCTCTCTCTGCTGCCAGACACATTCCTGTACATTGTCTGAATCTTTAGAGGCATGAAGTACCTTCGTGGGAAACTCAATGTTTTACTCTATAGCAAATACATTCAAAGGGAGCCTGAGACTTGGGTACACAAGCCTGAGATATTTTGGCTTAATATTAAAATGTTCTACCTTTTTTAAGTTCATCAATATGCCTACACGATTAAGTAATTAAAAATTGTTAATGACTTCCATAGGGTTTTTGTCTTCATTGAATCTACTTATAAATGCTAGGAAAATGCCACTTGAATCTCCTCTTTAAAGCACACCTCCCCCACCCCCCATCTCAGCTCTGCATTGCAAGCAGGTGAAAATCTGTCTTTGATTTCATTGCAGCTAGTTTGGGGGTCTGATGAGTTGAGTGGTGGCCTGGATTGAAGGGAGGAATAGTTTAGGGGCTAGGGAGTTGAGCAATCCAACAGACGCCCAGGGTAAGATGAGTAATTTAGGTAAATGTACTGTTATAAAGTGAGCAGAGAGAATTGCGGTAATCCCTATGTCAACTGAAGACAGATGGGCAGGTTGCCAGGAAGCCAAACTGGGGAACAATGAACTTGAGGGTAGTGGAAGTATCCAGAAAGATGGCACGTGTGTCTCTTGTGTCTCAGGTAGCCGCGGCTGCAGGAGCAAGGCGTGGCTGCCTGGGTCTGTCAGCGCCTACACCCGGGAAGCCAGAGCTTCGTTTCGAGGCCGTTAGTTCAGTCTTGTGCCCCGGGGCCACGGTGATTGACATTTGTGGTGACAGTTCAGCCGAATCACCTCAGACCAAATTTGCATGTCTTGCGTGTCTTTTAATGTTAAGTGAATGTTCTAATTATGGCACTTTTGGTTTCAAGAGGCAGAATCTCACTCAGACTAGTTGAAGGTGTGTTATTGTAATGATACATGGAAATTTCAGGGAACCCGAGGACAGAAAGGCAGGCCCCATGAGGCATGAAAGCAGGATTGGGAATGTTTCCAGGACCTGAGGCAATTATTCTCTCAGGATTTACTTGGTTTTATTCATCTGTACGTTCCTCTGGAGGATGTAGTCACTGTCTCTTATTCTGTTTGTTTTTCCTCTTTCCTTTTCCCCTTGATTAGTTTTCACTGCTTACTGACCTTGCACGTGACCTCCATCCCCAACGTTGTCATGACTTATTAGGCTCAATATCCACTGTTGACTGGCAATAGTCTCTTGTGTCTTTAGTCAAAATCAAAAGGGAGTGAGAGTGGGGGATTTCTTTAGTTTATCTCTATCAGCTAAACCAAACAAGTGCTTGCCTGTCTTTGAGAGATGTTCTGGTCAGTCAGTGGTGTTCAGCTTGAGGTAGGTCATATGACTTGTAAACCTTGCTTCCCTCAGACACCGAAGGAACATCAAGTAATGAAATATGTATGTACCATTGCATTTTAATCATGATTACTCATGATCTGTTGATTTAGCCAATAATTGTACAGCTCTCTTTTCACGATACATTTGGTAGAATTTACAGCCATGGATAAAATATATTTTGGGTGAATTTATAATCCAGTGGAGAGACAATAGCCAATTAACCAGATGATTCTCGGGCAGTCTTGAAAATAGAGTATGTTTGTCGTTGTATTTTATACAACTTCATACCTATTTGAACTTCCTACCTATTATCTGACCTTGCTTTGTAAGGACATGCTTCTAATGAAAATTTGCAAAAACACATCTTGTGGATTACTTTGGTAGAAAGTATTTTGTTACAGTGGTTATAATAGAGTGATTATTTCATGGCAAACAAGGCTAATGTGGAATAGTTGTAGACTGAGGTATGTTTTTTAAATCCTAGTGAATTAGCTGAGGAATTAGGGCCAAGTGCCTTCAAATGCTTGTCTTTTTATATTTGAAATTAAAGCTGGTATTGAATAGACAGAAAATATGAGTGATGAAAATCTTTGATCATCTTAATAGTAGATATCTTTAAAGTGTAAATTAACTGCTAATTTAATTCACTGTAATGCTATGTGAAGTGATGTGTTTTTACTTAAAAACTTGTAATTTTGATGAAAATATGCAAATTTTAACCACACGTTCCATTTTGGATGTTTCGTTTTGCCTTTTCACACAGTTTTTGGATAGTTCCAAACTTTTTTTTTTTATTAAAACATTTTTATTATTTTCAATTACATTACAATAATAATTAAATAGAAACCACTAGTAATATTACTTATATAGTTGTCTTTTTTGTAACCATGAATTTGAGGATGATCTGTACAGTCATTTTTAATGTACTTCTAAATAGATACATATTTTACCTCTTCATACAAGGTTAGTTAAATTATAGGATGTAAGTAACTGCCAAAGATCTGTTGTGAGAATAAATAAGAATAATTAGGAAACCCAAATATTTAAATACTGTTCTTTAGTTGTGGATAAATTCCCGGGGGGAAAAAATATATGCATACTTATCCTATCTCTACTTTTTCTTTCTATGAAATAATATTTTTAAGTATTTGCCTCTTGAAGTTACTTCCTTTTTAAAGTTTTCTTTGTCAGTATTTGCAAGAAACAAGTGATAATGCTTTCTGCTTTTACAGGATTCTTATAAAGACCAAATGAGTGTATAGTTAACTCTGTAAATTCATTGCTGTTTGGGTTAATTATACTGAAGTGATAATGGATAGGAAGATTTTAAGTTACTGTGAGTCAGAAAAATATTCATGTATTAGATAGCATCTCTTACTTGTAGTCATATGATAATAGAAGCCGAATCAGGTTCACGGCCACCTAGGAATTCCTCTTGCTCATGCCACAGGTCACCAAATAGCTTTCATAGTGTGGCTATGACTAATATTTTTTGTCTGTGGCCTGCCTAAATTTGAATGATAGGATGCTGTTGAGCCTCTTAAAAATCAAAATTAAAGGGGCGCCTGGGTGGCTCAGTGGGTTAAGCCTCTGCCTTCAGCTCGGGTCATGATCTCAGGGTCCTGGGATTGAGCCCCTCATGGGGATCTCTGCTCAGCAGGGAGCCTGCTTCCTCCCCCTTCTCTCTGCCTGCCTCTCTGCCTGCTTGTGATCTCTTGTCTGTCAAATAAATAAATAAAATCTTTAAAAAAAATAAAATAAAATTGAAGAACACCAATATATTGGAATCAAGGTAAAAATGGCCTATTATTTAACATTCAAACAACAGTGGAAGTTATTAATCAGTTGGAAAAAGGATACCATTAAGTAATTTTTACAATGTATGGGAAAGGAATCAGATGGTTCATGACTAGAAAAATAATATTATCTTTTTTTCCCCCAGTAAGTTCTTAAAGCAGAAGACAAAAGCCAAAGGGGAAAATAAAAATAATAATAATAATAAAAAAAAAAGTCATTTGTCAAAGGATCTTGATCAGAGAATGCATGTTGGGTCCTGTCAGCCAGCGGTTGGTTGGCCCAGGCACTTCCACTAGCATCCCGAAGACTCAGGATAGGCCAGGAAGGATATCAGTGATGCCTGTTGCAGTGGTTTGGTTTAACAGCTTTTACAGAGGCCTGATAGTGACTTAAACAAAATAAGAAGTCGTTTCTGTCTCATGTAGAAGTCTGAGCTGTAGGTGATTTTGGGAAAGGAAACCAAGCCTCTCTTCCCTCAAAGGTCTTTCTTAACACTCCACCATGCTTTCCTTTGGCCATGGCTCTGACCCTTGTCTGCACATGAGGTTCATTAAGGGAGCCTAAAAAAAAGAGGTGGGGGGAGCGCCTAGGCACCATCTCAGATTATAATTTAATTTCTAAGAATTAATACCATCCCAGACCTATTGAATCAGGACCTGCGGCCAGAACTTTGTCCTAAGACCTTACCTAGGTGGGAGGAAGGGAGTAAAAGATATTTTAACAGATAGTAGTCCTTTTAATAAAACTCTATGCTTTGATATTTTTAAGCTAGTACACTTAATTTGATATTTTTCAGTGATGCTTATATAAGTCTTATTGTGGATTAAGTTTTATGGAAACAGCTTATAGATTTTGGGTGTTTTTAACAGTGATTTTTGTAATAATTCTGACCTTCTACTCCGTGTCCAGTTCATTAAGCACTTTGTAAATTGTAAGACCTTGTACTGATATTTTTAGTGCCTTGCACTGTGTCTGGCACAAAAGCACTCAATGAATAAATGCTGAATAAACATTAGTGTTTCCATCCCTAAAACAAGACACCTACTGATTTTAATTATATGACTATCAGTGGGAAACCACAAATAAGAAATATTTGATATATTATTACTTTCTCAATTTTTGTAAGCTAGATTGAATTAAGCTTTTTATCAATTAAGTTTTTTTTTTTTTATTAAGCTTTTCATTGACAAATACTGGGTTTTACAGAGTGAATTAGTTACTTGGTAGAAAGTTAACTCTTCTGCTTGGTTGGTCAATATATCATTCTATGAAATGGAGTTCATCATGACTTTATAATGATTCAGAATTTCTAAAGATGTCTAATTGTGTCTTAGGATGAGGTTTTTTATGTGGCAATATCTGGTTGTCAGAGGCTTCTCAGGTGGCGACTTTGTGAATGACAGTGCTGATGTGCTTACTTGCTCTCTTTTAAATTAAAATCAAGACCCTTAGATACTTCCCAGAATCATCACAGTTGGCTTACTGTGTCAGTTGCTTAAATGCAATCCTTTTATGGAAGGCGGCACTCTTAGGGTCTTGTCTCAAGTGCTAGACCAGTGAGAAGATCTTTGAGGCCTGTGGGCATCAGTGCTCAGGGGCTGGAGAGGTATTGTAATCTCTTTTAGTGATTTCTAATAGTATTGTTACTTGATCCTTGTTAATCAGGATGGAGAAATATAAAGACTTTTGTGAGTGTTTAAAATTGTCCAGTTACCATGTTCACAATGCATTCACTGTGTGGAGGTCTGTAGAGACCTTTTCCGAATCTTCTGAATGTGGGCAGTGTGCTGTCCTGCTGACCCCTTGGTGATTTGAAGAGTAGCATGGGTTGTGGGATCAGCATTCCACTTCCAGGGCACCCTCCATCTCTTGCTGTTTTCTTTGGCTAAATTCTCTGTAAGACAGCAGTCAGAAATTAACATAGAAAAGGCGATTGTGGGGCAACTGGGTGGCTCAGTGGGTTAAAGCCTCTACCTTTGGCTCAGGTCATGATGCCAGGGTCCTGGGATGAAGCCCCACATAGGGCTCTCTGCTCAGTGGGGAGCCCATTTCCTCCTCTCTCTCCGCCTGCTGCTCTGCCTGCTTGTGATCTCTGTCAATATAAATAAATAAAATCTTAAAAAAAAAAAAAAAGGGCGATCGTTTCATCAAAAGTGAGCAATGGAGATGTAGTTTTTTGTGAATGACACATTACCTATGTCCCGGAAATGATTGGTTGATATTCCGTGTGTAACTGGTTGGCCACTTCTAAATATGGAGGAAAATATTTCCTGAATCAGCTACCCTAGTATTTTGAAAGAATTAACTGAAGTTGTTCATGAATTCATGTTTTTAACAAAATGAAGTAGATTGGTTTTAAGGTGACTTAGCTTCTGCTGATGATTCACTTCATTTAATGTTTAAAAAATATGTTAAAAATGAGAATGATACATTTATGGAGAATTCATAAATTGCTCTGAATTAGTTGACATTTCTTTTAGGCATGATACATGCGTTTTGTAATTAGTGAAAAAATTTTAGCTTGATTATGTTTCTTAGTAAACCAAAGACATTCATTTGTATTCAGATTTGTCAGAGGACAAAAAGGAAGATTTTATCACTTGGCTTATTGGATTTTTCATTATTCTCTGTAACACAAGTCCGAAGACAATAAACTGCTTTTTTTTTTTTAAACCACTCCTTGTTCTGAAGGGATTCTTCTGTTCCATGTTTAGCTTACAGAACCTCACAGCTTAAAGCCACTTTCTTCTTTTAAGGGAAATCAAAAGTAGTCTTGTGACTTCTTACAATTGCAAATGGGCTGGAAATTAGGAATGGGGAAGAGGGCAGTGTGCTAAGTCACTTACTAGAAGGGAGTTGAGCATCCAGGGTGCCAAACAGGATGGTGGAGTACTAAAAGGTCATGATAATTTGTAGGAGAAAGTGGGTGTGATGGCAGCTGAAGGTTGACCAGGTAAGATTTTTGAGGGAGGGCAGCACGTTGTGATTGACCTGTTGGTATAACCAAATTACTTCTATGACTTGAGTAGATTCCCAGTCTCTTTCTGTCAAGAAGTAGTGATTTTATTCCTCCCTATGAAGTACTACATTTGCTGATTCTGAGTTTTTATATGCCTTCTGGACACAAAATAAGAACACAAAGACTGTTATTCTTACAATTACCAATTTTATGGCGAATGCCTTTGCTTAATACTGGTCTCCTTATATTTTCTTCTTGGTCAGAAACCTCTTATGTACTACTTGTACTGGAAGCCTTGATATTACCTTTGACATTCTAAAGCACTCTCCATTATACTCTTTCTGCATTTATCTTAAAAGAGCAGTAGCTATAGCCACTCTCATTAAGGAAATTTTGAGGGACAGTCATGCATTTTTCTCATGTATTGTTGCTAGTCAAAGTTTTGATTTTTAGCCTTGCTTTTCCATTTCAGCTTGCATTTTCCTTAGGAGATACAGGCAAATAATTAATATAATGTTAAATAATATAATGTCCTCCAATCTTATGGTTGATTCATAGTGAAATCTTTCGTGGATCTCATGCCCCACATGGAGCAATACTCAGTAATGTATTCACAGCGAGAATACGCTGTAGAATTAATTATTTGTGTCATTCATCCAGGTGTTCCCTCACTATTAAATTATTGCTTTTTTATGCAGTATAAATTTGCTTTTCACTGTTTTTGGTGTGACCTCTGTCATCAGTGGATAGTTAAAATTCCCTTCCAGGGATTCCCTCTGATTATCGACAACATTTTGGTTTGAATAATAGGCAGGCTGCATTACTTGGAGAGGTGGCCCTTTGGTATTCAGTGTATTAATTATTTATGGAGTGACTGTGTGGAGGGGGAGTAGCAGGAGATCCAAATTAGTAGAAAATCCTATCCTTGCTCTCAAGGAGTTCATGATGTTATTGCAGAGACAAGGTATACTTGGAAGTACGATTATGTGCCCACAGAAGTAATAGAGGCTACATGTGCTATAGGACGGGTGGGTGAGCATAAAGGAAGTTAAAGTTAAGAAAGCTGAGACTGATCCAGTCTCTCTGTAATTCAATTTGACCGGGATGCCAGGCAGGGCAAAAGGGAGTGAAAACAGGGAAAGTGGCACAGTATCCTGAGTAACTACAGTGTGCTAGAAATCTCTGTCCTGAGGTGTAATGGTGAATACATTTTAAAAATAGAGATTGAATATGAGGAAATTGGATATGAAGAAATACAGGAGAATCTAGGTTTTCTTCCTGGAAGTTTCCCTCTTTCATTTGAACTATGGCAATTTGAATACTCCGTTTCAAAATTCCCCTTAATCAGGAGAGGGAACTCTTTGTAGGACCTACAGAGGTACTTTGTCAGACACAATTAAGGGTATTACTTAAAGAATAAGGAATCTTCTGAGGAAGATGTGATCCTTTTTTTCACCTGGGAAAAGCAAGAGACAAAGTGCCTTGAACATGGATATGAAAATGTTCTCAATTTAGGAAGCATGATAGAACAAAAGTAGTAATTTTAGTTATTTTAACCACTATAATCTTTTTAATTTGGCACATTTTATTTCTCATCTAATCATTTAAATTCATGTTTTGTAACATCTTAAAATTTAAAAAATACCTTGGAACTATGATCAAGTCTGAAGACACCCCCCCCCCCCCAACAGTGCCATTTGGTTTAACACCCACTGGCCTTCTTCAGATGTTCCTTTAGAGTCTGTGAAATCTCTTCATATTTTATGCACTCAGACAAGCAAGTATAAACATGAGTATGTAGCTCTGTAATATATTCCTCTAATATTTAGTAGGCTGTGGCCTTCTCATGCTAGGATAGCCCAATGATAATTTCAAAGAAAACACCAGAGAACCAAAGAAATTCCCCTGTTGCCAACTCTTTGAACTTGTGGGAGGTGACAGTGTTTCAAGGACAGTTCTGACATGATCCCCACGAATGTCACACAGCCACTGACATCTGGGAAGTGACAGTAGCTGACAGACCATGTTGGCATAGCGGAAATCAGAGATGGACTATCTCAGTTGGAAGAAAAATGTCATGCTGACTAGGAGGCTGAACAAAATGCCTGTGTAGTGGCTGTTAATGTTAACTAACAGAGTCCAGTGAGGGCTTCGGGCCACACTCATCAGTTGCTCTGCCACACTTGTGCATGTAGGGAGGGAGTTCTTGACTCTCAGCCATACCTTCTCTCCATAAAAGGGAAGATATGCTGAAGTTCATTCTCCTGCTCCTGTTGGACAGGGACAGGTAAGGAATGCACATTTTGTTATGAAGAGTAAGACAGTGTTACTGGGCATTTGACTTTGAAGGTAAAGAACAGCTGAGCCATCACAAACAGCATCACTTAAAATGTATTCCCACCTCAGATGCTGTTTCCTCCTCATTCATCCCTGATCTGACACATGTTCAAGATGGCAGCTCAGGAGTGAGAGGCATGTTGTAGAACTGCAATGAAAGGCCTGTGTACTGCGAAGGTAAAATTATGGTGGTATCATATGCTTTTGCTAATGTGGCATCAGCAACCTTGGCCACTGAGCACTCCTGGAGAAAATCACCCAATAGGGTGTTTTCACTTGGGTTTCTCCCTCTCTGTTCCTTCACTGGTGGCTCTAAAACCTCCCTGCCCTTGTTAAGCCCCAACCCTATCCCTGGCCTCTTTGCTCTCAGTTTATGATCTTTCTCGCTGCCTTATGGAAAAATCAAAGACCTTGAGGCTTGAATAAACTTTCTCAGTTCCTCACCTTATTGTCTAAAAAATTTTATTAATTTCTGCCCTTGAGACTTGACATTGCCTTTCCTGTGCAAGGCTAATTCTTCCTTTTGCTTTTTTCAGTCTCATTTCCTTCTCACTTCCCTCTGCTGTTTTCAACCTCTCTCCTATACTGCCTCAACTTAGCTCTTTGTTCTTAAAACCAAGCAAGGAAACAAAAACCTCCCGCGTGTCCTTCTTCCATTGGTTTCCCTGCAATTCCCTAGTCTTCTCCCCATCTCCTTTCTTAGACAAGTTGCTTCAATAAGTTGTTGAAAGGAGAACATGGTGATCTCACTTCACGCCCTCATCCTGCTCCTCTGGCTTCTGTACTTCTAATTCACTGAAGCTCCTTTGACAGTTTGAAAAGTTCACCAAGGACTCGAGTAACAGGACGTGTTGCATGGCAAATGAGATCCTTAGGCCAGAATAAGAGAGACTGTCAGAGCTGATGGGCCCTTACTAGCCATGGAGCTAAGGCAGCCCTTCGTCTTCAGTATTTTTTCTTGTCCTCCCCCCACTCCCGTTTTGGTTTCTATTTTTTGTTTTTGGGGTGTTTTTCTTTGTGTTTTGGTGTTTGTATACAGCATTCCATTTGAATAACGACACCTAAGCATTCAATAAGGACCTAGGCTTAAATTTTTGATAGGCTTCCTGTCTCTCAGAATACTGAGAAACTCCATGAGCTAAAATACTGTCCAGAATTCCTGAAGCAGTTATGTAGGAAACTACATGACGATGACTGGTTTCTAAATACAACTCAAATTATTTTCAGTCATGGTTTTTCTGTAATTTAACTATAGCAAATAAGCACAGGAATTATCAGTAAGATATCTTTATCCGTGTATGTGTGGTTTGTTCTCACAGTACCAGAAAGTTCTCAGATCAGTGACTGTAGCACCATTTGATTACTGTAGTGATTGAGGAAAAGAAACGCAGACGAGCTGAAGGGAGGGAGGACTTAAGGATGGCAGAACATGGGCAGTGATGGAAGATGTAGGGAAAATCCACACCAGTTCTTGTGCTAGAGGCCCCCAGCCTGTGTTTAATGGAGCAGTGAGAGCCCCAAGAGCTTGCTTTAACAGAATGAAAGGGGTTAAGGCTAAGACAGTTCAGAAACAAAGACCTTGAGAAGTTCAGCTGTGAAATGTAAAGAAGTTGACTATTTGTTGGAATGAGCTTGGTCCTATAAAGTATTTGTACCCCACAGCTTAGGAAGAATGTTTGCATGTGTTTTTTCCCTTTATCCTCTTCAAGATTGTATTAGATGCGACAGCAAAATTGTCACCGTTATCCCCATTTTATGGGTAAGGTAACTGTTTTGAAGCATGAGTCGCACAGACTGAGTAGAGAGTAGCTGAGCTGGGATTTGGAGGGAGGTTATCTTTACTCTTATGATCTTTCTGCTTTATGAGCTGCTTTCCTTTTAACTTAAGACTATTTGATAACAGAGGCGGAAGGAAAGGAACTTCTGAAGAAAATGCAAGAGATGTTGGGAAGGGAAGGGCTGATTTTGAAGACAAAATCTCTCTGTACTGGGAACAGGTGCTCGAATGTGGTGGGTGGGAGCTGCCATTACCCTCAAAGAGGAAGAAAGATACTCACTCTGTTATTTCAGAATAGGTTGACAGGTTGAATATAGGGTCTGGGATTTCGAATGTGTTAAGAATCTTACTGGGCATGGGATTAGGTTGCATTCCATATAGTCCCCCCTGGGAAAGCCTGACACAAAGCCTTTGATGAACATTTTCTAGTGATGATGCAAAATCATCCATTTGGCTGAAGGTTTTAATTGGGTTTTAAATAGTCAAGCAACTGTGTGTTCGTGACTACTGTTCGCCAATCTTCATGGATCACTGAAATATAAAAACGAGGCACTTGGCTCCTTTGGTTGCCAGGTTTTTTCCTACATTGATCCTGATGTTTCTTTCAGAACTAGCTCTTGACGGATAAAGAACTTAGAGATTTGTAAACTCTCACCATGTTTCTTGGACTCTTGCCTTCTTCCTCAATGAGAAGAGGCAAATTGTGCTTCTGGAGGCATTAACTGGTTCATTCCCTAGGCTCTTGTTTATGTAATGCTCAGACTCTGGTTCTGATAAAACTGCAAATGGTTGTCTATCTCACAGATGGTTAAGGTGTCATTTTTATGGTATAAACTCTAAATGTCCTACCTAGTAGACATCCCTGACATCACAAAAGTGTTAATATATCAATAATGTATATGTTACAACTTTCTGTCTTAAATTACCCTCTTCAGATACTATTAACTTATGAGCCCTCAGAGGATGAAAGATGCATTGTTGTACCATGTAGTGAGCACGACTTAGGCATTTGGTAAATGCTTTGGTCATATTTTTAAAAAATCCTTAGAATACCTTATATGATTTATTATATAATATGATTTTATTTTGATAAGATTTCTAACTTATATATCCTTTATTTTATAATCTATGATTTATCTGATTTATTTTATAATCTAACAATGACCCATGTTCTTTTATACTTACTTCAGGCAATTTAACCCCTTTGGTTAACTATTAATTTTTTATTTTTTGTGTTCTTTTCCACTCTGAAAGAATAAATATATTAAAAAACTAAATTAGTGTTTATATGGTTCTGACTTCTGTAACCGATTCCTCTTTTGTTTTTTCCCTTTTACAGATCTTTCTTCAGTTATAGATTGTTTACAATATATGTGTGTGTGCATGTATGTATACATATATATACACACAAGCATATATAAAGATACATGTATCTATGTCTAAGTGTTGGCTGTGCTTTGGGTTTTAAATGGTTAATTTCTCTAGCCTAGTTTTATTGCTAAGTAAGCAGGTTTCTGGTACCAGGGCATTTTGTCATATGTAGCAAAATTAACATTAGTTTTGCAAGGCTCAAATTGATGTTAAAACTCAAGATGGAAGAGTCGTTAGCTTTCTTCCTTAAACTTATGTTATTGTCCCAAAAGCAATCTTGCAGACAGATGCAGGGCAAAAAAATAGCAGGAAGGCCATTGTCTTTCAGAAGAAAAAAATTGCACAGTGATCTTCTGAAAGGCTCTCATCGGAGAATAAAGGATGTAATCTCTGTATTAAACACAGATGGAATATTTCCGTCTCAGGTGTCACTGAGGAATCTCCGCATTACTTTGGAAGGCGCACCTTTGGGGCATGTAGAAATGACAGCGATAAAACTACCTCTTTGTTGAGCTGGAGTGTACGACATCCTTTTATCTGTGCCATCTGGTGCTACAGAGCATGGCAGATTCTGTCTGATTTTTCTTTCTTTGGGAGTTTCAGACTTGTTTAGCATAGAATGTGTTTGACCACAAGTCAATCTTTGCCCAGGTTTCAGTGGCTGCAGCTTGAAAAGAGAAATGGGGTTCCAAGATATTGGAAGCGTGAGAGGAGGCAGGCAAGTTAGTTAACACACTTTCACGTGTTTTGGAAGGTGGTGGCTGGTCGAGAACAGGGTGCTTTGTAAGCCCTGCCTGTAGGTCCCTCCTAATGGTGATGGAAGGCTCTTCCTGGTTTTGTTTTTGCCTTTTTTTTTTTTTTAATTACTACTCATAGCAAAATAATAACAAGTGACGCTTGGTTTTCACCCAATGAAGAAATAAGTGGGGGTAACACTGCTTTAGGGTGCTTACCTCATTGTGGATTCCAAAAATTGGTTTACAGTGCTTTATCACCACTTACTCAATTTATCTGTTTTAAGACAAATCAAAAGATTTATTGGCTCTTGAGTCTTGCAATAACCTATGTTTCTTTATTGTCTACTACTGTGATTAAAATCAAAACAAAGTTAGATTACATTTTACTAACAAAAGAACATTCCCTGTATGAATTATGAATCAGTGATAGAAGGTTTATAAATTATTAAATTTTAATATTTTCCCCCAAATTGGGCTTAGATGATGTAAAAACAATTTAGACCCACTTTGGAGATTATCTGTTGTCACAAAATACCGACGCAGGAGAGGACTTTTCTCACGATGAGCTCAGTGGAGACCTGTACTGGGCAGAACCGTTCAGAGTGCTTCATAAGAGAATCTCCTTTGAGTTGCCCGAGTCCAGGATTACAGTCGTGAAAAATGTGGGTGAAAAATTTAACCAAGTAAAACTTGGAGGTCTTTGAGTTCAAGTTGAACAAAATGAAATGATTAAATTAAATATACGATTAGGTATGGTTTGGCTGAGAACTACATTTGTTTTGAAGTTACTAGAGTATAGTCGGCTTAGCACCTGTTCTGGTCAGTTTGGGTTGCAATTCTGCTCCGTTGCTCTCTGAGCACTTTGGATGAATTGCCTGAATTCCGTGACACCTTTTTCATTTTTCCAAACCTTCTTCTGTTTTTCCTAAGAGTAGAATAGCTTGAAACCAGCAAGTTCTCCTTTTCAGTCTTCACTTGCTGTGAGGTGGCTTGTTTTCTATCAGCCAACTTATTTGCCCTTAACTCACCATCTTTTTTCGACATAAATCATTGTATGTGTGTGGGGGTATACACATACATGCCATGGTCTGCAGAATAAACAAGTAAAGTTGTCATGTTTAACAATGTATCACTTGGTAAAAACCAGAAACACCCTTCTTTGTACCCGTGTCAGTCCATTGCCATCCACAAGCATTTGTGCAAAGAAGGGATGGATCTCAGAAACCTGACCTTGATTCTTAGACATGGTACCACTTCTAGGACTTACTTGGCAAAAGATTGGCAAGAAGATTTGGGGAAACAGCACCACTTTGCTCTAGCCATGCTCTTTTCTGTATGTACTCAGTCCCTTAATACTCTGGTGTGGGGTAGGAAACCCCTGAAAAGAGACCACTAATATATTGCTTTGCTCTTTAGTCTAATGTTGCAAAGATCTATTTACAAAAGAAGAAAGTGTGATTCTTGCCTTTTCTCCTCCTTTGGAGACTCTTGTAAATTTAAACAATTAGTAGAATCGTGAAAACCCATTTGGTTTATATAAAACCCTCTTTTTTGTCTAATGTAGCCACCTGTCTAACTTACTTATAGATATTTGCTAGGTAAATACTAGTATTTAGACACTCATCTTTATAAACCCAATTGAGGTTTATCATAAGGGTAGAATTTTGGGTGAAAATGCCTGATTTCATATAAAGATTTTTCAACATAAGACCATCTAACTTCTGCGTTTGTGGCCTGACTTTACAACGGTGGGACAAATGGCACCCTAATCATGAGCCTCCCTCAAGTTTCCATCCCACTTTTACCAGGGCACCAGTCGTTATGGTGCCTTTCACAGTTTTTTTAAATGAGTGTTTGTTAAACATTCGTTTAAGATGTCCTAGGAATTCGCACAGGAAAGGTACAGGTGATCTTGGGGAATTTTGCTATGTCCTTAATCTAAAAGACACTCAGTACAATGAAGTCACTTCAGAAGGAACCAGAAGCCAGCTAGACAGGCCTTGCCCTGGTGCAATTCTGGAATTGTGAGCATCAAAGAAAAAAAAAGAAAAGATGGTAACAGACTGTAACATATTGCATAAAAAAGACTGAGAAAGTGATACACATAGTGATATGTAACAATTCTGCTTACAACAGCATCATGAAACATGAAATTTTTAGGAATAAATGTGGCAAAATATGTGCAAGATCTGTAAATTGCAAAGTACCTAAGATTACTGAGAAATAAAAGACTGGCCTGAAAAAAAAAAAAGAAGACTGCTGTGTTAATAAAATGCTAATCTTTCTCAAAATGATTTTTTATAGATTCAGTGTAATCCTGAAAAAAATCCAGCAGGTTTTTTTTCTTTCTTTTTTGTAGGAATTGATAAGCTGATGGTAAAATTTGTACAGAAATATGAATATCTAAGATAGTCAAAACAGTTTGGGAAAAGAAATGTAAACTTACAGTACCTGATGTCAGGAATAAGCTTCATATAAAGCTACTTAAGTAAAAAAAAAGTGTGGTATTCACATTAGGACAGAAAAACATATCGATAATGTGAATTAAAAAATAGATCATATTTATATATCACTTTTTGACAAAGATGCCCACCCTGGTAATTAAATGGAGAAAAGGAGTCTGGTTGTAAATGTTGCTGATAAAATTGGATATTTATATGCAAAAATATCTCCATCTGTATACAAAAATTTAGTTAAAATGGATTATAGATTTATAAAATTTCTAGAAGAAAGCACTGGAGAAACATTTTCAATTTTAGGTTAAGCAATATGTATATATATTATATATATGTGTGTGTACATATATACATATATATGTATATATATAACCTGAATCATGAACGAAAAAATAAAAATAGGTTTTATCAAAATTGAAAACTTTTGTTCTTCAAAAGACACTATTAAGGAAGTGCGAAGGGAAGCCACAGACTAAGAGAGAATATTTGCAAAACACGAATTTGATGAACTTGTATCAGGCATATACAAGTAACTCAAATTTAATACAAGAAGTCACCTTGTTTAAAAAATGGGCAAAATATTTGAACAAACACATCACTAAAGCTGATGTACAGATCACCAATAAGCACATGAAAAAGTGCACCATATGTCCAGTCTACTCTTGCAAACTGAAACTTCAAGCTACAACAGTCTGGGTGTACCCACTGAAATGGCTGAAAAAAAAAAAAAAGAAAAGAAAATAGCTAATATGGGCAAGGGTGCAGGACTGGGGCTCTTATACGTTGCTGGTTGTAATTCAGCATGTGATAAGCATTTTGGAAAACAGGCTGACATTTTCTTAAGTTAAACCTAGGTTTGCTCAGCCATTCCATCCATAAGTATCCACCCAAAAGAAATACATCTTACATAAATACTTGTATGTAAATGTTCAAAGCAACTTTATTCCTAATAGCCCCAGACTGGAAACAATGCAGTGTCCATCAAGTAATAAAGAGAAGAACAAATTGTGCTATATCCACACAATGAAATTCTTCTCAATAAAATGGAGCAACTATTTTTACATGCAGATGCATGGATGAATTTCTAAAACATTTTGCAGAGTGAAAGAAGCCAGGCATCAAAGATTGCATACTGTAATATGATTCTATTAAATGAAATTCTAAAAGGTTGCAAATTAGATCAGTGGTTTATAGGGGCGAAGTGAGGGAATTAACTGCAAAGGAGCAAGAGGGAACTCTTTGAGTGGTAGAAATGTTTTATATCTTAACCCTGGTGATGGTTGCATAACTGTATACGTTTGTCAAAACCCAAACTTCACATTGAATGGGTGAATTTTATTGTGTGCAAATTACTCCTGATATAGCTTTTCAACACTAGATGCATGGTGTTATGAAAAAAGGATAAGAAAGACCCAACCCCCTACCATCTTTTAGGAGTCTTTCGTAATAAATTTAAGAGGAATTTTAAAGGATTCATAAGATTACCATTTTAAAATTCCAAGGTGGCAGTTTGATTAAATAAAGAGTCGTCAATGACTGCCAAAACCATTTGGGGAGGCTGTTGGAGAACATGGCATTTACAAAGACAATCCTACAAACTATTGACTACTTTTATTGGGTAAACTGTGTCTTCCTGCAGTACCCAAGCCTGTCCTCAAAATTCACAGCACCAGCAGCGGACAGCCTGGCACCTGGAGGTTCTCGATGTGCGCATCCCCATGAAGTGTTCTTGTCCAAATTGCTTAACTGGAATCTAAACCAAACTTAAATCTAAATTTCAACTTACAGGAAATATGAGGGATAGAGGAATAAGTTTAATGACATCAGAAGTAAATGCTGGGCTAAATTTTAGATGTAGAGCATTCCACAAGATAATTATATTAAACTCTTCAAAAAGGGATGTCAGGGGCACCTGGGTGGCTCAGTTGGTTAAGCATCTGCCTTCAGCTCAGGTCATGATCCTGGGGTCCTGGGATCAAGCCACATGTTGGGCTCCCTGCCCTCTGCTTCTCCCCGTGCCCCTACCCCCCACTTGTGCATTCTTTCTCTCTGTCTTACTCTGTCAAATAAATCAATAACATCTTTAAAACAAGCAAGCAAACAAACAACAAAAAGATATGTCCAAAAAAAACAAAGAACAAACCAGGGTTGCTGGGGAAACTGTTCTAGATCTGAGATTTAAAAAAAAAAAAAGACAAATGAAATAATGTGAAACTTGAGTGGATTCTGATTAGGAAGAAAGTTTTGAAAGACATTTTAGGGCAAATGGGAAATTTGGAAAATATGGCTGGGCCATTAGACAAAATAGTATTTTGGTGAATTTTTGGTGTGATAATAGTATCATGTTTATGATTTAAAAAATGTCCTTATTCTTAGGAAAAAGCATAATGTTAGCATAATGTTGTCTGTGACTTTGGTTCAGAAATAAAAGGAATGACATACACCCATATGTAGAAAAAGCAATGGTGGCAGAACCTTAATTATTCAGTTGTTCGATTGTATATGAGCATTAATTTTACTCTTAACTGTTTTATAACAGTTAACATTTTTGATAAAAAGTCAAAAAGATCTATACTCTTCAGAAAGATAGTTCTGAAAACTAGTATACCTCAAGAAACTCAGACTTTTAGTTCTTCAGAGATACAGCCATCGAAGAAGACACAGGCATTAAAGAAACATCTTTCTTGTCCTCATGAAACCCATAGTTATTGGTAAAGAGTTAGGTTTCTCCATAGAGGGGGAAGTCTTTGAGTACTATAATTAAATTATTTTTGTCAAAAGCTGAAGTTTAACTGATTTTAAATTAGTTTAGATTAATTAAAGATAAGACAGCTAGTTAAAACAAAGATTTAAAATTTGAACTCTAGTTTTCTCTGAGACTGAGATTAGAGTCCCAGGCTAGTGTTGTACATTGATGTTGCCCTGCAACAAAATTGCCAGACTTAGCTGCTTAAAACAAGGCTGGTATAACAGCTCACAGTTCGGTTGTTCAGCCCTCTGGGTAGACTTAGATTAGGGTCTCAAAAGGTCAAAATCAAGGGGTCAAGACAGGTTGGGTTTGATCTTTTCTAGAATGCTCTCTTGGCAGAATTCAGTTCATGGGAGTTCGAATTCCAAGGTCCTTACGTCCTTGCTGACTGTCCAGGGTAGCTTTCTGTTCCTGGAGTCCACCCACATTGTCTGTCTATATAGACCAGGAACATCAATTTTTATTATACTTTTTAAAAATTTTTTTATTATTTTTTAAATTTCTTTTCAGTATTCCAGAATTCATTGTTTATTCACCACACCCAGTGCTCCATGCAATACGTGCCCTCCATAATACCCACCATACTTTATCTCTCTCTGATTTCCTCTTCCACCATCAGGAGAAAACTCAGCTTTTAAAGTTCTGATGAGATTAGATGTGGCTCCTCAGGAATCTCCGTAAGGTCAATTCTGGCATAATTATAAATCATAACATATAGTGTAATTATAGGATGATATGCTATCCCATTCATGGGTTCTGCCTGTGCTCAAAGACAGGAGATTTTCCAAGAGTGAGGGTCATTGGGACTACTCTTAGAATTTTGCTTCAGAATTTCTACTTTGATTTCTAGGTAGACAAGATATTTTTTATAGTATTGAATTAATTATGTCTGTTTTATCTATTTTTAAATAGAGAAATACATACTGTGATTACAGAAACTTTTGGCTTTAATAGTACGGAAGGGGGCAAGCATTGCTTTTTAAGAGAAGAATACGTCTCTATTTTGTAACCATAACTCTTAGAGCAAAATGAACATTTTTAAAGGAAACGTATAATACTTTTTCTGCAGTTCCTTGTGTTAATTTCAGATGTATTCCCTGAGTTTTAGTTCCCTGTGTTTATGACATCTGTTTTCAAACAGCTCTATATCGGATCCAGTCTAGCTATAACTTTATTGCTAGTCTGCTCTAGATCTGTTTTCCTGCTAACAAGCCAGCGCAACCATGATAGTATAAAACAAAGCCATTGTATTATGCTCATGGATTTGGCGGTTCAGAAATTCAGGCAGGACACAGATGCCTGTCTCTGCTTCCTGGTGTCTGTGGCCTATGCTGGGATGGCTTCAGCAGCCAGGGTGACTGAAAAGGCTGAGTCCAGTTATCATCTGGAGGCTTCAAACCTCACATCTGTATCTGCTGGGATGACTGAGAGGCTGGGCTTAGCTAGGACTCTCTGCCAGGCCTTCCTCCTGTGATGGTAACCTCAGGGTGGTCAGGTTTCTAATCTGTCAGCTGAGA
This sequence comes from Enhydra lutris kenyoni, assembly GCF_002288905.1. Lineage (NCBI taxonomy): Eukaryota > Metazoa > Chordata > Mammalia > Carnivora > Mustelidae > Enhydra > Enhydra lutris. Next base: position 16,389,496 of record NW_019154085.1, read on the forward strand.
CTTCTCAGCACAACTGAATGCTCATCTAAAATTCTTCTTTCTGGGGTGCCTGGCTGGCCCAGTTGTTTAAGCGTCTGCCTTCGGCTCAGGTCATGATCCCGGGGTTCTGGGATTGAGCCCCACACTGGGCTTTAGCTAAACGGGAAACCTGCTTCTCCCTCTCTCACTCCCGCTGCTTGTGTTTCCTCTCTCCCCGTGTCTCTATCAAATAAATAAAGAAAATCTTTAAAAAAAATTCTTTTTTCTTTTTTTTAAGATTTTATCTATCAATTTATGTATGTATGCATGTATGTATTTAGAGAGCGTGAGCACGAGTGCAGGGAGGGGCAGAAGGAGAGAATCTTTAAGCAGACTCCCCACTGGGCAGGGAGCCTGATTCTACCCGATTCCAGGACCCTGAGTTCACACCCTGAACCGAAGGTAGACCCTTAACCAACTGGGCCATCCAGGTGCCCCTAAAAATCTTATTTCCTATTTCATATTAGATGTATTCCAACATTTTCCATGTTCAAAAGTTGGCATTTTTTATAACTATCTTAAAGTGTGTTCAGATATTCTACGTTATGGTTTTTATCTGCAGAGAGAAAGCAACTATGACATCTAAATAATAAAATTGAGACTCTTGGATGGATGGAAAAATATATATTATATAATTCATAGCTAAGTTGCATTTTTACTTCATTTCAAAATAATTGGCATCAATTTGAATAATGCACAGTCTTTTAACTCTAGGAAGATTGCAGCATGATTAAATATGGCAGGTTTTGCTATGTTCCTGTCTCATTGCTAATGAATTGTTAGAATTTTGTAGATAAGCCAGCTAACAACTTTTGGAAATAGCAGAATGGGAAGCATTCTGAGGTAGTGATATAAAAGAAAGGAGAGAAAGAGAAAATTAGATTTTACAAAATCACATCATGTTTGGCCTGTTTTTGGCTTCTGCACAGAAGAGAAAGCAGAACTTTTTCGTGTTAGATCAGCTGATGCTGAGTTCTCCCGTTTACTCCTGTGCCAGACCTCAGAAAATTAAGACTTCACCAAAGTCTTCCTGGGTCCCGAATCAACAGAAACGTGTTGTAGCAGCTGTTGCAGTCCTGGCTCTCTTCACAAAACCCTGACATGCTCTTAGTTCGTTTCAAGTGAGAGCCCCGTATTGTTCTCCCGATAGCATTTACGTTATTAAGACTGTCTTTATTCTTACTAATTTGAGAAGAAAAGTCTTGAAAAGCTTCCTGGATCCACCTTCCATGTCTGCCACCCTTACAAAAAAATCACCTCTTGTTTTTTGACCTTGATCCTATCAGTATTTAATATCATCACCTTTATGTTATGTTTGCTGACACCTAGCAGATAGTAGGTGAGTCCGTTTAGGGGGTTGTCCTAGTGGGGACACAAGAGATCTGGCTTCGGAGGAATCCTGTTCCTCCTCCCAACCATCACTGTTCTTTCTACTCATTACATTTTGGGCTTTTCTGAAAAGCAGTTTTTCCATGATGGAGTGAACCCCAGAGCTGGAGCGATGGGATTAAGTGATGTTGCCGCTCAGAACCCAGAGGTCCTCAGAGTGGTCCCTGGACCAGGCAGCGTCAGTGTTAGCTGGGAACTGGCTGCAGATGCATGCTCTTGGGCCTTGCCGTAGACGCACTTACTCAAGAACTCTGGGTTTGGGGTCCAGCAGCCTGGTTTTAACAAACCAAGCAGGGGATACGCATGCTACATTGAAGAACCGCTCTCTAGGAATTTTGCTGTAGATGTTAGCATTCAGTACGCATTTTACCTTCTTGTCCTTTTGCATCAGTATGATTTATTATCTGTGTATGGCAGCGTGGTGTTATTTTAAATAGTTATCTTTATTACCTATGATAGGTGTATGTGAATATACATACCCACACAGATTTTTATTTGTATTAATTAGAGAAAGAGGGGGGCACTATCTCTGCCATTGTCCCCTCCAGATTTTGAGTGAGAATCAAGGAAAATCACATGATAAGGAAGACAGGAGGAGACCAGGTTGGGCCTCTGTGGAGCTGGGGATTGACAGAAAAGGAGTGGAAGAAGGTGAGGAGAAAGGGAATAAAAGAAGGGGACTCAGGGATATAAATTGAGTTGGGAGTTCAGCTGAGAGTCTCATCAGGGAGGCTAGGTGGGAATAGAGGACATGGGGAGCTCTGCCATGTGGTTTTAGTCAGGGCTGTCCCTTTCCAGCATAAGGGAGAGAGAAACATCTTTTGCTTGTTTGTTTGTTTCAACTCCTTATCCTGATGCTCACTCTGTGTAAACTCATTCCTTCAGTAAAATAAGATGACAGTTATCATTAACTTGCTCCCCGGTGTCACTAATGTGATCATAGAACTCTTTTACATATGACAGCTCTGTGATGTATGATGGTTTACGATAAGTAGGATACATTGTAGTGCTGTAATATGTAGGTTGTAGTTGTATTACCACTGTTAGATTAAATATGGAGGAAGGCGTCTATCTAAAAAGAGGCATCAGTTGTTTTCTTCTGGAACATACTATGGTTTCATCAAGTAAAAGTGATTTCATTGACATTGTTTCCACTTAAAAAGCTTATATTTTGTCCTCTTGGAAATCCACATTTCTTGTTTTGCAGTGGCTTGGGAAGCAATGTAGTTTTGAGCAGGTTAACCTTGTTGTAAATTTCCTTCTCTATTGATTTTGTTGGAATTATAATTTAGTTCATAATCTCAGTATACCCTTTAAAAATGTTATCTTTAGTTTGGTATATGGATTCACAGTAGGTGCTTAGACAAATGAATATTGGGTTTGTTGATTTAGTGTCCAATTTTTTGAGAGAGCTTCTATGGTAGAAAGGGGGTTGAAGAGATTATTTTTGCTACTGCTCTGGGTTGATTTTTGTATTCTGTTTTTGTAGTTAAATATCGATTCCTGTTTTTAAATTCTTAATTGCTTATGGATATTTAAAGTTGATCTTTATGGCTCCTTTAAATGTTCCATTTAATTTTCAATGGGAAGAATTTAAAACAATCTCTGCACTAGGAGAGATTGTATGTGCATGTCTTGAAGAACGTGCTGCTACAAAGCTGTTGTGCGCTATGGCATTTGCTGCTGAGGGTTCTCATCACGTGCATGTGGAAGGAAAACACCAAACTTATATTGTTTTAACGGCATTCTAAAAAATGGCAGGAACTCATGGGACCTTTTTAGTAGCTGATTCATTTGGGTTTCTGACCCCTCCTCCTCCTTCTTTTTATTTTCATTTTTTAAAGATTTTATTTATTTATCTTTGAGAGAGCATGTGCGCGCACAAGAGGGGAGTAGGGGCAGGAGATCAGTCCCAGGATCCTGGGACCATGACCTGAGCCGAAGGCAGAGGCTTAACTGACTGAGCCACCCAGGCGCCCAGAGTTTCTGACGACTCTTTTTTTTTTTTTTTTTTTTTTTTGAAGATTTTATTTATTTATTTGACAGATATCACAAGCAGCCAGAAAGGCAAGGAGAGAGAGGAGAAAACAGGCTACCCGCTGAGCAGAGAGCCCAATATGGGGCTCCATCCCAGGACCCTGGGATCATGACCTGAGCCGAAGGCAGAGGCTTTAACCCGCTGAGCCACCCAGGCGCCCCTCTGGCTCCTCTTATAGCATCTCCCATAACCAAGTGGGATTTCAAGTTGTTTGTTCCCTAATATCCTTATATTTTCATGGCTTTTCGTGATACTCTCTTAACTACTCCCATGGGTCTGACACTGTTCAGTTATCACTTGTAAGGTAATCTTAGGCCATTTCCAAGTCTCTTCCCCTCCCTTTAACCCCTACTCATTTGGGAGACACTGTTGCATTTCAGCAGGAGTTGTGTGGATACCACAAAGGGAGGAGTCCTAGTTTCTTTCAATGAGAAGTGGTACTGACTTTTTGGTTGGTAGTAGTAACAATCAACTAAGGGCTGTCTTTTGTTTTTGTTTTTTTTTATCTATTTATTTGAGAGAGAGCATGAAAGGGAGAGTGGCGGGGGTTCAGGGGAGAGAGAATCTCTAGCAGACTACATGCTGAGTGTGGAGCCCATCGTGGGGCTAGATCACATGACCCTGAGGTAATGACCTGCACTGAGATCAAAGGTTGGATGGTTCACCAACTGAGCCTCCCAAGCCTGCCCCTCAACTAAGCCTGTTTTAAACAAAACCTCAGTTCAGAGTGTCTAACAGAACCCGGGGCTGTTAAGTCACAGGCCTTGACCTTGTGAGAGTGAACTCTCGGGAAGCCAGGTTTGCTCCCTTCCTCTACCCTTGCTTGCGTCCATCTTTTCTCCACCTTGGAGCTGATTTAGTAAAGATGGTTGAAATCAGAGTAACTGAATTGTAAAATTATCTACTTTCTCAAGACAAAGCCTGACTGAACTAAGATTTTTGTACCACAGAAGATTTACTAAGATTGGTCCAGTGTGGATTGTATTTTTCCTTGAATCCGACGCACTGTGGACAGAAGATGGGGTTCATGGCAAACCACGGGGTGGGCCCTCAGGAACCTCTCCTTTCTGAGGTCCTCTCTGCTCTGACTCAAGCTGGGCCCAAACAAAGAAAAACTGAGGTTTGCGATTTTAATTGCTAGTGCCTTTTTTTTGAATTTTGTATCCTATTTTCCTTATTATTAATTGCCAATTTCAAATTGTGAGTTCTTGTTTTTCAGGATGGGAGAGACAAACAAATGTTTTCAATCAGTGAGGAATGAGAAACCGGGGGAGAAAGAGCTGAAAGAATGTAAATGGAGGGTTTAATGGCTGAAACACAGTCCAAGAGGATCTGGAGCTGGACAGATAGAGCTGTCGGCCTTGAGGAAAAGAGATCTGTTGTTCTCAGAACCAGGGGGTTCAGTGTGACTGTCGTGTGTCAGCCTTTGGAGTTGGCAAACTTAATTTCCTGGATAGAGGTGAGGGTAGCAGGTAAGAATGATAGGCGAGGTGGGGCCTGGGAGAATATGGTGAGGTTCCTGGTCCCTGAGGTGTGAAATAGAACCAGGAATAAAGTAAAGGGTGTCTGAGGTGAGACTGACGCTCTAAATCCAGTATCTGGACCAAGAGGTGCTGGTCTACTCTGTTCTCCCCAGACTGAGCATGTTCCCATCAGAACTGGGAAAAGCAGGTCATTGACTCATTCAGGGTGGGACTGTTTAGTCAGATGCAGCAGGAGTGAGGGAAAAGAGGTGGAGGAAAGATAGTTGGCGGGCTGCCTGGGTTGTACATTTGACTAAGTGGCCAACCATCGGTTTCAACTCAGATTATGGTCTCAGGGTGGTGGGATCAAGCCCCACATCAGGCTCCATGCTCAGCGGGGAGTCTGCTTCAGATCCCCTCTCCCTCTGCCCCTCCCACTTGTGCACTCGCTAGCCCTTTCTCTCTTTCTCAGATAAATGCCTGAGTGAGTGAGTGAATGAATGAGTGGCAAGTGAGAGAGTAGAAGTGCTTAGTCGTGGAGTCCAGTCTGGGTAGGGAAGGAAATGGAAACAGGAAGGGGCAGAAACTGTTGAGGAACAGAAGACCTTGAAAGAACTTGAGGGTCTCGGTGGTCCAAGTTCACTCAGTGATAGAGATATAGAAGAATTTCACGATTGATGGTGTTGGAGGTAAACCCATTCTAGACAATGCCAGGGTCTAGGTTATGGCCAGTGATTTTTACAGTGATTCTCAACTCCTTTGGAAAAGGGTAGGGAGCTTCGATGTTGGGCTTTTAAGTGGGCTGCGCGCATGGGCATTAGTAACGATAGCTAACATTTCGTGATCGCTTACCCTGGGCTTGACGCTGTTACCAGGTTTGCAAATGTGTATTTCTAATGATTATAGTAACTCTGCAACATAGATACTGTCATTTTTATTTTATTCACAAAGAAAATTGACCAGTATAAGTTATATGTCCAATATTGTACAGTTGGCACATCCTGGAGATGACATTTAAGTTCGGGTTATATCTGACAGTAAAACCAAACACTGTTTACTCATGAAATCTCCCCTGTAGACTGCTACCTGCACTCCTTCCATTCCTCCTTTCTTCTCCATTCCTTTATTTCTGTGTTTCCTTCATCCTGAAGGATTTACACGTAACAAAAAATGAAATAAAGCAGGATTTTTAAAATTGAGAAATAAAGGTAATAAGTAAAAAATTAGAAAAAATAACACTAAGAGTAGGTTCGTATAGAAACCCATGGTATTAATTTTAGCACTTTTGCTAGGCTTCAGCTATAAAATTGGCTCTTATCATTTTAAGAGCAAACATTGAAGGAAAACCATGTTATTTTAGGGTTGATAAGAAAAACTAGTCCCTCAGAAGGATACTACTCTCAGTACAGGGGATAACAGGCCGTGTGTAATGCGATAGACAACATCCTCAAGAAGACTCTTGAGAGAAAAAGAGCAGTGCATTTTGAGTTCTTGTGATACCCGTCGATGCAAGCAAAGATTAGTTCTATGAGGGTTCAAACGATGAGGCTGAATACAGTGCTCGACTGAAGAAGGGTCAGAATGGGGAAGCCGTCAGATGCCAACCCTGAAGCACTGACAGCTGAAGACGAGTAGAGAATGTCACAGCAAAATAGCAAGAACCTTGGCCTGGGAGCAGCAGTAAGACAGCTCTAGTTGGAACCGTCTTAGCTTTGGAAATCAGCTGCTGTGGTTTCTTGGGCTCAGAGTTCAACTCTTCCCAAAGCCTGGATCAGGACTGACAACATCTAGTATACACCGGAACACCTGTATATAGGGAAGTATAGGCTATTAAGTCTGGGAGTTGGGGATGGTTTCTGCATTTTTTTTTCCTTCTCTATTTGAGTACTTTTTAAATGAGTCCGGAGTAGGCCCTGACAATTGCTTTTCTTTCTTTTCTTCTTCTTCTTCTTCTTCTTTTTTTTTTTTTTTTAAGATTTTAGTATTTCAGAGAGAGAGAGAAAGAGGGAGTGCACACAAGCAGGGGGAGGGGCAGAGGGAGAAGCAGACTCCCTGCTGAACAGGGAGCCCATCTTGGGGCTCGGTCCCAGGGTCCTGGGATCATGACCTGAGCCAAGGCAGAGGCCCAACCAACCGAGCCGCCCAGGCACCCCAACAATTGCATTTTTAACAAGTCTCAATGTGATGCTGCTCATCAGAGCTCACACTTTGAGAACCACCCCTCCTACAGATAGGAAATGAAATTTCAAAGTATTAACATTAACAGCCTGTTAACTTTAAAAGAAAAACAGCCAGTGATTTTATTAGCAAAATGGGCTTATTGTGGAAGAGCAGAGAATTCCAAGTAAGGACTTGCAAGCTCTGGCAAAGCCCTAGGCAGGTCCGCAAACACGGGAGAGGAACATTATTTTATGGGGAAGGGAGGAAGCTGGGTTTTTTGAATGGAAGTCCATTGAAGAAAAACAGGAGTCCAGGGTAATGATGGTTTCTCATGGGCTGAGTTGCAGGAGTAGTCGATTTCTTGTAGAAGATTCAGTGTGCGTCTCGTCTCTTTGGGCATTTTTATGGATTATTCTTTCCTGTTGATGATTCTTCAGTTAGGGTCTGTAATCGACAAATCTTCCTATAATTGACATTGATTGGTAAGGCTCCCCTTCTAACCTCCCTAGTCTACTTTAGTGAGATTTCCCTTTATTAATTCTCACAAATCTAAATTAGAGGAAAGTCTTAGACTGCTGTTTTTTCAGAAATTTCCTTGTTTTTCATACACTCATGTCCTCATTAGCAAGCTAATGATTGAGAGTGGGTCCAAAAGTAAATCTGATAGGACTTCTTTCAGTTTGTTGGGAGGATTGTTTGTTTCTAGCAGACTTGATAGTCTGCATACCTATAATTTTGCATTCTTGAGCCAACCCCCTTTGTACTGATAATATCAAATATACATTTTATATAACCTGTGTTAAATTCACAATTAATTGAAATTCTACAATTTTGCAGGGAATTTTTGTTTTTCCTCCCAAACTGATCTGTTAATTATCTGAAGTACAAAAGTGCAAAGATTCTAGCCTCTATCTTTGGAATGGTAATACCACCGAGGGCCATTTGAATATAAAATGAATAACTTCTCAATTAATTCAGTGTTTAAGAGGCATGGTTTCTAAGGGTATTGAAATAGAGAGCTCATCTTAATGACTTTTTCTCCTAAGTAATGGGCCTTCCATATCAGTTTTTGGTCTAGGAGAATGTATTTGGTATATTGCACATTTTTATTATATAGCATCGAGCTCTAAGGAATGCTTTATGGTGGGGGTTTTTTGTTTTTATTTTTATTTTTTTTAGGATATCTCTCACATTAAAAAAATTTCTCGAATATTCTGAATAAATTACATTTCGGGAAATATTCTAAGTCCATAGAGAATATAAGTGATAAAATGGTTGGGTTTACCAACTTTCTTTGACTTAGGAGCCACCAGTTCATGTTTAATGAGACCAAGGAGGAGGCTGTATCTTTTATTTTATTCCAAAAATGAAGCCACTCTGGAAATCATAATGTAAACAAAGAGCAAAGGAAAAGGGATCTAAATTGTATTTTTCCTTGGTTTTTGATATGGTTTAGAAAATAACTAGAACACTTGTAAGAACTTCATGTATTTACCTGATGAAAGCATGGGGGTTAACTGTGCTTAAGAAGCTTTTAATAGAATACTCTCTACACAAATACCTGATAATTGATAGAGGAAGTTTCTGAACATAAATATTAATTTGTGTCTTGCTGATCTTCTCATACAGCGTGCTTATGGCTCTGATTTTTTCCTTTTAGATATTGTTTTAATGCCTGATAAGATAAAGTTCTACATGTGGTAAATATTAAAGTAATTAAAAACATTTGGCTTTTTTGCATACATTTTCTAAAATTAACTGTCTTGTTAACACTCATCTCTCTTGTCTCTAATTGGGTTGAAATGTGTGAATGGAAAAGAGCTTTGATATGGAACTGTTTTTCCAAGGATGGTTCCACTATGTACCCATAGAGGAGCTAATAGATGTGGCTTTGAAAATGTTCCTGATACCAGTGTTTTTACTTAGGTGGTAGAAGATTTAAATAAGAATTTGTTACATCTCAATAACTAAAGTTTTTCTCTCTCTCTCTTTTTTTTTAAAGATTTTATTTATTTGAGAGAGAGAGAGAGCATGAGAGGGGTGAGGGTCAGAGGGAGAAGCAGACTCCCCACTGACCAGGGAACCTGATGCGGGACTTCATCCTGGAACTCCTCCATCATGACCTGAGCTCAAGGCAGTCACCCAACCAACTGAGCCACCCAGGTGCCCCAACTAAAGTTTTTCATGTATCATTTGTAAATCTAAGCATTATCACGTTGAAGCTAAGAGTTGAAAGGTGGTGCCCCAAGATCTGATTCTGAAGAAATAGTTTTTTTATCTTATTTTTAAAAAAATAGTTGTGTCATTTAACTTTCTGGTAAAGAAAGGGGAGTGTATTTAGTAATTTGCTTTTCTAAAGGCAGATAAATACTCATTTCTTCATTTTAAGTGTCTACAACTGGATGGATTTAACTTTCTTTAAAATCCTTAAAAGGAGTTGAGAAAAAATTGTGTAATCTCTGAATCAGATTAAAATACTGTAATTTGAATAACTCTTAGAAAGTGTTTGCATTAAAAGGAATCTTATAGACCATACTTACTCTACAATTTCACTGTAGGCAAACACTTGATATATTGAGATAGTTCTTACCATTTTTTAAAAGTTGAGTTTTACATAATAACGAAATTGTATTGTATTCCCGTGGAAAAGTTAATATTCATTTCTTCCCTGTCATCCTGTGAGTTTTATTAAGACTGTTACCACCTGTCAGCAAAAGGTAGAAGGGAATCACAATGAAAGGAATTGATACTGAAGTAACTTTCTGAAGAAAAGTCGAAGCAGGTCCTTATTTTGAATTGTGATATGTACCATTGGGGTCTTGGCTGATCACTATTACCAGAGTTTGAAAGGATTTGGTCTTAAGATAGGCAGGCAAGGCCATAATCAGGTTGGGTTGCATCTGAAGCATACATAATTTGGGGGATTTCTTGAAGAAAAACATATTTTCCTTTGCAAATTTACAAAAACCTGTGCCTGGGTGAGAAACACTAGATTCCCCCAGGACCTCGAGAGGGTTGCTGACAGGAGGGGTCCTTAAAAGTCAGCTTCACTAGTTTCAAGGCTAATACTACCTTTGGGGCAAAAAGAAGGAATATAAGTTCTGTCTGTGGGTAGGAAGTGGCCTTAGAATTTTTCCACATCTGGCCACATTTTTCAAAGCCCCACCCCCACCTTAAAAGAAGTTTCACTGCTACAGCAGAATTTCCATCTTTTTCACTGCTGGTTTACAAAGCATCACCCTATAACCAGAAATCTTCAAACAGAACTTTTTGAGTAGGTATTTTTTTTAACTGGTCACTTATGAGTTGACCTAAATCTAGCACTTGGCCAAAATTGTTGAAAATTGACAGAGAAATTCTGTTACGGATCTGGTTGTCAATTCATTCGATTTTTCCCCCATGTTTTAATGTAGATTAAGTTAGCATGCCAGTGAACAATGTATCTGAAATCACATTATTCCTAGAGGAGCATAAGCACTGTCTTATAATTTATTGTTATGCATTATACAGGCTTAATAGGAGAACCATCTGTTGGAACTGTGTTTCCGTATCATTTCTTACATGATACGTTTTGCCCGCCAGATCCAGGATGTCGAGGACTATGTATCCTCCTTGTTGATCCCAGTGCCTAATGTGTCTTATCAGATATTTGCTAAGTGAGGCAGAGAAGTGTTGTGTCCCAAAATACAGGCTTTAGAACCTAAAATATAAGTATAATTCACTTTCTTATAGCTGTTGTAAAACATTGAGAAAAATGTTCTGGTTTTACGTATTTAGAAAGGTTATCTTTAAAAGAATGGATTAAAAGGAAAAAAGTATGGATTTGGGGGGCACTTAGGTGGCTCAGTCTGTTTGAGCATCAGACTCTTGGTTTTGGCTCAGGTCATGATCTCGTGGGTCATGGATTCAAGCCCCGTGTTGGGCTCCCCATGCAGCGGGGAGGCTGCTTGAAGATTCTCTCCCTGCTCCTCCCCCCACTTGTATAAGCACATGCATGCTCTCTCTCTTTCTCTCAAAGAAATCTTTAAAAAAATGAAATGGTGGATTTTGGAGCTAGGCCCAATGTAATAAGTATATCACTTATTACCCATGCCATTGGGCAATCTTTTTCTTCGTGGTTCAGTTTTCTCATCTATAAATGGAGGTTGCCTAAGGTTCTTGTCCGAAGTGGTATATGGAGTGGGGGGTGCTTGGCGAAGCCCAAGACAGTGAGCTCTTCGAAGTGTTTACCTCTTGCTGCAGTTGTTGTGGAGCTACTGATCGAACATCACACAATTTCACATCTGATAAGTCCCTCCTTTCAGTAAATGAATAAAAATTGGTGTCTTTATAAATGTGAGTGTTTTCCCTTATCAGAAAATCAGAACGTGTCACCCAGCTTGTTTTCGTTTCTGCCTTAGAATATCAGTAAGCTTAGAGCAAAATTCATCATTCCGATGGTGTAATTTGTTCAAGTCTCAGAACAACTACCTTGCTTTCTCTCATTGATCCCTATACACTTTGATCCTTTAATTTCTGATTTTGTACCATCGGAATCCATAAACCACTGCCAAGCCGTTCGGAATGGGAAGAATTACATAGAACAGTCTCTTTCCCCTCCCCATTAACATCTTTATCTTGTTTAGTTACATGTCGTTCTCATCTGTGAGGTTTTAGTTGTAGCATGGATTTTTCCTAGACTTAACTGGAGACTGGTCCATCCTGCACGTCATCTAGAACCTTCCATAGTGCACCACAGAGGCTCATTTTATATGAGTATCACATCTTCCAACACAGGCTTTGAAGAGCAAAATGCAGGTTACCCTCTGCTTGCTAAATGCATATACTGAGAAAACTGTTAAAACTTTGGGTAACTTTGAGGCAAAATCAGTAATCCCTTTCAATATTTTAGAGCCAAAAGCTACATGGGAGATGTAAAATACAGTTGTGTTAAAACACTCAGACATTTGGCTTGTTTACTTGCTTGTATTTATATTTGAGTAAATCAGTCACCATTAAATGGGATTTTTGGTCTTCCTGAAAAAGACAAATTTCCATTGAAAGATATAGTTTGTCACATTTTCAATACCTAATATTTTGTAAGCTGGAAATACTGTATTTTCTATCTCTTTAGCTTTCCTGCCATATTATAGCTAGGTAGTCCCAAATGTGTGAAAATTTTCTACTAAATGGTATAATGAGTGATTCATTATTAAGGAAATTTGTCTGACAGAAACAAGGCATCATAGGCAGAAATAAAAAATTTGAAAAGTCACAGACTTCTGTGAATTTACACCTGAGAATATGGCAGGTAGATAACTAACAAATTCTAACTCATATTTAGAAATTTTTAGTTCACCTGCTATTTAAGAACATGTTGAACATCTACAGCTTAGAACTATGAAAGAGTAGTGTGCTCAGACAAACCCCAGACCACATAATGATACTTGCATAGAAGACGCCGAGCCTGATCCCAGCTGTGTCACTCAACAGTTAAGGGATTGGGAGCAAATAAACCTCTCTATGCCTTGATCTTCTCCTCTGTAAACTGAGGAAGGTTCAGTTAAGTGGACTTCCAATTTCCCTTTCAGGTCTAAAAGGCTTTGATTCTATTGTCACAAGGCAGCATGTAAGAAAATGCTTTATTCAAAATCAGATGGGCAATATTCTTGAGCATTGGTCCCCAGAATCTGTCCAGTGGTCAGGAGAGAAGTTCAGTTACATATAGTCTAAATTCTTCATTGGGCATTTGAAGACAGTGCTCAATATCAACATTCTTGTAGCACTTTTGTCCTCTACTCTGTAAGAGGTCATTGATGGGTAAGCCAGCTCAGTTTATGTGCTAAAAGCAAGCCTCAGCCTGCGGTCACACTTGGGGCCACGCTGATGGGGGCATCTGGGAAACTGCTGTGGCTTTCGGCTTGCCTGCGAGGATTCCAGCACTGAGGATAGCATGTGGGAAACAAAGTTTCAGTTTCATTGAGGGGTAAAATGATTTGAGGACCGCACAGTGGGGTCCATGGACTTCTGTGGTCCATTAGGGCCCAGCAAATACTTCACAGTGGCATGGCAGCGAGGCAGGAAAAGAAAAATGAGACAGCTTTGTTCACACACATTCCACAAATTTTAAATATTAATGGTTATGACACGCAGTATAGCATATTTCATTGTGAATAATTGTGAGAGGCAGTAGAGTCCATGCTAGCAAAGAGAGGGCACTCGGGATCCAGTCTTCGTGTGTTCAAATCCGAGCCCTGCCTCTCAGTGTCTGTGTGATTCTGAGCAGTTTGTTTAACCTCTGTCTGCCTCAGTTCCCTCATGTATGAAGTAATAATAGTACCTACTTTCCAAGGTTGTTGGGAGGATTAATGCATTATAGAAGCATTCAGAATAAGGTCTGGCACAGAGTAAATATAATTTGTTATTCATTGTCCTTATCATGACATTATTTTCCCATAAAATTTATACTGTTTTTGCTGTCAATTAAGAATTGATTTGGTGGGTGAAGGAGAGTGGGAGATGCAGGTTTCTAATTATAGAATGAATAAGTCATGAGAATAAAGGGCACAGCATAGGGAATATGGTCAGTGAATGTGTTGTATGGTGACGGGTGGTAGCTCCGCATGTGGTAAACATAGTATAAAGTATAGAGAAGTAGAGTCGCTGTGTTGTATCCCTGAAACTAATGTAACACTATACTCAAAAAATTTAAAAATTAAGAAGAAATTAATTTGGGCACAGATAGGTGAAAATCTTAAGATAGCAGTGACTTAACCATAGGTGAAAATCTTAAGATAGCAGTGACTTAACCTAGCAGCTTCTTTCTCTCAGATATTAAAAAAACAAACAACAACAACAACAACAACAACAACAAAAACATAGATAGCCAGTGATCTGTAGTGTTAGGGACTGGCTTTATTTTGTTTTGTTTTTACCAGTCTCAGTGGGTTGTTTTCTACCTCATGGTCCAAAAGGGCTGCTCAAGCCATCTCATTTGAATTCCATCCAGCCCAGGACAAAAGGAATATACCCCTTCCCCGTAAGCACGATTTTTGGAGGTCACACATGACCATTTGGCTTACATTTTGTTGACCAGAACTTAATTACAAGGCCAAACTAAGCTTCAGAAGAAAATAGAAAATGTGCTTTCTGATCGGGGGGATGAGGGGTGGAGGGAAAGGATATGTGATGAATCCAAAGTAGTGGTTTTATTATTGAAAATGACACAGTATATTGGGAAACGTGTAGCATCTCTATCCACAAATATTATTACATTTTGAAGACTGGGTTCTTGTTTTCTCAGGTAAGGTGCAGATTTTTTGCTAAAACATATTATTTGCACATGATTTACATGTTTAAATATTCAATATGTCATTACTATGGTGTTATTTTAATTGCCATGTATATGAAAATAGATTGCTGTCTCAAAAGTGATTAATTAAATGACAAAAATAGAATTAAAATATTAACATCAAAACTACATTTCAAGTACTGAATTTTAACCTAAATAAGTCGGTAGAAGGGACTCTGCTAGTGTCATAAATTACTAGATATTTCTGAATAATGAAACATGTGAATAGCAAGTATGACAAAGAATATGTAGCATGCAGGTTTTGTTGGACTTGTGATCCATTGACCCCTAGCCACCTGTTATGAAATGGCCAGAATAAGTCTTTCCAATGTGAAATTAATGTCCCCCCCACCCCACCCCAAAGACAGAAACTAAAACCCTAGAGATATCATTAAGAATTTCAGTCCCTTTTATGACGTAAGTCACTGTACTACCAAGAGGTTTGCCAACTAGCCCCAACACTATGCCAAATGTGTGTAGAGAGGAAGCAGATTAATTATTGGCAAAACCCATTTGTTAAATGACAGATTACATATCAGTAGCCATCAGTGTGCAAAAAAAACATTCATGATGTGTACTAACATTTTCCTTATGGTGAGGCAAAAGAACTGTGCTGTACAGACATAGTTTGGAATATATGAAATGTATGTATTTGTTCACTCAACACGGATTTTCTCAGAGCTCACTCTGTGTGGAGAATTCATTGAGACACTGGAAATAGGGCAGAGAACAAAGGAGAGGAAGGCCTTTCCCTCATAGAACTTGTATTCTGGGAGAATTGTTTCATCAGAATTGTTTCTAGCATTATTTATTACTTAAGACCCTGTGCTACAGGAAAAGGGAGTGATGGTGTGGGGAGTTCTAATGCAGACGGTACAAGGTAGATTAGGAGCTACTGAGATCAAGAGAAAAGAGAACAGTTTTGTGGAGAGAACAAGGCTGGTTTTTGCTTTATAAATAAGAGTTTTGTCCAAATACTTGTCCATCTTCTGCTTCACTCTCCAAGCATAGTTGCTGGTCAAAATTTGCCTCCTGCTGATAAGTCAGGGATAAAGGAAGCAGTGAAAAGTGTGACTAGCTTGGAGTTCCAGTCACCGAGTATGTGTCTTAGTGCGATGGACAAAGTGGAAGACTGCTTTCTTCCCTACCAAGGAACACCGGCTTGCTGCTTAGTGACTAAGAGGCTAAAATGAGTTTGTCAGAAAGGGAGAATAAAGACATTTCTTCTCCACAGTGGCTTCATTTATTCTTGTTATTTCAAGCAGCTTTCCTGTTTGGCACGTCTGAAATTCACTTTCTTGAATAGCTTGGGTCTACCTTTTCACGTCCGTGTCATCACAGTGTTAAACATGGAGGGCAGATTGTTGGCAGTTTCAAAGAAGCCTGGCTATAAATGGTTTCTACCAAGAAAATCACTTTCCCCATTACTTGATGATTTTCTTTACTTAGATGAGGAAATGGAATGGCCTATTTAAAAAGGGATAAAGGGGCGCCTAGGTGGCTCAGTGGGTTAAGTAAGCCGCTGCCTTCGGCTCAGGTCATGATCTCAGGGTCCTGGGATCGAGCCCCGCATCGGGCTCTCTGCTCAGCAGGGAGCCTGCTTCCTCCTCTCTCTCTACCTGCCTCTCTGCCTGCTTGTGATCTCTCTCTGTCAAATAAATAAATAAATAAATAAATAAATAAATAAAGGGATAGAAATGCTGCAGCAGAATATAAAGATTACTTTATGTTGGGAGAAATGGTCAGCCTCACTTTAAATGTGATAGGTGTTTCAACTATCCGAAAGCAGATATAAATGAGAAATTTCCCCATAATTCCTCGATCCCATTTGCTCCAAACATCCCGAACCCGGAGAGCCACTGAACAGTTGCTGCCATTTCTAATGTCCTATAACCATAAAAAAATGACTTTCTGATTTAGATGAAATAGTAAGTAAGAAAATAATCAATGGATACGGAATCTGACCCTTAGCTCACGTCAGATAAAGATACCTTAGTGAAAGATTACAAACCAGCAAATCATCTCTCGCCGATATGAAACTATTGTTAATCTTTAAACTTTAATTTTCCCTTAAAATTTCTGATTCTTTTTTTGTTTAATGAGAGGTTGATGTCTGTGTGTGCTACACATTTGCTAAGTAGCCCAGATCCTTGAGGTTGGAGACATACTACTCTAAGCAGAAGAAGAGGGATAAGAGGCATGAAGACCAAGATGGTGAAATTCGGGAAGGTTGAAGACTGAGCGTGTAAAGTGTTACTGAGTGTGTAGTGGTGGGGCTGAGGTGCTGTTTAAGAACTAACTGAAAGTCCGCAAGTAGTAAATGTTTTAATTATCTGTCGGCTAAGACATGGCTGTTGTTTCACAAATCTGTGGGTTGACTAGTTGGTTCTTTGCTCTCTATGTTTCATTTGGGGCTAACTCTATCTGCGTTCAGTTGGGGTTAGGTGAGCCCTGCTGGTTTTCTTATATGTAGGCTCCCTCTCCAGCTGAGGTTGCTTGAAGCATGGCGGATGGCTACCAAGATTGGGTTTTCAAGAGAACAAGCCCCTAAGCGTAAGGATTTACCTGTCTCTTGGCCAAAGCAAGTCACGTGACCATGCCCGGTGTCAAAGGAGAGAGGGCTACACAAAGCACTGAATCCCCCGGATGTGTGCCGCTGAGATCCCCCAATGAAGCAGTCTTCCCCAATGGTGGGAAAAAAAAAAGTTCTGATAGAAATATTTCTATTTTTATTGAAACTTAAAGGACTCGGTATCTTGGGAGGTGGGACCTGCTTCAATTGTGAATGTTTGAATTCCTCTGTGAATGTGAGAAGCAGGATGTTTTAGGGCCATGGTTCTTAGCTTGGCTGCACATTAGACTCTGTTGAAACTTGAAATTCCCAGAGGCTTAGGTTGCATCTCAGGCCAATTAAATAAAAGTTTCTAGGAGCTGGCTCAGGTACGAATATATTTTAAAGCTCTTTGGCAGGATTCTAAAGTGCAGCCGAGGTTGAGGATCGCTGTTTTAGGGGTGTGTTTCTTTTGAGATTGACTTGAAGGAGGAACACCCGTATCTTGTCTTGGCACCACTGGTAGATGAAATGCTTGCCAAATGTGCGGGGGATAACGAATCACGCATGGCTTTATGATTTTTGTTGGGCTCTCATGTGTTTTTCTTAAGCTATCACCTCAGTCGTCTCTCTCCTCAGAATGCTAAAATGGGTCAATATTTTCCCATAACATTACAACATCTTGTATGGGTTTGATTGGAGTTCCTCAGTTTTCCTTCTCTGATGTACCTGTTCTCTATGTATGTCTGTGGAGACTCCATCCTCCTGCCTTTGTCACATCAAGCTCTCTGAGTCTTATCCATCCTTCTGCTCCATTCAGTGGATGCCATTAGCCACGTGGCAGTCTTTCCTTCCTTTTCTTTCTCCCTGAAATTTTTTTAGAATAATTCTTCACAATGCAATTGCTCAAGTGATTTCTGTAACCCAACACATTTTTTGGGGCGGGGCGAGAATTCTTCTTTCTACAGAGTTAAAATTTATTTATTTTTAAAGATTTTAATTTATTTGAGAGAGAGACAGTGAGAGAGAGCATGAGAGGGAAGAAGATCAGAGGGAGAAGCAGACTCCCTGTGGAGCTGGGAGCCTCATGTGGGACTCCATACCAGGACTCCAGGATCATGACCTGAACCGAAGACGGTTGCTTAGCCAACTGAGCCACCCAGGTGCCCCAGAGTTAAAATTTAAATGTGTAGGTCTGTGTATCTCTGGTTGGCCGCATTTTTAATTTTTTAATTATAGTTTATTTCAAGATGTAATTTTTGTACCTGGAAAATTAAAATTTTTCAGGCAAGTACAAAATAGCAAGGGAAACTCTTCCTTTGGCCCACCTACGTTTTCATTCTTTGGAGGAAACTGTTAATATTTTATTGTGTATTCCTCCAGAAAAGTTTTAGGCATATACCAAAACTATTTAAAAATATATAGCAACATATTTAGCATAATATATTCTGAATATTTTAAACGTATATTTTGGAGATTTTGCCATATTTTATCTTTTATATTATCTCATTATATTTCTCTGTCTGGCTGTCACATAATTTTTAAAAATTTCCCCTCTTGGCAACATCCACATTCCTTCTGGCTATTTCCAATATATATCTTTATGTAAATGTACACATTAATAGCAGAGGGATTGCTGGGTCAAATAATGCACATACTTAAATTTTGAGAGCTATTGCCAAAGTGCCTTCCTAATTTTATATTCCCACAATAGTTAAGAAGAATACCTTGTCTCACATCCTTGTCTACACTGGCTTCCAGTCCTTTATGATTTGCTTTAGTTTAGGCCCTTGTTGTCTCGTCTGCACTGTTTCTGTTTTCTCTGCTTATTCTCTGCAGAGACATTAATCAAGTCTGGTACCCATGGAAGATGTCCTAAAAATATTAGCATGAAGGACTTCCCTAAGCCAAAGAACAGAGTAGAAAATTTCTGCATTTGTTAATGGTGAGTCACAAAATTTCAGTACGATATAAACACTTTATGATGCTACTTTGAAATGATAGTGCATGCTGAGATAAAAGTAGCTGAATACTTTTATATCAGGTATATATATTTTTAAAAAGCCATACAAAGTCCTAGAAATCTACTGACAGTTACGATGCTGGTAAGATACTTTGCAGCTGGTGGGAAGTAGTCTTTTTTAAGAGTCTATATACATGTAGCATTTCCTTATGAACAGTGAAAGTGTTTGTGTGGATTTTGTGGGGATTTCCTCTTGTATACGAACAATAGAGTAAATGACTAATGAAAAGATTCTCTGATACATGTAGTGGAATATTTAGGAAAGTTAGAAAAAATGATAGCATGTATAATGAAAAACTGGCACTGAGCAGCATTTTATTGTGATTAAAAAATTATGACTTTATGAATTGAATTTCATATCTGGCTTCTGTAGTTTTTCTTTTAATATATTAAAACTGTTTTATTAATAAGGAAATTAAAAAAAATTTGACCCTTTCAACTTGGAGGCAAATACAATTTTCCTGGTTCATTTTTAAACTTCTGTCTTAAGTATCTTGCTGTTTTTTTGAAAGTGATGGAAAGAGAGGAAAGCTGTGTATTCTTTAGGATTGTATTTGGGTATATTTGTAGGAAATTATTTATTTTTAACGGGTGAAAGAGTAGCTACTATAAACATGTGTCGTTTGCCCAAAATGTGCATTATCCATCGTTGCTCTGAGTGAAGTTACATGTTGACATGGATTCATGAAACTGAAGGCGTCCACTGTCTTTTCATTGGGAAGTAACTAATTCTCAGGATGTCTGGGTGGCTCCGTGGGTTAAGCGTCTGCCTTTGGCTCAGGTCATGATCCCTGGGTCCTGGGATCGAGTCCCGCATTGAGCTCCCTGCTCAGTGGGGAGCCTGCCTATCCCTCTGCCTGCCGCTCCCCCTGCTTATGCATGCTTACTTGCTCTCTGTCACTCTCTCTCTACCAAATAAATCTTTTTAAAAATTAAAAATAGATACAAAAAAGGAGGCACCTACTTCTCTTCAGGGGTGTTTCTTTCTACCTTTCGTAGGAGAGCCTTTAAACAGCTACCAAGCTTACTGACGACCTTCTCTAGTCCAGTGTTTGTACGAGGTCCTTTACGGGTGGTCGTTACTGTTTACAAGAGCTCCTGGAAGTCCGTGTTATTATTACATTTTTTTTTTAGCCTCCAGTAGATTAAGTAACTTGACCATCAGTGACAGAATTCGTAGGGGCAGAGCTAGACCGCGAACCTGATTCCTGGCCCACAGTCCATGTGCTCAAGAATGATGGACGCGGGATCGCATGTGAGCCAACAGCTCGAAGTTCCAGAGTTCATTCTAGGTTCCGTTGTCTCTGTTCCCTTCGTGCACTGCCTGCGCTTCGTGAGGTTCCGGAAGCGAAAAATGGAAATGACCAGGATGCCGAATCACTCAAAGGGACATCATTCAGTCTGTGCTGAAATGGTAGCCACCAAAATAAAGCCACCCAAGTTGAGAGCAGAAGTAGCTATTGATAACGTCAAGCCACCGAAACAGTCCTTCAAGTTGTGTGACTTTTAAGGATATAATTCGAGAGAAGTGTCCTGTGGTCAGTTCCAGACTGGCGGGTTTTTTTTTTTTTCCTACTTATTCTTCCACAGGTTTACTTTGATAAGGGGAACTTGTATTTCTGGAAAGAACTACAAGAAATAAATTTTTAAAATTTCTTTAAAATATAATTTTTTATCCTGATACCTTCAATTATTTTATCTTAGTTTAGATATATTAAAATAGTTTTAAAAAACCTTTTGTTTGTAAGATTTACAAGGTTGTACATGCTTGTTTAGTTTTTATATTTAAGATGTTTCCTTATCTCAGCTTTAATGAAACACTACATCACATAGGTATTTTTCAGACAAATAATTCTATGTCTTGTTTTAAATTTTGTGATGTTTTGAAGCATAAATATAACCTGTGGTATATTTATAATATCTATTACGTATGCTGCCCTACGTGTGTTGATATCTACATGATTCAGACTTTCAATTGCCAAAATCTCTTGAGCCTACACTATTTTTTCAGACAGTGGTTATTAAATAATAAAGATTTTCTAAAGCTAAATCAAATTTCTAGAAACTCAAGAGGCAGGATTTATATTAGATAGAAGTAAACTTAAAATTGAGCCTCGATGTCTCTGTAGATAAATAGTATTTGTATTGAATTAGGAATAAGCTATATATTTATGTTTTTAATCCATCCATTACAGGAATGTGGGCCTTGGAGTTTAGCTCTTTTGATGCCTTGGATAAGACAATGACTCCTTATCATTTGTTGTCGTTTTTAATGTTACGCGCTTTCTTTAGCAGGCTGATGTGGGAACTCGCTGTCAGTTGCTCCTCTCCTTTCATTTGACGCCCCTTGCCGTCTGCTTCTCGCCTCTGTGCGACACTGTCGCGAAGCTGTATGATTTCTTCCTAGATCCGGTCTCCTGGCTCTACTACCAGGACATCGTGCATTGTAAGCTGCATTTCAGTGTTGGGGACGCTGCTGTTCTATCTAGCTAAAACAGCCCAAGTGTCCACTATGAAAAGTTACCTTCTACAGATTAAGTTTGCTTTTAATTTTACAGATTAAAGATTGGACTCTATCTGAATATTCTGTGCAAGGGCATTTCCCAACTGTGATACAGAGGCTGCTTTGCCTGGATAAACTGGTTTCCTGGCTGAGTTAGCAAAAAGACTCAAAACCCTTCAAAATACAGGGGTTATTATTTTTTGTTTTGCAAAAAGAAGCTAGAGTAGTTTCCAATGAAGATGGATCTTATAGAAAGCAAAATTGATTTTAAAAGGATTGTAAGATTTTATGAACTTATTTACTTATTATTATTATTATTTTAGTTAGTGAGTTACTTTTTAAAGGAGGTAAATAGTGCATTTTTTCTCAAGAGATATTTCATGTGTAAGTAATGCCAGGCAGTGAGCTCTGGAGGCTTGTCAAGGTTAATACCCCTGCCTAAATATGGGGTCTCATGGACTTAGTGAAAATACATAGTAAAATGTACCAGGCCATACATTCTTGGTCAAGATATATGCACTTTTAATATGAAAAGATAAGATGTATTATTCATTGTTGATTAGATCAACTTTTCTTCTTTGGTTATAGAATAGAATAAATTTCTCAATCTACATAATACTGAGGAAATGAATATTTGGTTTATGCTTAAGATGTTTACTTTTCTGGAGATGAAGATTCTTTTCTGTGGGAAGATTTCTTCACAATTTTGATAGGTTTTATTAAGACCTTTCTTTTAAACCTTGAATAAATGGAGGAGCATACCACATACCTGGCTGTTAATAGTGAATTTTATAATGTTTTAAATCTGGACAAGTTGGCTGCCTGACCTGCAGGCTGAATCTCGCACGCAGGAGAGAGACAAATAGAGGGAGGGGTGCATTTTTTTGTTTCAGTTTGAAATATGTTTGGTTAATACAGATATTCTGCAGCTGCCCAAATCACCTTTCTTTTTTCAGGTAACACTGGCTTGCTTCATCTGTTTATATTACCTGCCTGGCTTCTAGAACCATTTGAGTTTTGACCATTTTGCATTTTAATCAATTTAGGGAAAACAACTGTATTTTATATAATCCTATCTCATATTACAGTGCATTTGAGGGAGAATTTAAAGGTCATCTGAACTGATTTCTGGTATATAGAGAGAAACTTCTTTAAAAAGCTTTTATTTTGGGGTGCCTGGGTGGCTCAGTGGGTTAAGCAGCTGCCTTCAGCTCAGGTCATGATTCCAGGGTTCTGGGGTCGAGCCCCGCATCGGGCTCGCTGCTTAGCAGAGAGCCTGCTTCTCTCTCTCCCTCTGCTTGCTGCTCTGCTGACTTGCGCTCTCTCTGTCCGTCAAATAAATAAATAAATAAAAGTTTTTATTTTAACTTCCGTTAACATACAGTGTTATTTTAGTACCAGGTGTACAATATAGTGATTCAACACTTCCGTACATCACCCAGTGCTCATCACAAGCGCACTCGTAATCTCCATCACCTACCTCATGCATCCCCCCATCCACCTTGCCTCTGGTAACCATCAGTTTGTTCTCTATAGTTAAGAGTCTGTTTCTTGGTTTGTTTCTCCATATGCCCCCACCCCACGCCCTCTGCTCATTTGTTTTGTTTCTTAAATTCCACAGATGAGTGAAATCATACGGTGTTTGTCTTTCTCTGACCGACTTACTTCACTTAGCGTTATACTCTCTAGCTCCATCCATGTTGTCACAAATGGCAAGATCTCATTTTTTTAGGGCTGAGTAATATCCCAGCGTGTGTGTATACACACTGCATCTTCTTTATCCATTCATACCAACCAACTTGGGTTTTCAATGAGCAAACCTAATTTTGATTAACCAGGGGAAGAACCTACTCTACAGTATTTAACTGGCTTGACTCTGGTAGAAGAGAGGTGAGTAAATCTGTTGCTCTGGGCGGTGGTGATTGTTTGGTGGGTTCTGGAAGGTGGTCCCCTGAGCAGCATCAACGTCATGCAAGAATTTATTTGGGGAAAAAAAAAATTACCGAGGTCTTACCCAGAGCTACTGAATCAGAAACTCTGGGAGATGGAACCCTGAATTCAGTTAACAAGCTTTGCATGGTGTCCTCATGCTCTCTAAAACTAGAGAACCATTGGTTTATTGAACCTTATTATTATAGTAAGACCAGTGGAATGAAGGGTTTTTCCTTGAGTGGAAGAAACCTGAGTTCTCTTCTTGACCACACCTCTTGCCAGCTGTGTGAGCGTGACCCTTCAATCCCTGTTCCCTGATTATAAAATGAGGAAATGGTGTTCTCTGATCCAAGGCATTCCTAATTTCTGAAGTCTTTCGGTTGTATTATTTCTTCTCTTCCATTGCTATGCAATTAAAAATAAAAAGCCAGAAAGAAGCACCATTCAATCTTCCTTTGTTTAGGGGGCTGTGGGAAATGAAAGTAGATCATTTGTCAGGTGCCCTTAGGCTACAAACTAATAATGGAAGAAATGGCCCTGAATCTTTGTAACACCTGTAGGCCTTGCCTTCGAAGATACTTGACAAGGACAGTTGAAATATTTAGTGGTACTTGATGTGCTGGAGTATGAAACCAAGTGTAATTTAAGCAATTTAGAACCCATTGAACTTGTCTAGCTAGTGCAATTGGTAGAGCCAACAAATGGTTATGAAGGAAGCAGTTAATATTAATGGTTTCCTGTATGACTTGGCATGTTTTAAAGTGAATGAATTATAAAATCTTGGCCTCTACGCTAGTTTGTTGTGGTGTTCTTTCCTCACACACTTTATTAGCATTTGTTCTGTGCTTTAACTTTGAACATAGTTCTATATATTTTATTTTGTGTAATAGCCAGGAAAACCTACCAAATAATAGTTAATTGGAACCATGAAGCAGAAGTGAAGGAGTTCTGATTCTTAGAGACTCTCTTCTGAATCTCATTGACATTTCTGGGTTTTAAATAGTACATATGTTGAAAACATATTTAATATTCTCATTAAAAAAAGCATAATGGAGGGGCACCTGGGTGGCTCAGTGGGTTAAGCCTCTGCTTTCGGCTCAGGTCATGATCCCAGGGTCCTGGGATCGAGCCCCACATCGGGCTCTCTGCTCAGCAGGAAGCCTGCTTCCTCCTCTTTCTCTGTCTGCCTCTCTGCCTACTTGTGATCTCTGTCTGTCAAATAAATAAATAAAATCTTTAAAAAAAAAAAGCATAATGGAAAATTCAAATGTTATGGAGGTACGTGATTGAAAAAAAACAAAAAACAAAAAACCTTCAAATCCACTTTCCTACTTTTGTCCACTGCCTGAGGCAACCAGTTTGTTACATGTTATTTTTTTTTCTAAAATTGCACTATGAAAAAAATTAGTGTATTACACTTGTAATGTGCTGTTGTCAGACTTCGTTTCCTGTTATATGCAAGGTCAAAGTGTCAATTCCTTTGAAAAATCTATGGCACAATAGCTAGTATTTTGGTGAAATCTTTTACATTCATCCTCATAAAAGTGAAATGCAGATAGGGATGCCATTATAAATCAAAGCCAAGAGGAGCTAAAGTAAAAAATTTGAGGAAATCACCAGCAAACTAATTTGCCTCTCGAGCTTATGAATTAGAAAGGTGCCCTTTTGTAAAATGGTGTATTATGTGATTGTAACAAGGGATTGATTGAAGTAAATGATCTTGCAGAGTTGGTTGCGAAATTAACTTAATGGTAATATTCTTGTAGGAAAGTCTGGACGGGAGCATTGCGCTCTCTGTTGTTACTTAGATTTTCAGATTAAGTGGCAATGTCCTTGGAGCATGTACCAGGTTGAATCTCAGAAATGATCAGCATTCATCAAATCAGTCAACAAATATTTTTGCAGCTCTGCGCATCAGGTATGACATGTTTGGAGAGATTTTTGCAAGATTTTTATTTATCTGCCCCTTTGAAGGAACAGTTCCACTACTCATAACTATTCACACCTCCAGCCACTACCTAGAACCAGCTTTACTCTGGTCCCCTGCCTGTCTCCCTCTCACCCTCCACCTGCGTTCACACCTGACAGGTACTCATTCCCCACCCCCCACCCCCCCACCCCCGTCAGGGGTCTTTGTAGCTGTTTTTGCCATTGGCCAAGATATGTTTAGAAAAATTTTGATCTCTTGTGCAGTTTTGGCAAACAGCAGCCTCATCTCTGCTTTTTCCTAACAAATAACTTGCAGATTGTCATGTTTCTGTTGGGAGAAGGAAAAACGTCCAATCAGAACAGAATTGAAATGATATAAATTAGGCTCATTGTTGAGCAAATGGCTGGTGTTAGGTAAGAATTGTAGATAAGAATAGCCCGGGCCCTCTTAAGGATCAGAGCAGGCATGTGTGTATGCATGAGGAAACCAGGCCTTTGTTAGTATCCTTTCTGAAATGGCTATTAAAGTAATTACAGTAATTTATAGATTTTTTTTTTCCCCCTTCGATTTCAGAATGGGTTCCATTTTTTGTCTTTTGTCTTGGGATCCTCAGTTGGAGAGTGGATACGTGTAAGCGTGTGTTGGGTGGCACTCCTATAGCCACCACAAATTAATCTGCCCCCAGACCGATGAGGTGTGGTGCTCACAGACACCGGAATGTGGCTTTGCTGTCACGAAGTCCTTGGGCCTTCGAGAATAATAAGAGAATTGCGCTGTACGATACCATAGCTTAGTGGTTAATTATAGTTTGTCACGGAACCACTTAAAATTGCCGTGTTTGATTTAAAGAGACATTTTTTTTTTCTGAATGTCTTTAAAAATACGTCCATTCACAGCTATGGATTCTTGTGATTCTACTTTGTTGCATTTTTATGGCACTGACATTTGTGTCTAAGAACGGCAGTACTTTGTGACTCTCAGAGGGAGACTTGAAAAATCTGTTGACCACATTCATAACATAGTACGTGCTCATTGTGCAAGACTTGTGATTACAGTGTGATAGAATGACAAAGAAAAATTTACGTAGTGGTACTTTCCTATATTTAATTTTTTATGAGGTAACTCCAATGGTTTCAAGTCCCAAGAATGCCTTATAACAAATTATGCTTATTTTTCCTAATCTTTGCCTAAACAACACAAATTGTTAAGTGTGACTTTCTTTTTAACGAGTTCATATTGAATGTAGAGATTAGGCTATTTTTCCATAAGCCTTGGCATCCTTATTATTTATAATAGTATTGTTTATATATAATTTATAAAATTTCACCAAATGAGCCGTTTACCCGGATAGCGACATTTCACAAGGCAGGAAGACCTAGTATTAGCTACTTACCTTCTTTATTAGAGTCAGAACTGAAGGAGTTAAGGTTTTTTTGTTCTGTGGATCAAGCGTTGTAACCACAGTAACCAATTTACTGTTATTTGCTCAGTCCTTGCGGAGATGGAAAGTCAGCGGTGGAAAAAGTCTAATTCATAGGCAAGCACAACTACAATTGATTCCAATGGGTTAAGAATCTGCGGCATAATTAACTATTTGTGGCTTTAGGTCCTGTGGTTTGAATAGGAATACATTGCGTTTTGTTTTTCAGGTGGTTTGATTCGCGGCAGCTGCTCAAGTTTAATATAAAGGAGGTTTATATGGTTGATAGTTTGCATTATCATAAGGGAACAGTTGACAAGAACTTTTTTGAGAAAGCAGAGACTGAGATAAGATTTAGTATAAATAATGGAAAAATCAAATGTAAATTATAGAAACTTGAATTTTTCCATAAAATTACAGTAATGCTAGGTTTTGTGAAAGATGGAAATGGTAAATTTTGAGTATTCCCATTGAAATGTAACAAATGGAAAATTGTATTTTATAGGACTTCCATGAAGCAGGAGTGTCGTAGCTATCTCTGAAGGTTGTTGTGAAAAATAAATGGGTGCATGCTGGTTAGAGTAGGTTGAAACACTTGGAAGAAATACATCTTCAGAGTTAGTGTGTTTAAAGCCAACTGTTCCTTCTCAACTTTCTGCCTCATCTTGGATGCTTCACAGAAGAAGGGGATTACATTATTTTGACTTTACATACACTTTATATCAATGTTAAGATGCCTTTTCCTGTGTTCTCTGGGAGAATTTGGTATGATTGATATGGATAGATTTGTCCTGAAAGTCTTAACTTTAACAAATTGGGCAAAAGATGACTTTCTTTTTGACAAGGCTGTATGTGATATTTCCCTTTACTTCTGAAGGATAAAGTTGGCTTCACCTATGAGATATATCTAGAAGACAAATACTTCTAGTAATTTCCACCGTTGTCTCGGATGGTATTATAAGCCACCATGGCTCTCCTGGATCACTGCAATAACTTCCTCACCTCCCCCTGCTTCTCCTTTTACCCTGACCTCTTTCCCTTTATGTCCCTCCATCCCTGCCAGAATGATCTTTTAAAATTATGAATCAGATTATGTCACATGCTGGTCAGAACCATTTACTGATTCTTCATCTTACCTAGAGTAAAATTCAAAGCGTTTATCGTAATGTGGATCCTGCCTGCTGCCCTGGCCTCATTTCTCACTTCCTTTCACTCCCTGACTGGACTCCAGCCACACTGGCTTCAGTGCCATAGTTTCAATTCGTAGTTTGCAAAATGAGAGCTTTTGTACCTTCTGTTTTCTAAGCTGGAAGGTCCTTTCTTTGACATTTAATGGTTGCACGATCTCCCTCTGATTTCTGCTCAGTTGTTTAGTCCGTTCAGGCTGCTGTAACAAACATACCGTAATCTGGGTGGTTTATAAACAACAGACTTCTCAGAGTTTTGGAGGCTGGGGGATCCAAGATCAAGGTACTGGCAGATTCCTTGTCGGGTAAGAACGCAGGTTCTGGTTTGCTCTGTACCTCCCACAGTGGAAGGGACTAGGGAGCTCTGTGGAGTCTCTTTTTTAAGGGTCCGTATCTTATTCAGCTCTTAAAGGCCCCACTCTCAGCACCATCACACTGAGCTTTAGGTTTCGACATAGAAATTCTAGGGGGATGCAAACATTCAATCTATAGCAGGTGCCAAGTCTTGAGAGAAAGCTTCCCTCACTACCATGTGTCAGGGAGTACCTCTGCCCCTTTTCATTATCATTTTTCTTCATTGCACTTACTCCTCTCTGACATTGTATTATGTATTTGTCTGCCTTGCTCCCACCTTCTGGTTCCAAGCTCTCCGAGATGGGGAGTTTTAATTTTGTCATGCTCTGAATTATCAGTACCTATTTGTGGCACGTACTATTTGATATAGTTATTTAAAAAAAGAATATCCCAAAGAACTCGGCTTGAGTAGGTGTAGAAATTACATTTTCAAAAAGATAATCAAGAGGAGATTGGGGATGTAGGTTCGGCTCAGCAAATGCTGGTTATTTTAAAGCCCCTTAGATCCTTGACTGACGAAATGCCTGTCCCTAGTGTTTTCTTTTCCACTCATGTTTGAATCTTGTTCATCCTGTTTTTGATGATCTCTTGGAATCACCCTTCAAAAAAAGGCTTTTTGATTTATAACCTGGAAAATAGTAATAACACCTTTGCATAAGCCCCACTATGAAAATATTTCCATTTTGTCATGTTGTGTATTTCTAAAACCCACTGGTACTCAGAATTGTCCAATATATCTTTCATCTTCTTGTGATTACTTCAGTCAGTTATTATACTTGGGAGGAGGCGGAAAAAGGTACCAAATCCTTCCTATGAGAAATCATGGTATTTCTCTACACTTACAGATATTAGTAATGCTTTCCATTTATAATATTTGAAGAAGAAAAATTTTAGTGATTGCTCTCTAAAGACCTCAAAAAATGCCGGTGTATATCCTTAGAATGAATAATTTCTTATTGTCAACAGACATGTCTTACCTGGATTTCTGGATTATAATAACCTCGAGGTTCTCAAATCTGCTTAATTATATTTCACAAAGATGATATTGTTGCACAACTTAAAAAGCCAGTGGTTAAAGTAATTCAGTTGGAAAATACCAATAAGAAAATACTTACATATGAGCTATTAGAAAATAAAATATACTATATAAAAACACCTTCTTGGCTCTCTAAAGTTTAAGCACTAACCATGGGTAGTTTTGAGACATTTTCTTCTTTTTCAATGAAGTTTGTTATGTTAAATATAGCTAATAATGAGAGTAATAATTGAATGCTCATGTGGCAGAAACTATCCTAGAATTTGACATAATATTACCCGGTTTGATGCCCAAGACATTTTAAAAGTGCATCATTATTGTCCTCATTTTGAGATGTGGAAAGGAGGACTTTTAATTAACTTGTCCTTGGTTATATAGCTGGAGACAGGGAATCAGGATTTGAATCCGGGAACTCCTAACTGTCAGATTCAGGGTCTCAACCCGAAGGAAACCATGATGTGGCTGAGGTTCCTGATGATGATCCTTTTCTCTATGTTGTTAGATTGATGCCCTCAGAGTGTATAAGCCTCTTTGTTCACTGCCCCATTCACAGCCCCAGTGGTTCTGCTGACTCAGCTGTCTCTGCCGGAGATCTTGGAGGGTTTCAGTTTCTGGCAGGTACCCTCAATGAGGAGACTTAGCTTCCCACTATCTGAGGAGAGAAATAAACAACATGATTAAATCAGTAAGACTGGGGCACCTGGATGGCTCAGTGGGTTAAACCTCTGCCTTTAGCTCAGGTCATGGTCTCAGGGTCCTGGGATCGAGCCCCGAGTCAGGCTCTCTGCTCAGTGGGGAGCCTGCTTCCTCCTCTCTCTCTCTGCCTGCCTCTCCGCCTACTTGAGATCTCTGTTTGTCAAATAAATAATATCTTTAAAAAAAATCAGTAAGACTAATTGTGCTATTTAAAATCTTTTTGGGGTTGCTTGGGTGGCTCAGTTGGTTAAGCGTCTGACTCTTGATCTCAGCTCAGGTCTTGATCTCAGGGTCCTGGGTTCAAGCCCCACATTGGGCTTGGAGTTTACTTAAAAAAAAAAAAAAAAAGAAAAGAAAATATTTTTGATTTGCACACACACCTCCACTTCTCTTGGGGGAGACTTTGTGCTAGCATATTTGCCATGGGCCTGAATGCAAGAGTTGGGAGCGGGGCCGTATATAACTCTTACAATAGAAATGTATTTTTCTTTCACTCATTTGGTCAGCAGAAAATCTGGAATTTCTGTGGTTTTGCTAGCTAGAAAAAGCTGCCAATAACCAAATATGTGGGCTGATGATCTTCTAACTCAATATTTTTTATTATTTGTGCTTATTTGTAAGAATATTATTGAATGACGTGATCTCTTGAGAAATTTGCTGAAATACTGAAATAATACTCTTCAGATAGTAATCACAGTTGTTGATATGTTTTCTAGCTTTGGGTCTAATATGAGTGAATAAAATGGGAGTGGAAAGCCTTGAGAGTTTGCAAGAATTATTTGATGGGATGATAAGCATTAATTGAATAAGATCTTTAATTCAAATGTGATTTATTAAAAATAGATTCTGGATGAACCTGTTAACCTCAGAGGTGAGGTAATAGAATACTTTCCTCTTTAGGTTACCTGAGCACAGAATAGATTACAAGTGATAGAATATCTTTATCAATTTGTGGTAGCCTAGCTTCCAGTAGTAATATTTTATTATGTTAGTTAGGTCTTAAGTAGGCAAATGGCCATTTCTCAAAAGCAGAATTGCATGCAATATTTATGACTTCCTTTTCCAAGTATATTCTTTCTTTGCCCCTAGACAGAACATAATTGTGAAACTTTGCCTTTCCTGTAATAAAACTTGGCTATTATTCTATAGCTGAAGTTAGGGAAGTGGGGAGTTTGCTAACCAATGCCTCGTTCAGAGTATCCAAACCACAGAGCCATCATGGTAGGAATCTAAGTCAAATCAAAGGCACTAGAGAATTTGAGAAATCTGTGGCTTGTGGTCAAGGAAAGTGGTGCCTCTTCTCTCTCCTTCCCCTCAGAAGGGAAATTCCAAGCCCAGGGAAGGAGTACTGGTCCAGAGATTGTGAGGTGCCTAGAACATGGTCCACAGAATTTTGAGAGGAAAGATACCATGAGGGGTTGGTAAAGTAGGAGTTGGTGTGTAATATGGAAAAGGAAAGTGAGTAGACGATAATGCCCCCATGAGAATAAGAAGGAAGCCAAATGTTTACTTCTGAGCATTGCATGATGTACCCTTGGCACCCACTTTGCCAAGTGGAGATGATAAATAAACCCATTCCTGGTGTGGAGAAAGTTGACTTTGAAATTAATGAAGAGTAAGAAGAATCAAAGTCTGGGAAGAGAGTCGTAAACAACTTTACCCATTAGTGATCAGATAACTCTGATGGTTAGAAAGCATTTAAAATGGGAAGAGACAAATAATCTTTTCTTCTTTGGAGTTGGAACTCAACTGAACGTTTAGAAGCATTGTACCATTTGGTTAACACCCAGGCCCCCTGATCTCAAGCCAGTATTCTTTGTAGCCCATGACTTTGATGTGTGTATGTAGGAAGGGTGTGCAGACAGGAGAGTAATAGAAGAGAACATGAGGGTTTATATGAATTTAAACAAAGGTGGCTAAAACCATGTCTTATTCTATACACTTAATTTGTCATCCTATATATATTCACTTTTTGTGATTTTATTAAAATCAGAGTTGCAAAATATTTTCTGCTGACTTGGGGGTTATTGTGTGCTGATTTATCCTATTGATAAATGGGAAATTGAGAACCCTTGAACATTTTGAATCAGTGAAATGACATTGTCACCTCTGTATTTTAGAAAAAAATACCACTGGCTGAAAAAGGTGGAGGCTGTGTTGGAACTGAAGTTCTTTGAGATGTAGAACATTTTGGACAAGCGCTAATAAGAGCCTGAAAATGGAGAGGAGTAGTAAGCGTGAGACATAATTTTGGATAGAATGTGTATATTTTACCAGATGGTTGAACTTGGATGACAGTAGTGAAGTACAGTGTTGAACAAGTCTG
The DNA here is from genome assembly GCF_002288905.1 of Enhydra lutris kenyoni. Taxonomy (NCBI): domain Eukaryota; kingdom Metazoa; phylum Chordata; class Mammalia; order Carnivora; family Mustelidae; genus Enhydra; species Enhydra lutris. Next base: position 16,421,852 of record NW_019154085.1, read on the forward strand.
AAACGTGTGGTGTGGTTGAGTAAGTAGAGACTCTACAAAGCTGGACCTAGCCATCGTGTCCTCTCCTCTGTCATCACCCATGAGCAGCTTGTGGCCAGGTCCTTTTGATCATAGTTCTAAGATACGTGGTGAATCCTTCTGACTGGCTTCACTTGTATCACTCTAGTGCAGCTGCCATCTCCTCCTGCCGGGACTGGTGCAGTATCTTCTCTGTTAACATCACAAGATCTGCTGCTTCCTCCTTTCCATCTACGTGACGGTGATCCTTCTAAAATGCACTTGTGATCTTGTTACTCTCTTCTTAACATTCTTCCATGATTTCCTATTGCTCTTAAGACCAAAATTTTTTAACATGGCCCACAAAGATTTGTGTTTTGGTCCTTGCCTACCCTGTCAGCCTCATCTCCAGTCCTTTTGCTCTGTGTTCATGTGGCCCCAGACATTCTGTTCGTCTTTCAAAGTGTCAGGCTCTCTGCAGACTTCTTTCACTCATGCATTTTTCCTACTCGAAATGACTTGAGCTTGTACTTTCCACTGGGTCAGCTCCTTTCCTTTTGGTATTTATTTCTTTTTCTCATGGATGCCTTCCTTGATACCTACTTGGCTAGACTTTTCTACTTCCTTCTATACTTCCCTTTCCTTATACAATTATTTGTTTAGAGAATTAGGCTCCACAAAAGCAGGGATTAGTTCAAATATATTTTTTAAGTTGCTTAATCTCGGGCACCTGGGTGGCTCAGTTTGTTAAGCAACTGCCTTCAGCTCAGGTCACGATCCCGGAGTCCGGGGATCCAGTCCTGCGTGGGGCTCCCATCTCCACAGGGAGTCTGCTTCTCCCTCTGACCTTCTTGCCTCTCATTCTTTCCTTCACTGTCTCTCTCTCTCAAATAAATAAATAAAATATTTAAAATAAATAAATAAATAAATTGCTTAATCCCCAAGGCAGCACCTGGTACATAACAGCTGTTTAATGTATATATTCTAGGTAAATGAATAATAGCTTTATCAAAACTGATTTAAATTGGTCATGAAGTCATTAGTAGTATTTAGTAAACTGTCTAGTAACTAGCCATTTCTTATATCTCCCAGATAGAGGATATAATGGGAGGTCATGTTTTGGTGGACCGTTTCTTTGAATGCCAGAATAATAGTCAAATACGGAATGTTCTGAGGATCTGGTAAGAGAATACAGATCAGAAATTTAGAGATCTGAAGACTTAAAAAGTTTGATGATTTGCCCTTTCTGATTTCCTACCAACCACTGTATGGATTATCCAGGTCCTATCATAATAGAAATACCCTGTTAAGTACTCCCAAGGTCTTCTGGCTAGTAAGTAATGGAGTAGGTGGTGTTTGAGGCGTGATCTCACGCAGAACCCTGGGCTCAGCCACTTACCCACTGAAATCAGACCTCACAGACTGTGTAAAAATGCTTTGTAAACTGTAAAACCCTAAGTAAGGTCTAGCATGCAGATGACTTATCTAGCTTGCTCTTTGAAGTAAGTATAAACTGCATTTCATTGAATAGTAGAGAGGAGAATGGTGAATTTTGCATAAAAGGCAACATTGAATGAATGGAGTTGAGCTATTTTGCAAAGACTTTGTTGTGATTGTATGGCTGTATTTGGCAAGCAGAGAATCCCTAATTTCTTCTGCTGTGAGACTCCCAAGGAGACATTTATATTAGCAATACTGAATTTGCAAACCTGCATTTTAAAATTTAGCTATATTTGTATTCTGTGTCTCTCTGGGAGGTGTTCAGTACATTATGAATTTCTGTGCTTTTACCTCCTGCTAAGGATTTGAGTTCTTAGCCTAATTAATCATTAAGTGTTGTCAGTCTATCATGATGTGGTTAATTATCAGAGAGAGTGTATGTGTTTCAGACAGTCATGACCCTTTCCTGGGTAACTATAGAAACCTTAGCAGTACTGGTTATTATCTAAAATTATAGAATTTAGTTTTTAAGCCATTTTAGCCTTAGATAGTTATAGACAAATAATTGGTTATCATCTAGAAAAAAAGGAAAATCTGAATGAAACTAAGATTTTAAAATGCATAAGTATTAAAGACGTTTTCTAAATAATTATAAGTAGCAGAAATATAATATTTTTTTTTTAAAGATTTTTATTTAATTATTTTATTAGAGAGAGAGAGGGAGAGAGAGCAAGCACAGGCAGACAGAATGGCAGGCAGAGGCAGAGGGAGAAGCAGGCTCCCCGATGAGCAAGGAGCCCGATGCGGGACTCGATCCCAGGACGCTGAGATCATGACCTGAGCCGAAGGCAGCCGCTCAACCAACTGAGCCACCCAGGCGTTTGACTATGATTTTTTTTTAACCAGTTCTGTATATCTTTTACAGACCTTTCTGACAAACTGTCTTTTCCTCCCCCCACGCCAAGAATTTTGAGAACCATCCTATTAGAAATCTGTGGTAATTGCTGACTTCCATTTGGTACAGTGATTTTGCCATGCATCGAAGTTGCATATCTGGGTGAAAAACAGTTGAATGTGGGGGCTTAGATTTGGCTGTGTATATAAATGTTAGTGACCTTGCAAAATTCGTTGGTCAATTCTCGAGGTCTTAGCTCTTCAAAGATGACAACAGATGAAATAACTTTTTCTTTCCTATTCTGAGGAATTCCATTTGATTCCAAAAGTAAAACAAAAGATGACATGTTATTACACTTTTTAATATGAAACTCCAGAATTACAGTCTGAATGGGGGGGTGAACATTAATACAGAAATTGGAATCTACCACATTTGTACTGTCCCTCATATATTACATCATTCAGAGATGTAATATAACATCCCCTTTACAGGAGGCGGTGCTTAAGGTGTGTCCTCCTCCTCTCATTGGTAGAGTATATTTTAGTGACGGGTAACCATTATGATTTGTTTTTAAGTTATAACATGTGAACAGTTTATTTATGGGTCATGAGCTACATAATTCTCTTATTCTTATGCATGTTTAAAGACTGGCCACTACATTCTTATTGAAAGTCATCCACCTTTTTAGCTTGATTTACATTTTTGGGACTTTATTAGAGAACAATTATGACTTCTATGTACAATTGAAATAATATAAGCAAAATATCACAATATTGATAAAAACTTGGGGCCCAGTTTAATTCTATTAAAAATTGTTAGTAAAAGTCTACATGTAAATAAACATTTATACTTGAGACTTGGATCATTTTGTCTACTCATTTATACTATGCAAACTTGATTCTTAACTTTAGTGTATCTACACAGTTGTTTCTGTCATAGAATAAAGCTATCTCTATTTATTTATTTTTAAAGATTTTATGTATTTATTTGACACAGAGAGAGAGATCACAAATAGGGAGAGAGGCAGGCAGAGAGAGAGGGGGAAGCAGGCTCCCTGCTGAGCAGAGAGCCCAATGCGGGCTCGATCCCAGGACCCTGAGATCATGATCTGAGCTGAAGGCAGAGGCTTAACCCATTGAGCCACCCAGGTGCCCCAGAATAAAGCTAGCTTTTCATTGATTATTTACTTTGCAGATCCAAATGGAAATTAAAGATTTTGGCAATGAGAATTTAGCTGCTGACTTAGTCAATGTATAACAATGGTGGCAATTGCTTTCCCCCATTGAGTCTGTAGTAAAAAATTAAATACAATTTATTTTTGTCAGAAATGGTGTCACTACAGATATTCATGATTTATTGGTTTGAGAAAGAGATGCTTTTTTAAAGGTTTCTAATCTCATGGTAAGTTCAATAGGTCTGCGTTTTATATATGTACCTAACCTGAACCTAGTATTTGCTCTTTTTTAATTAATAGATATTTTAGTATGATTCTGCTTTGGTGAATCAAAGTGCTTCATAGGCCGTTCTTGTTGTTCTCATTGTGGTATTATGAATCATGCCATTTCAAATTTCTTACCACTTGCTAATAGCTTTTTCAGCTTTATCAGACTCTGCTCTTAATATTTATCCATTTTCTTATTCTAGAAGTTCCCAGGCTAATAATGCTGGCATAAAAGTTTGCCCGACGAGGAACAAGGAAAATTAAATCTCTTATTTAAAACAACTCAAGACACAAATTTTGTGAGCTGAGAGCGTGTTAGACTGTGGTATGGAGAGTGTAATGTCACTGGTTTCGTTATGCCAGAATGTTGATCAGCCTAATTATCTAAGAATCTTCTGGTTCTCTGGCATGCTACAGCTGTGACTTTCCCTTTGTTTGAGGTAGCTATCTTCCACACTGCATATGCATGAGAGAATATTTTTTCATATTAGTAAATCACTGATGAGTCTCATTCCTTGTTAAAATGATACTGTTTGCTAAATATATATTAAGATATTCCTGGTTGTTTATCTGCTTGAATAAAGCCACACCAGTCCTCCATTTGTAAAACATTTTAAATCAGCAATATGAAAAAGAGATTCGGTGCAACCAAAGCTATTTCGAATGATTCTAAAGAATTCTTTGTTTTTCCAACATATCTTTCCAACTAGGCAATGCATTATTTATTACTTTTTGCAATTTTCTTTTCCCCCAGGGTTAAGTATGTCTATTTCTGATACAGAATTTTGATTTATTTTTGTACTATTGGTTACTAATGATAATTGGCCCCACATTAAGAGCGGTTGGCTCCGATTACGTTTGACAGGAGTAAGGATGGTATTCCAGATTTGTGATATGTTTTCACTTTCATAAGAATGCTGGTTTCTTGAAAATTTCCGTTCCACTTACCTGCTATGGCATTTCCCTTTAAAGTGGATTCAATGAGAAGATGTCTCAGCCACAAACTCTACTTTTTGTGCGGTAGTTAAAGAACTGTGGGTGATTTAGCAATCTGATTTGTGTCTCAGTGGTTTCTTATCTGACTGAGCTCCTCAAGGGAGACAGTAAAGTCTAGAACATACTTGTGACATGGATTGATCAAAACCGATTTGAGTGGAGAAAATCTGGTATAATCATAATCAAGGTAGATCAGTGAGGGTTGGTCTCTGATGAGCCCTCTCTTCCTGGCTCGTAGAGGGCCACCTTTTTCCTGTGTCCTCGCTCCGTGTCTTCTCTCTGCACAAATGGAGAGGAAGATCTCTTCTGTCTCCCCACTCTCCTTGTAAGGATGCCAGCCCTTTAAGATAAAGGCCCACCATTATGCTCCCAGTTAATCTTAATTACGCTCCTACAGGCCTTGTCTCCAATAGAGTCAACGTTGGAGGTTAGAGTTTCCACATGAGTTTTGGTGGGGGGGTGGACACCGTTCAGTCTATAACATAGAACTACTACATAAGGGACGTTGGTTATGCATCAGATGCTTACATACAGATGACTCATTTTACACATGATGGAACCCAGATCCTGCGAGATTATCTCATTCAAGGTCTTTGATAACAAGGGGCAGAGTTGGGAGTCAGTACCTTGCAGTCTGGCTTTAGAGCCTGTGTCCTGCTCCGTTGTTGTCTTTAAAAGAGTGTGGCATATTTGTAGCTTTTCCTCATCACATTTACTTTGGGTCTAGTTTTTTTGTTTTTGTTTTTTTGGCTTTATTTTAATTCCAGTGTAGTTAACATAGAGTTTTTTTTTACTTTAGGTCTAATATTAGGTGAGATTTCTTTTTTTTTTTTTGGTACAGAATATAAAATTGGTATTTATTTATTTATTATTATTTGGCAATTCACTTTTTACCTATTGTAACAGCTAAGAAGGCAGACTCTAAAGCCAGAATTTATGGGTTCAAATTTGTCTTTTTCTGGAAAACAAGGAATAGGAATCATATACCTAGTTGGAATGTTGTGATAATTCAACAAGAAAATGCTTTTATTAAAGGCTTGGATGTGAGCCTGGTGCACAGTACATACTCAGTAAGTATGAGTGAGTATTAAAGGTAGGGCAATAAATAAAGGAGGATCTCAGGCAAAAGAGTTATTTTCCCTACCTGTCTTTGGGAAGACTTACCTCTATGGGAAGTGCTGTGTAATAAATCTTACATGACTGCTAACTAGGGGCAGCCCAGACTTCTTCGCAGAATTTATATGCTCTGGCAAACTTGGCCACGTAGATAAGTCTTTACAGAGTGAAAATTGTTTTCAATTTTTATCTTCCTCTAAATGACTTTGAAGATGTCGGGTTGGTTTTTGGTTTTTACTTTTTGCTTTTTCCCTGTAGCTTATCAAATTTCTATTAAGCCAGATGATTTTTTTAAAAGTTGCACACTTAAAGGGCAGTCTGTGTTTTTCTGGTGTAAGGATGGCACCCCACATCTGAAATAGTGATGTTGTCCCCTTGCACCCACCTGTGAAATGGCTGCCCATCTGGGGTGCTCCTTCTGCGCCCGAGGACTGCTTAGGTGTCTTTTCACTACCATGACTTCTACTGCTGCATGACCAGAACCCTCGCCTCCTCAAGTATTTCCTTTTCTCCTTTCTATTTCCACCTTAACCCTATTCTGTTCCTTTCTGTAGGCAGAGCCCAAAGCAATAGGATGGAGAATGGGAAGGGGAAACAAAAGTTTGCGAGGGGAAGGGAAAGCTGTGCCAGTCGCTCCCGGCGCTCTGCCTCTGTTTTCCTAGATTCTTTGGGAGCAAGAAAGCATAAAATACTTCCTTGACATTCTTTGATTGCCCCAGCAGAGATGTAATTCTGGAAGCTGTTATTATTTTCTGTGCCAGCATCCAGGTGTAGTTCTGGGTTAGCAGCCCAGTGGGGAGAAGTGATGTGCAAATGTTCATGCCAGTCTATTAAATGCCAGATTTGGAGGAGCTAATTCCGCTTGGCGGTATTGGAAATTATCAGTGAGAAGAGAGATCATTTGTGCTAGGTCCTGAAGGTTGATTGCCAAGGTCAGTGGTTGCAAAGTACACCTGAACTTGTCCTTAGTTGTCTTACCTGGTAAATAGCCATTGGTGGGTTCATCATGGAACCAAACTACTAAGGATAACACTGCTTCTGAGGGAAATTGTTTCTGTTTCAAGCAACTGATTTACAAATGTAACTTTCGTATATCTGCTATTTATAAGTTGATTTAATATAATTGTTTGTATAACTACTCCTATATTACCCATACTATATTGGCAAAGATGAGATTTCTGGTCAAGTTCACACTGAGATTTTTCAGCAGTTATAATGGAATTATAATCCCCATTGGGATTCTTGTTCAGTGTCCATTTTGACCAGTAACTTGTATTTGCAGGACTTAGGTGAGGCCCTCAAGTCTGTGGTCAAGACAGAGATCCAAACTGTGGAACCCACATAAACATCAACCCTACGTTGCTGTAACAAATCAAGAAGTTAAATACAGTAGCCATAAACCTCTAAGAGTTGATAGTAATAGGTGGGGCATGAGAGTAAACCACCAAGTAGATATGGAGAAAGAGTAAGGACCCAAACTCTGAAAATATAGTTGTATTTACCTACTATTCACACTATAAGAAATTATATTTCTAGGGGCACCTGGGTGGCTCAGTTGGTTAAGTGTCTGCCTTCCGCTCAGGTCATGATTCCAGGGTCCCTGAATAACAGGCAGTCTGCTGCTCCTTCTGCCCACCCGCCGCCCCCACCCCTGTCATGCTCTCTAACTCTCTCTCTCCCAAATAAATAAATAAAATCTTAAAAAAGAAAAAAAAAAGAAATATATTTCTGCAAACGTAATCAGATTTTACTAATAAATTTCCACTAATCTGTGATGGTTCCTTTATATTGTAATACTTTGCTCATCATTAGACCTTTGCTCTATCCTTCTCCCTAGAAATTGTGGAAATGCTTCCGCATGTGATCCGGCTCCTCTTTACCCCTGCAACATTCCTTTTCTCCAGGTTCTCCCATGAAGTCTAGATTTCCGTCATGCTGAAGGAGGTACCATAGTTCTTTGGATGAACCAGGCTCTCTTATGTTGGCTCTTTGGCATCTCCTGTTCTCCCTGTGTCCAGTTTGGCAGCTCTTTCCCTTTTGGGACTCAGCTTAGAGAAGTCAGATGTCCTTGGCCATCCTTTGTTGACATGCCACTTCAAGGCTGGATAGATGCTTCTGCCATGCCCTACCAAACCAACAAAAACACTTGATGTGCCCTTCTACTAATCCTTATCACAATTACATATTTTAGTTCCCTTATCTAGACTTCTAGCCTATGTTCTATTCTTTTATCCCAAGACTTTAGTCCAGTACCTGACATGTAGTACTCAATAAATGGGTATATGTTGAATAAATTAGTAGGTTTTAATTTTTACCTCTTCTGTCTCCAGACCGCTTTAATTAACTATTAGTCTTCACTGGAGACCATTTATGCATCAAATTGTTGCTTTCATTTTGGACCTCACATAAATAATATGCGGAGCAGACCATTCAAGTAACAGTAGAATCTGGTGTATGGTGATAGACAAAGCCTGGTTCTGTGGGCTCTTTCAGGAAACTCAGGATGTGTTTCTACATAGATTTAATTTACCACTCCTTGAATTCTGTTGGATTCTGTAAAAAGAGTCCCAAACAAAGAATGGCTTTCTTGTGCTAAGGTGCTTCCTGTTTGCCTCCTCTTTGCTTGTTTGCTTTTGTTGCTTTCTTTGAATTACTGGAGCCCAGAGCTTCAGTGACCTGTTTGCACTTCACACTCCAGGCAGTGGCCTGAATTTACTGCCATCTCCTTGGATGGCAATAAGCTAAACATTTGAAAAATTACCGCATCTCAGGGAACCAAAGGAGGTCACTAGAACTTAGTCTGGCTAATAAGTTTTTGGCCTCTTTATTTTCCCTTGTCAATGTTGTTCTGGGCTCCTTAGGGATTTATGAAGAGTATTTTTTTCTTTTTTGACTTAAAAAATCATCTGTATTGATTTTCTTTAAGGAGCAAATAACAAAACATCATATCTGGAACGAGTTATTCTAGAGATGGTATATGACAGTCCCACCAATGTAATGAAAAACTATATTCATCATCATACTGGTACTCTGAGCAACAAATACTGTGAAAATTGCAAGCATTTTGCTCCCATTCTCAATGTAATAAAGACAAAAAATATCAATAAGACTAAAAACCATTTTCCAGCCATGCATTCTGTAATGATTGTGACTCAGAGAGCTGCTTAGTTCTCTGGGCACATAGGACGATATTGTTTTGTTGTTTTAGAATCTAGATCAACTGAACAAACTTAAGTTCCTTGTTTGTTGGTATCCCTTTTGCATCATTTAATTGAAGTTGAAAGGGGAAATTTGTTTTCATGGCAGCCTAAGAGTTGCTCAGCAGATTTTTTGGAATCCCTGCTGTGAGCTGTTTAGGAATACTGCTGTTCCTCATCTTCAGGTTAAGGGATCCCTTTACCTGGGCCATGTTTTATTGGCTGTCTTGGGGCTGCTCTGGCATTCACCCATGAAAGCACCTGATACTATATTTCCATTTTTTTCCCCACCTGCTCCCTTCTGAGAGACTTCCTAACCTTTGTCAATCTCTAGTGTGTTAGGAAATCTGTTCCCTAAGTGTACTTACAGGTGTTGAAGAAGGAACATGAGGAAGGCTTCAGCCATATTGTGAAATTATATTTGTGCTATATATAGTCTCAGCACCATTGCCATTGGAGGTGGCAATTCTGGAAGGCCTCCCATAACTCAGTATGGAGTTTATCTAGTTGAACTTGACTTCCTTCCAGTAAATAGGATTTCTGAAGAGTAGATATAATGTTAGCAAGAGTAGACCTTGTTTTCCCTTGACAGCTATGAGGGAGTTCGCTATTTTCTCATTTTAGTGTAGCCCTTTCAAGCTCAAGTATCAGAACACTGGGCCCTCAGTATATTCTTAATTAGTAGAAATTCTCTCCTACTTCTCAAGGAGAAAACATATTTTTTAAATTATTAATTGCTTTCAAACAAAAAACTTTGGAGAGGACTCTAAATACCAACTTTATGTACATGGTTAAGTAGAAGGACGATGATACTCTGTTCTCCTTGTTCCCCTGTTGACCATGGGTAGATGTCCCTTCCTCAAGTTCCTCAAGTTATTTATCTTGACAGAGTATAGTGATTGACCTAGATTTATCCCTTGATCCTGCTAGACTGAGCTCTTTGTGGCATCGTGACTATCATCTCTATACTTCCATATAGTGTCTGGTCTATAATAAGTGTTTAGTACATGTCTTATGAACCCATTTGCTTTATAATGCCTCCTGAATGACTTGTTTATCAAGTCACATAGTGATTTTCTTTCCTAATGGATATGCTTAGGAGAATGTCAAGTATCCCACTGAATATCCACTTGGATTTTACTAGGTGGACTGGGACAGTAGAATGCACATAAATTAATGGGGCCAATTATTTAGGAAGGTAAACACCCTAATCAGATATACTGATATTGGCCCAAAGACATTAGCCACCACTCTCTAGCCTGGAGTTCTACTTGAGCAAAACCTACGGGCCATATACAACAAAGGAGGTAAGAGTAGACAATGTGGAAGAGATAGTGTCTAGCATAAATGGGGCAGAAAAACTGGACAGCTACATGCAAAAGAAGAAAACTGGACCATTTTCTTGCACCAAACACAAAAATAAGCTCATAATAAGCCAAGACCTAAATTTGAGAGCTGAAACCATAAAATGCCTAAAAGAAAACATAAGCAGTGATTTCTTTGACATCAGCCACTACAACACTCTTCTAGAAATGTCTCTGAGGGCAAGAGAAACAAAATAAATAAATAAACTTGTGGGACTAAGCAAAAGTTTCTGCATAGCAAAGGAAACTACCAATTAAAAGGCAACCTTTGGAATAGGAGAAGATATTTGCAAATGATATCTCTAATAAGAGGTTAATATTCAAAATGTTGTAAGAACTTACACCACTCAACACAGAACCCCCAAATAATCAATTAAAAATGGGCAAAGACATGAACAGACATTTCTCTAATGGCCAACAGAGACATGAAAGATGCCCAACATCACTTGTCAGGGAAATGCAAGTCAAAACCACAATGAGATATCACCTCTCTGCCAGAATGGCTAAAATAAAAATGAAACAAGTATTGATGAAGATATGGAGAAAAGAAACTCTAGTGCATTATTGGTGGGAACGCAGATTGGTGCAGCCACTGTGGAAGACAGTATGGAGGTTTCTCAAAAAATTGAAAATAAAATTATCTGATCCAGTAGTTCTCCTGAGTATTAACCCAAAGGAAACAGAAACACAAATTCAAAAAGATATATATGCACCCCTATGTTTATTGCAGCACTGTTCACAATAAACCAAGATACAGAAACAGTCCAAGGCCCCACTGATAGATGAATAAAGATGTGGCGTGTGTACACACACACACACACACACACACACACACACACACACACGCACTGGAATATTATTCAGCCTTAAAAATGATGAGATCTCATCATTTGCAACACCATGGATGGAGCCTAAATAAAATATGTGAGATAAGATAAACACCATATGATTTCACTTATATGTGGAATCTAAAAAACAAATGAGAAAACAGAAAGCAGGAACAGACTCAAATACAGATAACAAACTGATGGTTGCTTAAGGAGAGGGGGTGAATAAGCAAAATGGGTGAAGGGGTATGAGAGCTACAGCCTTCCAGTTTGGAATGACTAAGCAAAGGGAATAAAAGGTACAACACAGCGAATAGTGTCAGTGGTATTGTAACAGTGTCTTGACAGGTGGTAGCTACACTTGTGGTGAGCATAGCATAGTGTATTATCTAGTTGAATTGTTATGTTGTGCACCTGAAATTAACATAGCATTGTGTGTCAACTGTACTTCAATTAAAAAATTTCATGGGATGGGGCGCCTGGGTGGCTCAGTGGGTTAAGCCTCTGCCTTCAGCTCGGGTCATGATCTCAGGGTCCTGGGATCGAGCCCCACATCGGGCTCTCTGTTCAGCAGTGAGCTTGCTTCCCCCTCTCTCTGCCTGCCTCTCTACCTACTTGTGATCTCTCTCTCTCTCTCTGTCAAATAAATAAGTAAATAAAAAATCTAAAAAAAAAAAAAAATTCCATGGGATGTATTCTGTAACAGCCAACAGTACACCACTGCATAGGGACTGTTCAGAATTTCCCTGCTGGTAGAGAGAGGAATAGAACCTAGATGGTTTAAAAGTGCTGATAAATTAGTCTCTGGGTGGTTTATCATACACACAATGGAATTCTTAATCTGACTCAAATTCTTTTGTAGATGTTACAAGCCATCTAGGTACAGATGATCTTCCTCATATCAAATATTGTAGGCCAAATAAATTTAACAGCCTTTTGATGCTCCATCATTTTACTGGTAAATTTTCTTTTAGCCAGAAAAGCATGTGAACTCCCAGCAAGGAGCCCTTAGGTTCTAGCTCCACATCTTCCTCTAATTACTTGATCCAACACAAACCACCAAAAGGCCTTGGGAACTGGCTTCCTCATCTAAAAATAGGTAGGAGAAGACAAGGTAATTAAGTTATGATGCAGGTTCAAGTAATAGTAAAACAATTGTGGATATATTTTGTAAACAAGGAGATGATATATTTGAGAAGATTTTTGTATAGTATCATTCACAGAGTATCATACAACTATTGTATAATGTGATGATGTAGAACATTTCCTCTATTGCTGTGTCTCAAAATATCAACTTTGAACTCAGACATATTTGTCGTGCATTCATTTACATAGATGTCACTTGGCTTTTCTAAGCTGTTGCCATATTCTGTTGTTAAATGGGATACATGTTTTAAGTAGGTGAAATGATTTTTATATTGTGACCATTATTTGCAATAAATTTTTAAAATATTATATAACAATGATGGAAAACACAGTATTGTAAAAATTGGAAGATACATGATATTTTAAATCCCTTAGAAGCAGTAAAAGGTTTATGAGTCACATGCATAAAACACCCATACAACTTAGGAAAGTGATAGCATGAAGGTGTGATTTTAATTGTGTAATGACACAGGAGCTACCAGGAGAGCCATGAAATGGAATTCCCCAGTCAACGTTTTTTGAATGGAAATAAGACGTTTAAATTTGAGAAAAAAATATCTTCCTAAAGCTAATCTGTTTATCCTCAGAAATTTTAAGTCTGTTGATTGTCAGAAGTAGTTTTCATGCTCCATATCCAAGAATGCTGTGGTCTCCTGCAGTCCTTCACGTGAATCCTGTAATTTGGTGAAGGTTAATTTTTAGCTTAGTAATAATTTCGAAAAACAGTTCATGGAACAATTTAGACTTTCTGAGTTACTTCTTTCACTAGCTCTCTATGCCGGGTTAGTTGTTCTGCAGTTAACAGCTGGGGCAGGAGTGTCGCCACTCCAAATGCATTTCTTGAACTCTTTTGGGCCCAGAGTTCTACCTTTTTTATTTCACCACAAAGTCTTGGTGTCTCTTTAATTGAAGTCTCTTCAGTTGGTTAAAGTCCTTTTTTAATTTTTTCTTTTTTAATCAACAACAAAGCTTTTGAGTCCTAAAATAAATCCAAGCATTAGGAATTGTATCATTTGCAATGAAGGTTCAGAAAGGAGATGAGGATGTGGTACATGACCAGAAGCCCTCTGGGCCCTGATGTTTATCTTCTGATACCAGTGACTGAAGGAACTTTCTACATGGAGCCGACATCACCTATTCCCAAAGCACCGTCTAAGATTCTGCCAATTTTGAGCCTCTATAGATGAAGCAACCTACAGATAACCAGTCAATAGAGGAGAAAATGAGGTTTTCCTAAAGTCATGGCCTCTGGGTTGTTGTTTTTATTTCTTTTTATTTAGTGTTTGTCACTGTCCTGAAGGGTCCAGAAAATGGAAAAGATTGTTCTTAACTTTTATGACTTAAGTTTATAGTACAAAAGAAAATGCTCATCCAAAGAAAATAGAAAGTAAAATCCTCTTGATCTTAGAACTGGAACAAGTGCAAAGGCTTTTCTTCAGTCATTTGATGGCCGACGTGGAGTTGTGAGCCCTCGGCTGCTGCAACAGTGAAACTTCAAACTTGACTCTGATCAGAATAAAAACGATAGCAATTCACTCTAGATTAAATGGAGGCTTTGGTTTTCCGTAGTGTTTCTTTATAATACCATTTTCTATTGCGTTGTTTCCCTTTGAGCGTGTCCTACCCACGTTATGCTATACCCTCTTATTTTGTACGTGTAGGAGAGTTGCCATTCATAATAATCTTAAAATTTGTCCATAACAATTTATAATAAAAATAATTCACTTAAATTTATCACAACAGTAAGAACATCGGCTGTTAAGGGAATTTCTAAAATATTTCTCACTTTCTGTTTTTCTGGGAGAAGAGTTTTTGGGGAATCAAGATTTTAGGAGTGGAATGAATCTTGGAAGCCATTTCGGGTCATGAAGCTCACTTCGCAATTGAAGAAAGTGAGACTCAGTTTCAATAGCTCATGTGAGGATAGTGAGTTTGTGGTAGTGGTAACTGTAGATCCCAGTTTTCTGATAATTTTTTTTTTTAATTGCATTGCTGTTTTTGAGGTATCAGATTGCTTTACTCTTTTTAAGCCAAGAATTTTTACGAGTAATCAGATTTTGTAAGGGTCAAAGCCATTATATCAGTGACCTTGTCTATATACTTGTTATTTGTACATCCAACTTAGTATAGAAAGTGGAAGTGCTGAATTATCCCACTCTGGTGTTCACTGCTTCTGTGCCTATAGCTATTTATTAGCCCACATTACTTCTGCCCTTAAAATCTGAGAACTAGAAACTTTGTACTTGGATACTTTAAAAAGTTCCTTAATGTTTGCCTTACAGTGCCTGAAACTTATTTTAATCATATTTACTAAAATGTGTATGGGGATATGGTTTCAGAAAGAATACTAGACTGTATCTTTTACATCTAACAAAAAGTTCTTTGGAGCTAATGCCCTTGGGGTACCTGATAATGAAAGTCAGAAGGGTGTTAAAAATCTAATTTAGAAAGACTCACCAATTTTGTAAATAGAAAAATTCTGAATAGTGAATCTGGTAGCAAATACACATTTATTAGACTTTTGATTGGTTATGGATATGTGCTGAACTTTATGGGTAAAAGCACAAATATCAGAACATATTGTATTTCTTCTTCTATTTTTTCTTAAGGTACTTAAAATATTATCCTTTTGAACCTGCTTCACTGTTTTTGCTTGATAAAGAATATAGCAATAATAGCTTTAAACTGGAAATCTTAAAACAAATCATTGGGACCAGCACTTTTGTATTTTTTATCAAGTTTTATATTGACCAAAGAACAAGAATATGTACCCTTTGTTTTCACAGTACTATATTGTAAAGAAAACCAGACAAAGCCCTGAATTTCCTTTTGAAATAAGGTTGATTTTTCCCTATACCTACAGAAGCTGAAGTTAAAAAAAAAAAAAAATACTTAGAATATAGGATTTTTCAACTTATAATCATACTGTCCATCTTCCATCCATCTTTCTACTCCTAATACTACCACGTGTACCTGACATACCCCCTCAATAGTGTATAGACTTCAAATATCATGCCTAAAATACACACTCAGTCCTATGGCAAGGGCCTACATATTAAGTAGTCAATTAGAAAGGACGATGGTTTCTAATGCAGAGAGTTTACAACCTGGTGTGTTTGAGCTAATTTTAATTCTCTGAGATGTCTTGTACACAAATTACTTGATTACCTCCTACATCTCTCTTAATCCAGGTTCCTGAACATAATAATAAGGTTTTGCTTTTTTTTTGTTTTTTATAGACCCATTCATCAGCCAAATCTCTTAGCACTCCACAAACAGCCGGTGGCGAGCACTATCACTGACATTCTCTTGGAGTTCTTTTAGCTGCCTTTTTTTTTTTTTTCCCTTAATCACCCTTGATTGTCATGAGCATGAATAAGGAAGGAAAAAGGAACACCAGTTTTTGTTTAATCCGCCGTGATCAAAAGAAGTCCCAGTAGTAGTATGGACTGACTTTGACAGTGACTTGTATTTGCAAAATATATGAGACTCGCTCTACTCTTTTCCTTTTTCCTTCTCTTTTTTGTCTTCTCTTTGATGGAAACAAAGTTTTAGTTTTAGCCAGAACATTTCATTTATATTTTAGAGGACTGTTCCCTGGTCGCTTTGCCTTCATCATCCTGGGAATGGCCTACCAGTTGTGTTCTACCTTATTTGATTTGTAGAAGATTCATAACTTTTCCTGAAAATGAGTGGACTCTTTAATTAGTTATATGTGTATCTTGGTTTTATTTCTGTGCTAATAAAAATATATATAGGTTTAGGATTATAATTTTGAGAGGTTATCCTTTCAGTGAAGGTGTAGTTCAAGTATTCCCAGGAAGTTCTGTGGTCGTTCTATATTTATATTTATATTAATTTATATTTATATTATATTATATTTATATTTATATATCACTGACCTCTTCTAGCATAAACCCCTCTCTCCTTTTTGTCATTACAGCTATTGAAATCATTTCCTGTGACTCTATTTTTTGTTATTCCTGAATAAACCCATATGGAGACTTGTTTGCAAGCAGTGTAATAATTTGTAAATTTTTTTTTAAAGCAGGCTTCACGCGCAGGGTGGAGCCCAGTGTGGGGCTTGAACTCACAACCCTGAGACCAAGACCTGAGCTGATATTAAGAGTCAGACGCTTAAACGACTGAGTCACTGAGTCACCCAGGGGCCCCTGTAACTTTTTTTTCTGACACTTTACTCCATGAGTCTGGAGACCACCTTGGATTTTTTACTCTCCAAATATGGATGTGTTCAAAGGGATGGAATTTATTTGGAACTAAGGGAAATTGAAAGAAGCTCAAACTAGTACAGCGATACGTGATTAGTGGACTTAGCTAAAAGCAGTGTAGGTATTTGGAGTTCCATAAAGATTATTTGTAACGTTCAAAGCAACACAGCTGTACTTTTCTGAAGGTCATAACTCTCTTATACAAGGTTTTTAGTCTTTGATATTAAGACTCAAATCTCTGTAAATTCCATGTAACCAAGGAGATGTATTGTTACTTCAAGATAAAAATGAATTACAGTATTGCAGAGTTTTGTTTTGTTTTTGTTTTTGTTTTTTTTAATTTGGCATAAGTTTAAAAAAGCAACTTGCATCCTTTATATCCTGCTGGACAGACATGGTGCTCGGTTCATTTTGGTTAAGTGTCTGCAGGTGTGTTGGTAACCATTTGTGAACCCAGGGCTCAGGGCTGGGATGAGGCAGGGTAGGACTGATTTGTAGCCGGTGCCAAGTACCATGACGACGATACTCTCAATGTGGGCAAATCTAACCTACCCGTGTGATGTTATCGAGGAGAGGGTAGGTAAAGGATGCAGAGGAGCACATCATACGGTCTTTCCACCATACAGGTCATAACAGATGGAAATAGCCTCAGGCCACAGGGAACAGTAATACACAGTCAGCTCTTTAGGAAGTGGTGAGTTACAAGGGTCTATTACATTTGTTTTTAGTATCATTCATTTAATTGTAATTTTATGTGCTTACATATTCAGTAATGGTTATTATGGTTTAACAACTGGCTCACGGAGGGCCTGAAATGTAAGTCAGTTCCCTGAGTGAGTCTGAGCCAGCTTCAGTGTGCCAGCCGAAATGCGTTGTGGCACCAAGTGCTGTTACACATGGCATTTGTTCCTTTGGTTACGGTCTGTGCCTCTGAACATGGTGTTGCTTCCTCTCTCTGGAAAATGTATGTCATTATCCTCACCAGTAATATAAACTATTTTAATAAATTGCTTGTTTCTGCATGAAGTAAGCTAAATATAGATCATCGTCCCTTAGGAACTTAACACCCAAAGTAGATAGATCTAGTCCTGGAAAGAATAGAAATATTCAAAATGTAAGCATTGAACAATAAATGAGTTATGTTTTCATTTTTTCCCCCAAACTTGAGTTAGGAAGGAAAAGCTGTTTCTGTCTATTCTGATCAGTCTCGTAATGCCTTTGGTGGATTAAAATGTATGAGCCCTGCCCGTTCCTCAGTGAACTTTTATACAAACAGATTGTGATTTTGGTGGCTCTCCTTAGCATTCCAGACAGGAAAACAGTGTTCCTCATCATACTGTTAAACGGCAGATTAGATTCACAGAGCGGGGCGCGCGCCCATCATCTGCCCAGCATGGACTTCTGAGACCACTTGGGCGATAGGAGAAATGTTTGCAGCTTGTTGGCACGTAACAGAGAGCAGGGGTTTCCTTTTATTAGAGAAAAATAATTAGCAGCTTGGGCAAGGTTGATCGTGAGATGCCAGGCTTGCCACTGGATACCGCAAGTTATGCATGTCTCTTCTCTTGCCAAGAGAAAATACTTGGGAGCCATCCATAGCTCTCCAAGAGAGGTGTTCAGTAGAACATCTGACCTTTTATAGGATTAGATCATTAGAGAACTTATTGGCTGAGCCTACCCAAAAATGCATTTCCTTAACTCTATTTTAGTTCAACTCTAATTTACTTTTTCCATTCTTGCTGAGAATAATTATAAGCAGCAGTTAAATAAGGAATAATTTTCCTACTTTACATGTCATTTTTTTAATAACCAATGTGATAACTTATTTTTAGAGTTTAGTAACTGGAGGTCTTTTATTTCCTTTATAGCATGCTTTTTCCCTCTTTTTTAATATAAGGATACTTTGTAACCTGTAAATCCTCCCTTTTTTGTCTGGTGACCAGAAATTGAAAGTTAAATTTAACAGGAATATGTTAGCAAGTGTCATTGAGACTTATTTTCTAATCACTCTGTATGTTTGACTTTTGTCTTTTGTATCTATATCAGTATTTAGAAGCAACTTCAGTCTTCTAACAGAAGGTAGGGCATTGATTGAACACTTCAGTCCAAAGAGCAGTAATGAAAAAAGTAATAGTAACACTTGAGATGTATTACAGCCAGTATTGTTGGTCGTCTATAATCCCAGGTGCTGTTTCGGGGCCCCATTCTCTTCTCCATCACTTCCTGTACCAGTGCGATCCATGATGTGGGGTATGACATGTTTGACCTGAGAAGTTCAGAAATCTGTGGTGTGATTGAGTGGTTATGTTCAGAAATACTGTTAAGCTGGTCTTTCGTGGGGTGTAATATAGCACTGACAAACAGGGCAAGTATCATGGAGGGGAAGACTTATTATATGGCAAAGGGGCAATAATGCCTCATGTCAGCACAGCAGGAAGAACCATGATCCAACCTGGAGAACGCCACCAGCATCTAGCACTCAGGTGAGAGAAGGGAATTTTCCCACCACAAAGACTCAGATGCTGTTCCAAAGATTAACAACCTCGATGGCTACTTCTTCCTGTGAATGTCGCAACCTAGACCATTCATGTGAGACTGGGTGCCTGGCACTTAGTGAACCGCGTTAGGATCCCCTGTTCTCGTTGCCAAGATGTGGAAATGCAGAGTGGGCATATCCAGACAAAGAGCACTTCAATATAATTATGATTCATTGCATCGCATATCGTATAGGACCACCTTGTGAAGCTTAGCAGGTGTGTTGTCTTTCAGACTGTCCCATTCTGGGATGGCATTTGTCACCAGCATGCTAATACAGTTGATGCCATGCTTTCCAGTTTCTGGTCTGATGTACTCAAATCCAGGTACTAGGTTTTGCAGAGCCATATGCCTCTGGCGAGGCTATATTTAGGTATGATTGCGTTGTTCTTGGGCCATACTAATATTGAACTATTCATTAGATTAAAAACTATAGAATGGTCCAGGCTTTCACGGGAAAATAAACTGGTTTGTATTTCATTAATGATTTAACAACTTAAAAAAGCTTCATAACATAGAAGAGAAGTTTTTTTCTATTAAAATACGGTTATTTTGTAAGATTCCAGGTAAGACATTCTATTCTGTTTTTTATTTAAATAGGCTACTGAAATGAATTCTCATATTTCAATGATGAACAAGTTTATTACCTGAAAGAAAATGTAATCGCTTCAGAAAACATTTTGTGCTGTGAGAGCTAAATATGTCTCATTTTGCATGCTTGTTTTGTTATTGTATTATGTTATTCTCATAGAGGAAAGTTATTAAAATAAATATCATACCAGGAAACCATACCTGTAAATAATACTAACTTACTGGAAAATTATATTAAAAATGGATACAAAGAAGAGCGCTTGGACAAATACATTAAAAAAAAAAAAAAGCAAAAAACGCTGACTTACAAACAGACATCACTATTTCCCTGCTCTTGGAAGTATGACTTCCCTTATTTGTGAAATAAACATATTTCATATTAGCATATGAGACATCTTAAATTTCTGAACTTTTTAAAATGAAATTTATTGCCATTTCAGGGATTCTACAACAGAAGAGTTTATTTGGAAGAATGCCATTGGCCCAGTGAGATGGGAGAAATGCTCTGTGTAATTTGAAAACACATTCTTTAGGTGACTTAAAAGGCTAAGGAGGCCATTTTAAAATTAATATCATTCTCTTGGGAGGAACCGTCACATCCAGAGACACTGAAATTATCTCTAATAGGTTCTGTAAGAAATTTATTATGTTTTGACTCATAAAAACTCCTGCACATTGGGTTGCATTTCTACTTGTCTTTGTCAACCAGTTTTGTTTACACTGGGGGAGGTTTTAGTTTTATCTTCATTGTGGTCCTTGAGAGTGAAATCACCTGTTTGTACACTCTCTTTGCAAAGTTGTGTATCCCTTGCATGAAACTGTTGGGGATTTGCATTGGTATTCATGGAGTTCTGCCTGAGCCTCTCAGTGGCTCTGGCTGGGGAGTTTTGAGTCTGAGGTTGTAACAGAATATTTTGAAGTACTTATCATGAATGCTCATTTTTTTTTTCCCTGTGTTTGCATATTGCATTGACCTCTACTGGTCTGTGTAAACTGTATGGTGCTTCAAGTCTTCGCTTCATCTCTGAAAATGCCTAACACAGTGTCGGGTCAAGTGGCAGAAACGGAAGTTGACTTGGCATGTGGATTTCTAAGTATGATGGGGTTCAGCGGTGTTGTGGGATTTGATGCTGGGGAAAATGAATTCTCAGGGAACATCTAGGTTCTTGATTGGCTGAGTTGAAGTACTAGAAGGACCACTGAAATGGGGGTGCCAGGTAGGATGGGATGGGATGGGATCAGGGTCTGGTCTATGGGTAATAGTCTGCCTAGAATCTGAGCCACTGGAAAAGGTGTGTTTGTCCACAGACTTCAAAATCTAGTGTGGTGACCCCTGCATTCTCTTTCTGTTCCTGCTGAGCTTTCCTACATATTTCCCCTCAAATGCTGAAATCAATTTCAGTAACTAAAACCTATTGTCCTAATTATTTAAATATACATCTTAGTTAGTTCTAGTTCCTCCTTTGTTTTCTCCTACCTGAATTGGTGTGGTTCTAAATATATTTATCCTTCCCCCCCTTTTTTCTTTACCTTTCTTACATATCTTTTTGTTCTGCTGCTTCCTGCTCTTGCCCTCCCTCTTTCCTTTTATTTTCTTTGGTGCTTTCTTATGTCTTTGGTATTCGTGTGTATGTGTGAAATTAGTGTCACTGAACTTAACACCAAAATTTGTTTAAGATGGCAAACGTAATGGCATGTATATTTCACCAGAATACAAAAGATGTATTACTGATGCAACATTAAAAATGTCTTTTAGGGGCACCTGGGTGGCCCAGTGGGTTGGGCCGCTGCCTTTGGCTCAGGTCATGGTCTCAGGGTCCTGGGATCGAGTCCCGCATCGGTCTCCTTGCTCGGCGGGGAGCCTGCTTCTCTCTCTGCCTCTGCCTGCCGCTCTGCCTGCTTGCGTGCTTGCATGCTCTCTCTCGCTCTCTCTCTCTTTCTGACAAATAAATAAATAAAATCTTAAAAAAAAAAGTCTTTTAAATCAGTAGCTCCCGGTGTAGCATGTAAGTCTTCTGAAGATAAAAGCACAGAAGAGCACAGTCCTGGGGCAGTGTGACGGCTAACCTCACTTGTCTCCTCTCAGCAAGTCTGTAGCTGAGCTACCAGTCCCTAATGCTCAAGCAGGTTGTAGAAGTTTCTCTCCAGCCTCAGATCACCTTCACTACATTAAAACTAATGTTTGTATTAGTTTTTACTCTCTTTGTACAATAAGATCCTTATTGACTCTTTTGGGGACATTTTTGCCTGGCAATATTTGTTTTGCTGGAGTATTTTTTTTTTCCACATAGTGTATATCCATGAAACTATAACCACAATTAAAGCAATGAAAAGACCCATTTCCCCAAATGCTGCCAAAAGCTGTTGTATAATCCCTTGCCCATGTACATTCCTATCCCTCCCACAGACTGCTTTCTGTCACTATGTATTAGTTTGAATGTTCTAGATTTTTATGTAAATGGAAGGATTTGGCCTGTACTCTTATATCTGGCTTCTTTCACTCAACATAAATATTTTGAGATGAATCGATGTTGACGTCTGTATAAATAGTCATTTCTATTTATGACTAAATAGTATTCCTTATATGGATATACCACAGTTTGTTTATTCACCAATTGGTGGACATCTGGGTTGTTTGCAATTTTTGTCTTACAAATAAAGGCTCTGAGAATATTCACATATAAATCTTTTTATGATATATTTTTATTTCTCTTGGATAAATAAGACTGGAATGGCTGGATCATATAATAAGTGTGTATTTACTAACAAACTATTTAGAATCAGAAATGATTTTACGATTTTACATCCCCATTGGTATTGTTTTAGGGTTCCAGTGGTTCTATTGTCTCACCAACATTTAGTATGGTTGGGTTTTTAAATTTTTAGCCATTTTAGTAGGTGTAGATTATAATTTGTATTTATTTTATAACTAATGATGTTGGGCATCTTTTTGTGTGCTTATTTGATGTTCATATATCTTCCTTGGTGAAAACGAAATCTGTCCAAAACTTTGGTGGATTTATCTCATCAGTTGATTGTTTTGGGGTTGATGGGATTTTGATGGTTCTTTATATATTCTGAGTATAAGTCTACATCATATAAGATTTGATAATAGTTTCTTCAGTTGGTGGCTTGTATTTTTATCCTTTTAAAAATATAGGACAAGTAGAAGTTTTGAATTTCATGAAGTTCAGTTTATCAATTTTTTCTTCTGCGATTGCACCTTTTGTGTAATAGCTAAGAAACTTTTATCCATTCCAGGTAGCGAAGGTATCCACCTGTGTTTTCTTCTGGAAGCTTTATAGTTTTAGGTTTTACAGTCAGGTTTGGGATGCATACATGTGCAGCTTTATTTCAGGACTCATTGTGTTGATTAATGTAGCTTTATCATAATATTTCGTCTTCAAATGATGTTAATCCTCCTGTTTCCTTATTCAGAATCATTTTGGCTATTCTATACTCTGTGCATTTTCCTGTAATTGGCTTGTCAACTTCTGCCAAAAATATGTGATGACATTACATTAAATATATGGTTTAATTTAGGGAGAATTTGCATATTAATGTTGGGTCCATGAAGAAGGTATCTCTGTCCATCTATTTTTAACTCTTCATCAGTTTTTCTTCAAAAATCTCTGTAGTTAGTGTATAGATAGAATTTGTTGCTAGTATATAAAAATGGTTTTTTTTTAAGGTTTTATTTATTTATTTGGCAGAGAGAGAAAGAGATCACAAGTAAGCAGAGCAGCAGGCATGGGGGTGGGGAAGCAGGCTTCCTGGTGAGCAGAGAGCCTGATTCAGGACTCGATCCCAGGACCCTGAGATCATGGCCTGAGCTGAAGGCAGCGGCTTAAGCCACTGAGCCACCCAGGCGCCCCTAAAAATGGTTTTATATTGATCTTATATCCTGAAACATTGCTAAACTCACTCATTATGGTTATATATATATTTTTTATTGAATTTTTTTGTATAGCTTGTCTCTTGTCCTTTGTGAATAAAGAATTTTATTTCTTCATTCCATTCTCGAATTACTTTTATTTCTTTTGCTTGTCTTCATTTGACTGGCTTCAACTTCTGGTACAATGTTGAATAGAAGTGGTAAGCATGAATATCCTTGTCTTACTTCTGATCTTAGGGAGAAAGCATTCAATCTTTCACCTTTAAGTAAAATATTAGCTGTAGGCTTTTTCATAGATGCTTCTGTCTGGTTAATTTTCCTTTATTTCTAGTTTATAGAGAAGTGGTTTTGTTTAGTTTAGTTTTTATGACCAGGAATAGGTGTTAGATATATGTCAGATTCCTACCTATTAAGAAGGTCATACGGTTTTTTTATTTTGTTAACATGATAAAGTGATTAATTTTGAAATGTTAAACCATCCTTGAATACAAGTGGGATTGTAATAAGCTCCACTTGGTCATGCTGTATTTTCCTTTTGTATATCATTGAATTCAAATTATTAAAATTTTGCCCAGAATTTTTACATCTATTTCCATAGTTGTTGTTGGTTTTTTTTGTTTTTTTTTTTTTTTCTGGTAATATCTGTGTTTGTCAAGGTAACATGGTCCCCATTTACAGAAATGTGAAGTATCCTCTCCTTTTAATGTCTTGGATTAGTTGACGTAGAGTTAATATTACTTGTTCCTTAATTGTTTGGGCCTAGAGTTTTCTTTGTAGGAATATTTTTAAATAAAAATTCAATTTCTTTAATAGATATGGGATTATTGAGGTTATTTCTTTGTGAGTGATCTTTGGTAGTTTGTGTCTTTCAAGACATTTTTATACTTCGTTTAAGTTGTTGAATTTATTGGCATTTTTTCACAATATTCCCTTACTGTCCTTGTTTTATCTGTTGACTTTGTCATGGTAAGACTTCTATGATTCCCATTATTGGTAATTTTTGTGTTAATTTGTCTCTTTGTCTCATGATCCATTTGCCTAGAAATTTTCATTCTATTTAAATATATGAGAGAAACAGCATTTGGTGTAATTGATTATCTGTATTATTTCTGCTTTCTAGTTAATTGATTTTCACTCTGATCTTTATTATTTCTATTTTGTTGCTTAGTTTGCAATTAATTTTATCTTTCCTTTTTTAAAATTGATATCAAGATCTTCTTTTCTACTATGCACATTTATTTAGTGCTCTTAATTTCCACCAAGTGCTGCTTTAACAGCCTCCTACAAATTTTGATATGCTTAGTTTTAATTTTTACTTAATTCATAGTACTGATTTCCTTTTTGTTTTCTTCTTTGACTCTGCCTATTTAGAACTATTTATAAATTTTCTGGATATATTCTTTATTGATTTCTGATTCAGTTCCATTCTGGTCAGAGAACATATTTTGTATGACTTGAATGTTTGCAATTTAAGACTTCCTTATGACCAAGAACGTGATCTCTCTTAATAAATGTATTATGTGCGATGACGTGGATGGAACTAGAGGGTATCATGCTTAGTGAAATAAGTTAATCGGAGAAAGACAACTATCATATGATCTCCCTGATATGAGGAAGTGGAGATGCAACATAGGGGGTTAAGGGGGTAGGAGAAGAATAAATGAAACAAGATGGGATTGGGGAGGGAGACAAACCATAAGTGACTCTTAATCTCACAAAACAAACTGAGGGTTGCTGGGGGAGGGGGCGTTGGGAGAAGGGGGGTGGGGTTATGGACATTGGGGAGGGTATGTGCTATGGTGAGTGCTGTGAAGTGTGTAAACCTGGCGATTCACAGACTTGTACCCCTGGGGATAAAAATATATGTCTATAAAAAATAAAAATAAAAATTTAAAAAAATGTATTAGGTGTACTTGAAGAGAATGTTTTGCTGTTGTTGGACAAATCGTTCTATAGATATCCATTAGATTAAATTGTTTGATAGTGTTTTCCTTTGAATGGATGATGGTTTCTTTGATGATTTTGTGTTCATTATACAAAATATTGACAAAATAATTGTGAAATCAGACTCTATTTGTGGATATGCCTACTTCTCTTGGTATTTATTGGCTTTTGCTTCATTATTTGTGGAGATCTGTTGTTCAGTGGATGAATGTTTAGGGTCTTATGTCTATTTCAATATTGACTCTTTATCATTATGAAATAATCTTTTTGTTCTGGGTAATATTCTTTGCTCTGAAACCTACTTTATCTGACTTAATGTAGCCACTTTAGCTATCTTTTGATTAATGTTGGCTTGTAATTTTTCTCTCTCTTTTTACTTTTAAACCATCCACATATTTCTGTTTGATGGAAATTTCATGCAGGCAGCATGTACATGGGTCTTAACTTTTTTAATCTAATAGGACAATATCTGCCTTTTAACTAAGGTATTTAGACTACTTGCATTTAATGCAATTATTGATCTGGTTAGATTTAAATGTATCATCTTCTTTTTTGGCTTCCACTTTCCTGTTTTTCTGCTTTCATTTGGATTAATTGAGCAATTTTATGATTCCATTTTACCTACTCTGTTCATTAGTTATACCTCTTTCTTATGTTAGAGGCAGCTTTAAGATTTACATTATCTTATTCAAACTTACTAGAGTTCACCTTTAAATGACAGTATGCCACTTCAGGTTGTGGCACGCCTGGTAATTAAAAGTAATTTTTATTGAAGAGTAATTGACATATAATATTGTATTAGTTTCAGGTGTGAGACATAGGGATTTATATACCTTATGAATTGGTCACTACAGTTAGTTTAATTACGTCTGTTTCCTGATAATTTTTATTGAGTTATAGACACTGTGTTACCTTACTGAATGCAGGACATTATTTGTACTCCTATACATATATATTTTTTGAAGTATAGTGACACACAATGTCACATTAGTTTCAGGCATACAACATAGTGTGTCAGCAACTGTATAGGCTGTGGACTGCTCCCCACAGGTATTGCTACTGTCCATCACCACACGCTATTATAGCACCATTGGTTGTATTCTCTATGTCATACCTTTCATCGCCATGAATGCTGTACCTACTGTTTTATTTTTTTTAATTTAATTTATTTATTTGACAGAGATCATGAGTAGTCAGAGAGGCAGGCAGAGGGGGGGGGGAAGCAGGCTCCCTGTCAAGCCGAGAGCCCAGTGCGGGGCTCCATCCCAGAACCCTGGGATCGTGACCTGAGCCGAAGGCAGAGGCTTTAACCCACTGAGCCCCCAGGCGCCCCTGCTGTACCTACTCTTGATGATTGTTCTGGCACCCAGTGAAATTTCCTAAAAACAGTTTAATTCTTTTGAGTCTCAGCATTCATTGGTTAGGCGGGACCAGAGCGGTGCTCAGTGTAGCATGAACCGTTCCCCACTCCTGGGCCACAGGCTTCCTGTGTACTCTGCCCCGTTCTCTGTCAGTCTTGAGATGTTTCAATCTGCCTCCTGGTCAGTAGCACTATTTTTGGCCTTGTGTGTGGGCTGGCACTGTTATTCCCAGTCTTTTCAGGTCCTTTCCTAATAGGCTTGTGCTGATCAATCCTCAGCTAAGTATTTGAGGGGCCCTTCTGTGGGTTGCTGGGGTTATTGTTTTGGTCAGCTCTCTCCTCTTCCCTGTGCATCCCGCCTGCCTTGGCCAGCACAGACTGTCAGTTCTAAACTGTCTCCTGAACAAGAAGTCTGCTGGTTTACATGGATGCACGGCCCTGATCTGTAACCCGGAAGCTCTGTTAGGGCAGTGAGCCAAAGCAGTGGTGGGGTTCACCATGTTTGGTTCTTGTGTCTGGAGCAGCCATCCGTGTCCCATCAGTATCCCGAAACTGTTGTTCTGTATATTTGGTCTGTTTGTTTCATGCAAGTCAGTTAAATATCTAGGCTGTGTTACTTAATCTTGGCTGGAGTGAAAATACTTGGAGTGTTTTATGAAAGAGTAAAATTGGTTTATAAAGATGTGCTCCAAAACTCTCTCTTGTAATCGATCAGTGCAGGGATATACTAATGGCATAAGTTACCTCCTGCTAAGAATAATGTCACCCAACACATACACATCTGCTTTAACATTCGTCAACCTCTTGTGTAGATCACGGGAGGCATTTTTTTGGTAAATGCTTTCAAAGTATAGTAATGAAAGTAAAAAAGTAGATTTTTGCTTCATTGAGAGAGTATGGGGTAAAAAAAAAAAATTGGATTTATGGCCTTGCACTTAAGAAATACATGACCTTAGAAGTATTATGTATTTCTTACCTTATAATCCTCCATTCTCTCAGGAATAAGTGGAAATGTTGGTTTAATCAGCTTATGAGTACAAATGAACATAGATATCAATTATTCATGCTGATTTTTCATTTTGAAGGTATAAAACATTTGGTACTACACACTGTTTCTTTTTAAAATACGACTCATAGGAACTTTAAGCTTTTTAGGCATCTAGAATACAGTAAAGTGTTGTTTTTATATTGATCTGAATATGCTAGTAGAGTTTCAGTGATTCCTGTGGGATGATCATGCAGTAATTACAATTTTAAGTAGTTCATATGTCTCAAATGTTATCATTGCATATATTAATGCTGTCTAAATGCAGTTGTAAAAAGAAATATGAGGAAAATTATTAAATAATTATCAGAATGAAGTTGAGCTAATAGGTGTGACATCCAATTATAACTTGCCCCAAGAGAAATATCGAGTGAAGGTGGAACATTTCAGCCTCAGCTAAGACCCCTACTCGTGCTAACTTAGATGAGGTAGGATTCATAATCATAAAGGAAATCTTTGTTAGCATCTCTTGTTATTAACACTTTGATATAATTTAGAACCTTTGTATTATATATGTGTATTTAGCTATCAGTTGGAAGATTACTCTTATTTAAAAATCTTGCTATTTTTGTGGGAAAATATGCTGAAGTGCATTTTAGGACTTGTTAAATAAAGTAGAGTGAGAAGCAAGTGAGAAGGCTGGAACGACCCATGTGGTAACAGATTAGAGTTGGAGACATAAGTATGAACTCATATTTAGCTAAATAGAGATGGAGATCTGTGTATACACACGAACATTTATATACACACATAGAGAGAGACGTGTATATAAATATTTATATATGTCTATATTATTAGTGTGCACACGCATGTATTTCCTTGCTCTGGAAGCCAAGAGTGACTAGAAGTAACAACATCCCAATAACAACACTCAAGATGCATGTCAACAAAATTTTGGTTTCTAATACCATATTCAAGAAAAGTGGGTTCTTAGAGAAATGACTGATTTTGAGCCTGGAACAGGGATTATACAAGACAAGGCCGGAGAATCTTGTTGTGCCAGAAAGAAAGTGTTTTGTTTATTTGTTTGCTTGTTTTTTTAATGCTTCCCAAATCCCACAATGATAAGAGTATGTCACATGGACATAAGGTCAAATGAAAGACTTCCAGTGGCCAAAGCTGGAATAATTTGAACAACAGAATAAAAATATACTTTGGAATACAACCCACAGTAAAAAGATAAATAACCATAAGTCTATACATATAGATAAATGGGGAGAAGTACAGTCTCCTATGCAGAAGAATTCAAAATAACTTAGGTAGATTCTCTGCCCTCAAGGAGGTGAAGCCCAAGTTCTCACTCCTTAAGTGTGAGTTATAAACAATGACTTCCTTCTAAAGAGTACAGTATGGAAAGGGGAAAAAAAAGAATGAATTTATCGTAGAGAAATTTGACAAAACGCTGCTTCAGCCAGTTGCTCAAGATTAACTTAACAGTAATTAAGTCATGTTAGTATATACCTTTGATATGATGTGATGAGAATAGCACTTGACTCTGTGGTTTTCTTTCCATAAACCCAGTCTAGTCATAAGCGATACTTCAGATGAATTCAGAATAAGGGGTGTTCTGTAAAATGCCCGACCAGCACTCCTCAAAGCTGTCAAGATGATAAAAAACATGGAATGTCTGAGAAACTAACAGCCAAGAGGAGCCTAGGGAAACATGAAAATTGAATGTAATCTTGGATGGGATCCTAGAACAGAAATAGGACATTAGGTAAAAAATAAGGAAATAAGAATAAAATGTAGACGTCAGTTAATAATATGTCAGTATTGGTTCATTACTTGTGACCAACGTACCATACTCATGCAAGATGTTAATAATGGGAAGCTGGGTGTAGGATGTAATGGGAACTCTCTGTTCTGTCTTTATGCTGTTTTTATAAATCTAAATGTATTCTAAGACTTATAAGCATTTAAAAATATTTTAAAGGATTTAAAATATTTTGAAAATAAGGCTATTTCTAGCCTTATCTTAGCAGTTATCAGTTTGTGGCAAAACAAAATATAAGTAGTGTACAAATGGGCTTTAAAGTTCAAATGAAAAATTACATTTATTTCAATGCATTTTTATATCTATCTCTATAATAAACCTCCTTCTCAAATTGTTGCACAACTTGTTCCTGGTTATTTTGGGTTGAGTGTACAACACCCCCCACCTTTCTTTATTAATGGCACTGAGTAAGTACTGAGTGAGAAGAAATGAAGAAAACAGATTCATTTTATTAAAAGTTGTCTCATGCTGTATAATGTGGAACATATTTCTCTGATTAACTCCTTGGAGATCAAAATATTTAAGCACTTGGGTTGCCTTTTAGAGAATCACTATGCTACAACAGAGCTTACATTGGAAATGTCCATTGCAGATACCAACACCATTTTTAGGAGGAAAGTATTCCTTAGCTGTATATTGATTAGCTCTTCTCTTGCGCTTTATCCTCTCTTTCGTCTTTGCTTTTGAAATCTCATCTCTGTCTGAAGGAATGGGGGTTGTCAGCTTCTGAAGTTTCAGGCGCATTTCAGGATTTTTCTCTCATCCCATAGCCAGCTTTTCCTGTAGTTTTCTGGTTACTTCTCTTGTGATGCAGCAGAATGCTATGTCTACTGCAGACTTGGAGGGCATTTCGGTGTTTTGTGCTCTTATTTTATGAGCATTAAAATATGACTGATTAGCAGCATAAAAATTTCTGGAGCCTGTGAGGAGAAGGAACAAAGAAAGGAGATATGTATTACGCTGT
Organism: Enhydra lutris kenyoni; assembly: GCF_002288905.1. Taxonomy (NCBI): domain Eukaryota; kingdom Metazoa; phylum Chordata; class Mammalia; order Carnivora; family Mustelidae; genus Enhydra; species Enhydra lutris. The sequence goes on from NW_019154085.1 coordinate 16,452,608, forward strand.
CATGTTTAGGAATTACTGTGGAATATCACTGTTTTATTAAAAAATGTCTGAAGACCATTTATATATAACATATGTCATGGTAGATACAGAGATAAGAGGTAACTATTCTGCTTTCATGGACCTCAAAGTCTAGTAGCTACATACATAAATATAAGTAATACAAGAGTTTTTAAAAAGTACCAAGACAGGAGATACGGCTTATTTAGATGCGTGGGGATGCTTGTTGAGAAGTTGTATCCTTCCTGTTGTTACTGATACTTCTTTATTCATGTCAGAAAAAGATAAAATGCAAAACACCAATGGGTATAGGAAGAATTAACAAGGAGAAATAATGAAAATGAAAAAGAGGCGAAAAGAAGTTAGGGATGGGGATGTAGTGATGAAAACATGTCCACAAAATTTGAGTTCCACACAAAAACACGATGAGCCAAAGTGTGCAATGTCAGAAAAATCACTGCTGGTGAGATGTCTTTCCTTTTTTCTTCTAGAGCCCTTCTCTACTCTTTTCCACTTTGTTGTTTGTACAGGGAGACCAGCCTAGCTAGGTCCCTTGTCATCCAGCTTCTACTTGCAGCTGACCAATGGAGAGCTCCAGAAAAAGATGGGAGCAGGATGACAGGGAAGTGAGGCTGTTTTTTTTCCCCTTCTGCAGGGGCTCCCACAGTCTGGCCGTGTCCCTCTACCAGTGATCATACTCACAGTAAGGTAGCTCTTTCCTCTTCTCTCCCCTTCCTTTTTCTGGTGACCCTTTCTTCCTGCTTCTTCAGGCTTAGCTATGACTAGCCCTAGAGAACCTGCTTATCTTGCGGTTCCCTCACACCTGCCTACATCTTTGCGCATAGCCCTTTTATTCAACTTTTCTTGAATTGTTCTTACTTGATTGCATTGTAAACTTCCTGACTGGCATGCTAGAAAAAAATCAGAGCTTCGAGAACCTAACCATCATTGAATCTTCTTCCTCTTTTATTTGCAAATGGCAGAGAAAGGAGGCCAGCAAGAGATCAGATTTTCCTCAGTATCTAAGTTAATTGTAATGCTTGGTCTCAAATCTAGAAATGCAATTCCCACTATTCCTAGTTCTCATTTCCCACTTCTTTGGAAATTATGTAAGTATATTTCTTTCCTAACTTCCAAATTTAAGGCTTTTGAAGATGAAGCAATGAACTTTTCAGCATTCAGCTTTTGGGCATGTGGACCTAAATGATGGCCCCCTGAATGAGAACAAACGGGGTGTTTTGTAGGGCGTTAGCTACCATGACTTTTGTTTGGTAGAGACACCAAGGCAGGCAGGGAAGTTAGGAAAGCTTAATAGTGGGAAAAAGTTTTATACATGTTCTGATCAGAGGTGGTTGGTGTGCTGAAGCTGGAGGCGGGCTAAGGAGAAGTGAATCTAATTTTTAAAAAAAAGAAGAAGGAGAAGGAGAAGAAGAAGAAGAAGTGAATCTATTTTCATTGGTTTGGAAGCCTATTTGACATTGGTTGTCAGTTGAAAGCAAGGGCAAAAAAAAAAAAAAAAAAAAAAAAAAAAGAAAGAAAGCCAGTAGTCAAGTCCTGATGGCCCTGGGGTGAGCGTCGTGGAATTGGTGGGTCAGAGTTACATTGTCATATATGATTTAGCAGTTATCTGCTAGTATTGTCAGTGTCTGGAGCATGGAAGCAATTGATTTGCTTTGCAACTTTTGTTATCATCATCTGGAGCAACTTAGGTCACTGAGTAGCAGATTAACTGTAGATTGTTCTAGGGGCAGTTCAGTAAGTGTCAGAAGAGAAAGTGACCCTCTGGAGGTACAGATATAGAGGCAAATTTGACCTATCTTGGAGAAGTTCTGTAGACAGTCTGCTAGACTGGGGCAAATAGGTCCTGGATCCTGTACCTGTGGTATTTGATGTCAAGCCTGTTCATGCCTTGGGGCGGAGTTCTGGCACAGCTGACTTTTTGCACAGGAGCTTTGTCAGTCATTACTGTGACTTGGTCATGGCGTTGCCAGCTCTTTTGTTGTGTGGATGTCAGCAAAATTTCTGGAAAAGACAAGCAGAGAAATCTTTACGCTCATCTGAGAGTCTGGAGTTGGGAAGTGGCAACCACGTGTGAGTCAAGCATCTGGTGCTGACAAATTTCTAAATTCTGTATTCCCCTGTAGTTTTTGATGACAGTTATCCACTGAAGTTTTTATGAACTTCACTCTTACATATGAAAAAGGCCTACCAGATCTCCGCCTCATCCAGAGAAAGGTAGGCAAGTGCGACTATCAGGATTGTGGTAGTCGGTTGGTAGCTGCCATTCTCATGCATTCTTGACTCTGCTCTACACGGTTTTCCAGTTGTTTCTGTTCTCAAATCACTTCCTTTTTTCAAAACATCTTGTGTCCCTTAGCATGAGATTGTCTGCACAGTCCAGCTGTAGGGTTAATTTCCTTCTTAGATCACTCCCATAGCACTGAAGTCCCCAAAGTGACCCCACTTTCAATTTTGTTGTTGTTGGGCTATTGTAAAGAAATTCTAGGCATTAAGGTCAGATGAGAAATTTATTTTGGGGAGAAGGTTAGAAAAGGAGTCTCTGAAATGTAATTTGACTGTGTTTGAAATGTAATCTGACGATAGCCTTGAAGGATAATATATAGGTTGAGAGCAAAAGGATCTGACCCTTTGTCTCTCCTGATACCTGTTAGGTCTTCTGGCCAAGATTGCTGGGCAAACCTTTGTAGCTAGTGTTACTGCTCTTGTAATGGAGCAGAGGTACTGGTCTTCTTTGGGACTTAATACTTCAGGTGAACTTAGTGTATGTCCAACTACATCTGCCTTTCTCTCGCAGTTGGCAGAGACAGGGATTCTAAAGGGTCAGGTTGGAGTAAGCTCAGTCTTAATCCCATTCCATTCAATGAACAAAGCCTGTCATTGGCCTGTGAGTTCCTAAGGGCAAAAATTGAATCTTAACTTTACACAACTAGAAGCTACCACAGTAATTTACTTCTAGAATATATTCATATGTTTATTAGAAAGAATTAACTGTTATAACTATGATTTTCAAAAACTTAAAATATTGATAGTATTATCTTTACCTTGGAAATAGATTTTTCTTTATTCTTCAACCATTAGCACATTTAATATGTGAGAAAATAGATCTTTGTCTAAAAATAAAGATTTATTTTTATATTATCTTTGTTTCCTTGAAAGTTCTATTTCCTTACCTTTTGGTTGTTGTCCTATAATGTGAGGCTCTTGAGTTTCCTACTGATCTTACTGGAAATTAAACATATACACACACACCCCCAAAATACAAAATGAAACAAAAACCAAAAAACCTCATTATTATGTAAAATTTGAATTACACAATAAGCCATATTCACAGTTGTTGAAATATTGTGTATTGCACTAATGTTAGTATTCCAGCCTTGGCAAGATCATGCCTTATTTAGAGGTTTTTGCCAACCAGTACAGTGGTAGAAATGGATGAAATTACAATACACAGGGAACTTTCTATAACAGAGAAAAAAAAGCTGGTGCCAGAGGTGATGATCTATTCATGTATTCCATAAGAATATTAATTGGTTTCTTTTAAAACTTTGGTAAAACTGGCAGTGATAGTTATAGAACTGGGGAGATAGTTCATGCCTAGTTAAAGATATCTGGCCTTCTCTTTTGTTAAAGAATGACTTCAAAGCTGAAATTTGCATTATGAACATTAATGTGATAATTTTAAAAGCACCCATTAGTCTGACATTTTTAGGATAACAAAACTAAATTCTAGTGAATTTGAGACATATGGAAGAACACTGGTAGATATTAAGCAAAAAATAATCTGATCACAATAAAAATACGCTTTTGCTTGAAAATCTGTCAAAAGGAATTCCAAGTATTTCAAAAAATGCATGTTAAATGTGCTTTACTACAGTTTTGAAATAGATTAAAATTATATGCAAATTAATGCAAATCATGTGGCTTGAAGATTAAATTTTTAAGTGCTATCTTTATTCCCTGGAGTAAGTGGCTGTTAAAGAATGGATATATAAATATCTGACTGACTGGCTGACTCGTGGCTGAGTGAATGAATGAAGGATTGAATTTTTTTTCACTTTGAAAGCTGTTACATTTTTTCCTCTGCCAGTGGGCCATTTTTTGATCCTATTCAAAATACAGTCTAGGATATGGGTGGTTGCAACTCCAGTCTTACTTAGCCGAATCAATCCAGTTCAACTCCCTGAAGACCTTTTGTCCATGATGATGCTGGTCCAGTGCAGAATTCTTAGGCTGTAGTGTATCTGAACCTCAGAGCGGGGAGGCCATTTTCTCAAAACCCATTCATTCAGTACTAATCTGTTGAGCACCTACCAGAAGCCCGGCCCTGTTTTTGATGCATCACCGTTGCTCTCTCAACAGCAGCTGTTACCGTTTGTGCCACTTATTCTTTCTGGAAATTTCCTCTTCCCTTGGATTCTGCCATATATCTTTTCTTTTTCTTTTTTCCGGCTTTTCTTCCACTTCTATAAAAATTTGCTTCCTTTTCAATCTCCTTTTCCGACCTTGCCTTGGGAGTTCCTTGAGGCTCAGCTTTTGCCCTGTGTTCCTTCTTTGTTCTGGTGATTCTCAACTTTGGCTACGATCACAAGCTCTAGGTGAGGCCCCAAGCATGGACACACTTTATAAAAACTTCATAAGTGATTCTGATGCACGGCTAGAGTTGAGAACTGCTTTTATACTATAATCCAGGGAATTGTTTGTGTCTCAAAACTTCACTTTTGTCTGTCCTGCTTAGTGTCACACCAGTGTCTCCTTTCGCAAGTGCCTGTTCTGTACCCCTGGCTAACCAAGAAGATATTTCCTTTAGAAATATCATTTATCTGCTTTATCTCAAAAGTACCTTTACCTTCTGATTTCTTTTTATTTATTCTTTAATTCTGATCTAGAAGTGTTATCCTTGGACCTTCCTTCCTCCTTATATTGAATATTATCATCACCCGATGGTCAAATTCACTTCCATGAGGCTACTATCAACTACTCATTTGCCCCAAATACTCTTGGTTCTCTGCTGCCTGCAGGGTTAAGTTAAAAATCCTTACACAGAATATGAAGCTTTGGAAATCCAGGCTCACAGGTTAGCTTCCTCAGAGAACATCTGTTTTAGTCTTTGGTTGGAGGACCTGTGCATTCCCACCTTCTACACAAAGCTTTCCCTGACTTCTCCAAGCTATGGCTACCTTTTCTTCCCAAGTTTTACTGATAGTGGAATGCAATGAATCATGTAACTTTTTTGTTGAAGTTTGGCTATCACCTAGAAGACAAAATCCTGATGGATCTTGTGTTGAAATCTAACCATAAGTTTGTACTTCTCTTCTTCCTGTTGTTTACCGTAGATATCTTTAAGTGGATCAGGAAAGGTGATGAAGGATGGGTTATATGTTATAATAGCAATGTAAGGAATATTGAAAACAGAAAACCTATTCTAAAATATTTTCTACAAGTTCATTGTCCATCAGCATTTACTGGATGGCTCTTGTGTGCTAGGAACTTACTTATTTCTATTATCTTATTTCATCCTATGTAAAATAGTATTCTTTCAGTTTTAAGATGAGAAGACTTAGCTCCAGGACCGTTAATCAGAGTTCTTCATATTACAGGCATGATCTGGGTTCCAGGTTAGGTCTTCAGAGTTCAAATCTAGTGCTTTATCTTTCTAACCCAGTCAGTATGTTTGGGGATGGGGGTGTGTGTCAGAGGATCGCACCTTTTTATTTCAATAGCATTTTCCTTTCCCAAAACCCCATAGATATGACAAGTCATCACTGAGGCATTAGTAAGTAAATGAAATATGAGAAGGTTTATAAGATAAACTAGATTTTCCAGATCTCCTTCCAAAATTATTCCAGATTCAGTGTAAAATAGAAGGCCTACCAGGGGCAGAGCAACAGTTTTCAATGTTGGATTGTCATAGTCATTTAAATAATGCTTTGTCTACAGGACCAATGCTAAAAATGTTCTAAAATCATCTAGCCATGAATTTTCTAAGAAACTATTTTAATGAACTAGGGTTTGAATCCTGCTGTTGTTAGTTGAAGATGCAAACTAATGAACATTTCAAGACCATGTAGACCAAGTTTATTTCCTTCTAAAGAGGGATCAGTTTCCTCAACACCTCGCTTTTAAATGGGAAATGAGGCCAGTGTTCCCACGCCGGCTGTTGTCTAGCTAAGAATGACTTCTTGTCCAATTAACCTGACAAAGGAGACCACGGACACCTTCCATCCTCTGCAGCTAGGAAGAAGGGAAGAGAGCACTTTTGTGGGACAAGTACCTTCCATTAGGTCTCTGTTATATTCCTAATCTGGATTTGGTGAGCAAATGGAGTTTAGAATGAAGAATCATAGCTATGTTTACTGGAATATACCTGTTATATTTTAAAAAACAAAACTTTTATTACCTAAATAAACAGAATGTGCATACTTAACATTTGTATTATTAACTGTAAAAATAATAGACTTTAGCCATCAAGGTTACCAAATGCTGTTGCTGGAACTCTCCTTCATTTCCCAAATTTGGCCCAATAGCTTTGTTTTCCTAGATGCCATATAATTTAAAAATTTTACTTGGACTTTGCTATGAATAGAAGAATTAGGAGTAGGAAGCTGCACTTCAAAGGGAAATGTAATTTTACTCTTCCAGCTACGTTGCTGAGATCAAAAGCATTTCAGAGGTGACCTGGGTGGCCATTACAAGTAATTGGAAAAGAAGTACAATTTCTTATTACTGCATCTAAAAATGAGGACAACATTCTTTAAATATCACATTTATATAAAAATCTGCACAAACCCCATCCACATATCTTAATTAGACACTACAATAAAGACATTTCATTGTTTTTATAACTGTGTTCAGAAATAAAACTTTTACTTAACCATTACTTAGCAGAACTATTAAAATCCAGCCTAGAATAGAGAAAAAGCAGAAAATCGTGATGTGTCAAAGATACAGTAAGAGTTTGATTACAACTAGAGGGAAACAGAATTTTTTCCACTTTCAAAGTAAATCTACCGTATTCACTTGGCTTATTATTATACCTATCTGGCAGCTGAAGGATGGATTGCCTTTCAGACAAAAGCCTTTTCATTTAGTAGCTCATTTTGTAGTTCCTACTTTGCACTAATGAAAACTTTCCTACTTCAGAGGAAACTCTTCCAGTCAACAAGCATATATAGATTCCGTGAAAAAAGTGTTCAGGGAAAAAAAAAAAAATTCTACCATATAAATAAGTTGTATTGAGTAGGATTTATCACACTGGTTCTATGGACACCTGAGTATAGGTAAATATTAAATTGAAGATCCACAAGTGGAGTGTCCCATTATCATTTTAAGGACCTTAAAATGAGTAATTATATTCTGGACGGTCTAGATGATTTTCGAAAATTGTAGTTCTGTAAGATTTTAGTGTTCATGCTTGCTTTTTTTTCCCCCCTTAAATTCTATTACCAATTCAATTACCCAACGTATAGTAAGTACATCATTAGTTTCAGATGTAGAGTTCAGTAATTCATCAGTTGTGTATAACACCCAGTGCTCATTACATCACATGCCCTCTTTAATGCCCATCACCTAGTTACCCCAGCTCCCCTCCAGCAGCTCTCAGTTTGCTTCCTGTAGTTAAGAGTCTCTCATGGTTTGTCTTCCTCTCTGATGACTTTTCCCCTCCCTTTCCCTCTGATCCTCTGCATTTTTTTTTTTGTATTCCACATGTGAGTGAAACCATAGGTGACTGATTTCCCTGTATGGACAAGAGTTAAACAGTCACTGACATTTAGAAAAGTGAGGGACTCCTAAGTCATCTCATGGCATTCCTCTTGTCACAATGTGCTGTATTCATATGGAAAGCAATGAAATTTCATAGGAAGGGAGAATGGACAGGCAGTTCTAGGAGCACAGCTGGAGCCAAAGCAGAGGGGCACGGCGCTTCACTCCACACTTGGGAACAGCTGTGTGCGGGCAGATGCAGCAGAGATAGGAGGAGACCTGGGAGGAGAGATGAGGGTGGGAGCATCTACAAGAGTGAGTGAGTCCCAGGCTGTGGAGCATGCATGGGGCTTGAGCATTGAAGAACCATTCACGGTCTCAAATGACACTGCGACACGAGCCTGGCTAGACTCTAGAAACATTTTCCAGCATGCATTTCCTTTCCAGTGATATCTCTGATTGATAATTATTAGTTTTTTTTAAAGCAAAGTATGCTGGGCATTATTAAGAAAAAAATGGAACATGAACACCTGGTCTGTATCGTTAAAGAACTAATATGCTTTGAAACCAGAGAGGTGTACAGATATGTTGGCATTATTACTGTAGTAAAAGAGAAAGCATTGTCCTAAGCAGACAGTTACGTGTACAGAAGAAGATTTATAGCACCGAAAATATCCTCAAACTCTAGCTTATTACCTAACAATGCTTTCATTTATCGTGAAAAATAGTGAATGCAAATCATGTGCCCCATTATGGTCTGATCACCAGCAATTTGATCGTTGCACAAATGGACACAATGTTCTAGATAAATCTTGAAGAGCCCCAGTATTCAGCATTAAAAGCACTTGATATTGGCTGGTATCTTTGAATGTTATAGCTTGGTTAAATTTTAGATCACCCGCCCCTTTTCTCTCAAAGGTGGGGGAAAGGACCAAAGACATTGAAGAGCAGTTCCATCTTCCTTGGCGCTTCAACAGCCCAGCGAGAGCTCTGAGTAGAGGTTCTGCTTCACAGGCCTGTTTTGGTACTGCTTTAATTTCCTCAGAGATACATTACGTCATGTCCTCTTTACTCTTAAATACTTCCTGTGTCTTATATTTATTTGGAATAAAATCCAGTCTTGGTCCTGGTCCCATCTACTTCTCCAAATTCCTGTCCACCATTCTTCCCCCGTTCCAGCTTATGGAAGCTACCGTAAGCTTCTTCCAGCCCCGCAAACTCCCACATCAGGAATGTTCCACCACCTCCAACCCGGTGTCCACTCTTTACCTCGTCGTGATGTACCTTTGGCTTTCGTATGAAGTATTATCTCCCCAGCAAAGGCTTCTGCCTTCCTTGATCTTTCCAACTAAAGCAAATCTCTCTGTACTCAAAACTTAATTTTGTCTTTTATGGTGACTCTTTCAATGTTTATATATGTGTTTGTGAGTATTTGCTTTACCTGTTTCCTCAACTAGTATTGTCTCCATGAGCAAATAAATCAGTTTCTGTCCTGTATACCCAGTGCCTAACACAGAACAGAGGCTCACTAAATAACTTTTATTGATTTTTGGACAGAGAGAAGGGGTTGGTAAGTAAGATTTAAATAATTGAAAGTAGAAATAATTATTCAACTTTAATCAAATGCATGACTGTATTTGTCAATGAGCTACATTGTGATGGTACTGAACAAATGGTCTTATCTATCTATCTATCTATCTATCTATCTTTATTTATTTCAGAGGGAAGGAGTAGGGGAAGGTCAGAGGGAGAGGGAGAGAGAAAATCTTAACCAGGCTCCATGCCTAGCACAGAGCCGGATACAGGGCTCAGATCTCACAACCCGAGACCATGACCTGTGCTAAAACCAACCATTTTTATTTCTTTATTTGACGCTTAACTGCCTGAGCCACCCAGGTGCCCCTGGACAAATATCTTTAAAGTTAATATTACATCTTTCTGGCTATTATTAAAGCATAAACTGAAATACAAAGAAATCTTTAAAAAAATTTTTCAAGTATTGTATATTTTCATTAATTATCCTCATTAAAAGATCAAACAACTTATTAAGAGGAATACATTTCCACAATGGAGAGGCCCATTGACAATTAATAGATGGAGCTGGGAAAAGGGGTGTGGGGGGGAGACAAAGTTTAAAAGGCAAGAAGAGAGGAAATTTTTCTATCCCTATCCTCCCAGAGATCAGCAGCAGAGTGTTTATTAAACCAAAAGTGATCAAATCACTTTTACTATGTCAGCGTGGGCTGAAAAAGACACCTGCATTTCATGAATTGATGAGTAATTGTTTTTAGGCCTGATTCTGAGTACGCTGTTGATTGCAGTAGTGTGATGTGGTTGAAAAAAGCCCCTGGGTTTAGAGCTAGAACACCTGGATTTAAGTCCTGGTGTCGCCACTTACCTTATACATTAGACCTGGAACAAGTCACTTAACCTCACCAAGGGTGATTTCATTTATGAGATGGTACCCTGCAGGATCCTTGCATGTATCAAATAAGATAATTATAGAAAAGCTCTTAGAGAACTGCATGCAACACTAAAATGTGCTGTTTGGATTTTTTTTTTTTTTAAGATTTTTATTTCTTTATTTGACAGACAGATTGCAAGTAGGCAGAGAGACAGAGAGGGGGAAAGCAGGCTCCCTGCTGAGCAGAGAGCCTGATGCAGGGCTCCATCCCAGGACCCTGAGATCATGACCTGAGCTGAAGGCAGAGGCTTTAACCCTCTGAGCCACCTAGGGGCCCAGCTGCTGTTTGGATTTAGATATGGATTTGTCTCTAAGAAATGCACTTGGTGCCGATTGTGGAGCTACGCCTTGTCCCCCTCTGGTCTTCAGTTACCCTTGGTAGGTGATGTGCATACCAAGAAATGTCTTTTCATGCGGAACATGGCCTAATGCAGATGTGAAACAGCATTTTTTTTAATTTAATGTAATTTTTTTCAGTGTCCCAAAATTCATTGTTTATGCACCACACCCAGTGCTCCATGCAATATGTGCCCTCCGTACTACCCACCACAAGGCTCCCTTTTGTTCTCCTTCCCCTTCCCCACATTTATGTTAAGAAAGTGATATGATGTTGGGAAAAGAGAAATTTATTGATCTGAGGAATGAATAAATTTGGAATAAAATGCTCCTTTTACCCTTTCACTGATTAAGAAAATATTTTAATAATTATAAAACATATCTGAGAATGATGTAAGATAAATAGGTATATTTCCTAATGTGTTCTGAAATTAGCTTTTAACGTGAATGAAGCTTTTAGTTTCCTTTATGATTTTTTTATAATTTTCTTCCATTGAACAATCAAAGGATTTGTGTGGGATAGTTAAGTATATAGGTATTATTACATTTATCAAGGGAGATGTAGTATTATTAAAGTATTATTATGTTATATTATTATGTAAGTAGTATTATGTTTAGAGCAGATTATTCTGCGTCTGAGAAATTAGAATTTTGTATTTCTGAAATGATGAATCAAGTGAATCAGGAATATTAAATATGTAGTTCATATTTTGCATAGAACTTAAGATCCTTATATAGATCGAATGATGATCACATGCATTTCTAAAATAGCTTTAAATTATACTAGAAAGCAAAAATATGATGTGTGTGTGTGTGTGTGTGTGTGTGTGTGTAATATGTCAGTGCATAGATCTGAGTGTGTGTGTGAAGAAAATACAATGCTAACACCTTTTTCCTCTGGAAGATGTGACTATGGATATTTTTTCTATTTTTTGAGAGATTTTCTACAATGATTGCATTTTTCAGTGATCACAAAAATGTTGTAAAAGTGAATTTTTATATGCTATATAAGAGAGAATTTTCCCCTTAAGATTAGTGGCCTTTACAGCAGCAGCATCCCTACCCTGCTTTTAAATCACATTTTTAGTATCCCATTAGATGTTTCACCCTTCGTAGCATGAGGTGTTTAATTACCATCCGGTAGTGTATGATTGGACCCCCTGAGGTGGCATACTTTCATATGAATTCTTAGAATGTAACCTGCATGCTAGTAATAACAATGATGTTATCCAGTATACTTGTGTAATCAATAAGACTATCTAAGACTTTAAGTTTTTCCTTTTGTGTGTTTGTGAGATAGTAAGTATATAGTTCAGTATGTACTTTATAAAATGCCCCTTATAAATATAAATATATAATATATAATATATAAATGCCCCTTAGTATGTACATTTATAAAATGCCCCTTCTTTTTAAAATCTAGAAATGTGTTAGAGGTTAGTACATTTAGCTTACCATCTTTTAATCACTAAATTTGGTTTCCTGGATTTGAAGTATCTACGCATTTTTAATGTTTAGATTTTCTTCTGATAAAAAAATAAAAACATAAAAGTGTGGCCTTTCCAAGAGGGAGTTTAACCTCAGCATATAGCATTCAGCTTTGTAAGTTGATGAATTTGGTTCTTAATAAGTTTGTTAAGAGGCCCCTGCTGACTCCCCTTCAGTGACCAGCTCACTGCTCTAGAGAAAAGACCATCCCCTCATTGGTCTCCTCTTCTCATTTAGCAGTTTTCACCTGATCTCTGCTTCCCTTTAATTTTTTTTATCTTTCTGGAATACTAATGAATGATAATACTTTTTTATGAGCTAACCCATCACATATTGGGAAGAGCACTGTTTGTCTTATCTTTATCTAAGGCTTACTCCCAACATGTCACTTCCAACTTGGTTCGTTCAGTCAAAGTGTCTTGAGCCTGGTGTTCTAGGCACTGGGGCTTCCAACGTGACCAAGATAACTTCATCCAGGAGCTCCCAGTGTAGTGGGAGAGACAGACACAGACTCAGGTAAATCAAAAAGAGAGTAAGTGCTATCGTTGCATGAGTGACAAAGGGCTATGAAAACAATAAGATCCTAAGAACTAACTGTTAACACATAGAGGCTTTTCATAGAAGATCATATATGAATCAGGTTTTGAGTCAAATAGGAATTTGTACCCAAAGAAGCAGAGGGAAGGTCATGCTGTGCAGAGACAATATTTTATAAAATAAAAACTTTGAATGTCTTTTCTTGTCAGCGCTATGCTTTGAAGAATAACGCTTCCCTCTGACTACCATGGAACCCAGAGAGAGCTTTCATTTTCTGTTTAGTTAATGTAAATTCTGGAAGTGCAGTAACATTGAAAACATTATTTTTTCATGTTCACCCAAAAGTAGTTGTTGCTAGAAATGTATAATATTACAATATTATTAAAGGAGTCGTTTGTCATAACTTTGTATAAATCCAGCCCTGTTGGAGGTACTACATTTGGGTGAACTCAGTGCTTTGGGGTATTATAATAATTGTGACTAGTTCTATTTATGTCAGTATTGTTTTCCAGAGCACCAAGTCTGTGCTCTTGGAGCAGCATAACTTTCCATGGCCAAGGTCAACTGTGATACAAGGCATTTAACATGTCATTGGGTCAATTATACTTTTTCTATGACAGTGGATTTTTTTTTTTTTTTTAAAAGTAGAAGTATTTTTTTTTTTTTTTTTTTTTTTAAGATTTTATTTATTTGAGTAGAGAAAGCAAGAAAGAGGATGAATAGGTGGAGGGGCAGAGAGGGAGAAGTAGACTCCCCGTTCAGCAGGAAACCCGATTCAGGACACCAGGACCCCAGAATCATGACCAAGGCAGATGCTTAACTGACTGAGCCAGCCAGGTGCTCCAAAGTAAAACTAATTTCTTATTTCTAATAAGGTATTTCAGGAAAACTTATAGGTAATATATGTGTAAATTAAAAACTTCTCATTGGTTCTCGTGTTTTCCATTTTGCTTTTAGACCTGTTTTATTGTAAGCCTGTTCACAGCTTTTTGGTGACTTCCTGCATGTACTCCCTGCTTTAATCTGATATGTATGTGCCATCCAAATCCTTAATCCTCTTTGTATCCTTTTAGAAAGAAAGGTACAATTTAATCTTTCTCTTTCCATCACCCCATCAATTCCCTGTATATTTCATTCTATCCATTTCTCTCTTGGGTCTTTTTCTCTTTCTTTTCTTCTTCTTCTTCTTCTTCTTCTTCTATCCATTTCTCTCTTGGGTCTTTTTCTTTCTTTCTTCTTCTTCTTTTTTTTTTTTTTTTTTTTTTTTTTTTAGCAATTTGGCATTCTCACAAGGAGAAAGGGAGGAAAATAAACTTAGTATAATCAATAGGAAGGATGATTATCATATCATAAGAACTGGCAACCAAATTCTTCATAAAGGGATTTGGAGTAGAAGTTGAAAACTTGAATAAAAATCTCTCATTGTCTGTAATGTTGGGTTTCTGGTGATTTTAATATGTGAAGAGAAATGTCTCACTGAAATAAATATTTTAGTGCCACTTTCAAAATATATTAACGTTATTTTTCTTAAAAGAGACCTTTCCATGAGACTCTGTAGTTGTTTTCCCCTTAACTCCAAACACACTATCAACAAGTAAAAGGGAAAGAGATATACTTCCTTTTCTTCATACAGTTACACAATTAGTACAATTTAATGTTACTAATACAATTGAAGTAGCCCCTTATATGAAGTTACTCAGTAGTAGTACTTCAAATCACATAGAAAAAGGTAGTTGACTAAAAACGTAAGGTGTGCAAATTAAAGGGTCAAGACTCTTAAAGATATGGAAGCATTTCCAAATTTAAGTTATCTGTGATAACTCTGGAGAAATAATTTATGACCTTCACAATTCTATGGGACTTTTTCCTAATGAAATTCTACCCTAAAGCCATTTATCTTCATAAAATACATAGAAAATTGGAAGTATCTTTACACCTAACTTTCACTCTTTTCCTATAGAATTAACACTTAGTGGCACATTTCCCATGATTGCCATTGGTACATTCTTGTCTTATCAATACAATTGAATCTCCCTCGTAAGATTTTTTAGAAGTTGTACAGAATTCTTTTTTGTTTAATGTTTTTAAACATAAGAGTATTTTTAGTATTTCCACCTTGATAATGCTTTTGATCATAGTTTTCCTCAGATGAAAGTTAACATGCATAATGAATGAACATCTAAATGTTCTAAGGCTCAACCAGTGGTGAAATTGATCGTGAAGGAGGTGTAATTTCACTGGAGCTGAATCAATCAATTGGATTAGAGAGTTGGGGGGAGTCCATTAGTGTTCTAAGCATCAGGCCTTTTATTTTAAATTTAAGATTTATTTCTTCATATCTATACCATGTACAATGGCCAAAACGAGTACTTTACATAAAAAATTTCAGAAGTATGCTTTTTCAGCATCTGTTTAATTTCTTTCAAATGGAGTCTGTGAAAAGTTGGAGGTTAACAATTCATATGCTTGTGTGAAACCTATCGTTTCCTGAACGACACAAAAACTTAACTGTATACGATTTACTAAACGTGAAGTCATAAAATTTATTTTATAAAATGAAAACTTTGAATGTCTTGTCAGTGTTATGCTATGAAGAACGATGCTTCCCACATGGAACCTGGAGACAGCTTTAATTTTTTTAGTTAATGTAAAGGCTAGAAATGTAATACCATTGAAAACATTTCTTCATGTTCACACACACACAAAATTATTTATTGCTGTGAACTTCTAAATATATTGTCTACTAGAAGTTGTCAGCCAATATCTTAAAATCACTAGTGTGTCTGGAGTAACTAAACCACTTAGCCCTGATTGCTCAGGTTGAGTTCGAGCTAGCTGTAGTAGGAGCAACCCATAGACTTGACTTGGTCGCCTCTCCCAAATTTCCCATTTTAATGAGTGTATTAAAATTGGGTAAAGAAGGGATGCCTTGGTGGCTCAGTCAGTTAAAGTGTCTAACTTCAGCTCGGGTCATGATCCCAGGGTCCTGGGAGCGAGTCCCACATCGGGCTCCTTGCTCAGCTGGGAGCCTGTTTCTCTCTCTCTGGCTGCCACTCCCCCTGCTTTTGCCCTCACACACACCAGCTCTCTCTATCTAGCAAATAAATAACAATTAAAAAAAAATCTTAAAAAAATAAAATTGGATAGAAAAAGTGAAGAAAAATAGCTGATTTTTCCTTTTTTTTTTTTTTTTTTTTTTGCCGTGATACCTAAAAAAAACAAGACAACAAAAACAGCTCTTAACCCTCGAGCAGGAATAACTGTGTGATATTGAATACTAGAGGGAAATCTAAATGTAGGTTTTATGAGGAAAACGGGTAGATCTGTCCCATCTAGCCACAACAGTAAACATTAGAACTTAATCCTGTAGAATTCTTTCCAAACAGTGGATGTGTTTGAGTCCATCATATTTTGCCCCTGATCAGGACGTTGATGAGGACAGCATAGAGGACCTGAGCTCTGTTTACTTTAAGTTGCAGTTTTCCACTTGTTATTTTTTGTTTCTGCTTGGTAGATCTCCTTCCACCTTATGTGATAGGATGAATCTGGTGGGGGTAGGGGGGATGTGATTAGTGCTCGAATGCTCCTGAACAGCGGAATGGAGAATTACAGTCTCAAGGGTATCTTGGACAAGGGAGCCCCATAGAAGGTGTCCTCCCACACTGAGAGCACAGGTGCTAATGCAAAAATTGCTGGGTATTAGAAAACCTAGAGCATGCAGGTGGGAGCAGAGCACAAAAACTCCCGCCATACTCTAAAACCCCCCCGACTTTTCTTATTTTCCATATTTGTAAAGCTGAAGATGTTTTGGTGAGCTACCGATTCAACAAATAGCATTCCAGAATGATGTTTTATTAGTGTCGGTGTCTGCTCAAGTAATACCACAACTCGAATATGTCGCTCTAAATGATTTTGTTTTTGCAGATGCAAATCTTCAAAAATAATACAGATTTTTAAAAGTAACTGGAACACTGGCTTTGTTTTGCTTTATGATTAGGGTAGATTTCCTGTGGTTTATTTTTCTCTCTTTCAAGTGGAAACAATGTTCTCTCTCTTCTGTGGGGAATATAGCAGTTTCCTCTGTTACACTTGTTAAGACATTTGTGCTCTTTAAATAGGCCATTGTATGAAATACAAATTGTCAACACTGAATCACCATAATAATCAGTTAAATTTTTGCAAAAGTGGGCTTTTTGGTTAATACAACTTATGAAATTAAATTGAAAATTATGAGAACTCTTCACCTAGTAGGAAGTGAGAAAATAGGTGAACTACAATAGCAAATTGAATTTAGATGAGTTTGAATGAACAACACAATTCAGGTTGGTAATATTCCCGAAGGTTCCGCTGCCTCATAGAAAACCAAATATCTGAACGAGTCCCAGTCAGACTAAAAATTATTTGAAAAGTTTCAAATGTTTCATAATAGTTAATTTAGATTTCTTATCTCAGGATGGATCTTATAGCAAACTAACGAGTTTGTGTGTATTTGTGTATGTGTGTGTACTTAATAGTAGTTATTTTTCAAAGCATTGGTCTTCCAAGACCTTCTCTAATCTCTCCAGCATCTAAAAGGGGGTGATGTAAAACTCCAGGGTAGCTACTAAATATTCGATATATTGACAGCAGCCTGGGTGTGTGGGTAGGAGTGGGAGGAGCCAAATGCTTAGGCAGAATTTATGTACCGCACAATTAAGGTGGTCTTGGATCCCTTCATTTCCTTTAAAGGATAATGTTTTTCAAATGAAGAAGATTAAGAGCCTTAAGAAAAAAGTGATCTGTTGAGAACATCTGGTATAAATGATGAGGGATCAGTGTCAGAAAAGAATAAAATGTGTTCTAAAAGAAGAGAGGCAGGAGAATCTAATAGTTAAACTTTTAAAAATATGCCTGAAAATTTAGAGGGGTTTCCCCATTTAAATTTATCTTTAAAAAAGACTCACAGTCTAGAGTGGGAGAATGGTTTTTGTTATAGATGGTCAGGATTTCTGAGCAATGGGCTGGAAAAAATGATGGTGAATCTATCTATCTATCTACCTATTTTTTTTTTTTTTTTTTTTTTTTTACTTTAAAACAATTTCAGTCTTCTTATAAACCTGACTTGTGATGAAGAAAATTGGTTCGTATGACAGGCGTGCACTCTATGCTGCTTCCTGATTTCTCCAGAGCTGATTCACTGACAACTGCTACCTTCACTCCCCAGAATTGTAAAATTCCTTGAAAGGAAGCTGAGTCATTAGGAAATGTTCTAGAATAAGGAAAAGTAGGCCATTTTGCTACACTTGGCAACATTTTCATCAGTTTCAGAGCCTTATGGCAGTGACTATCAAAGTAAAATACGTATCAGAATCCCCCAGAGCCTGACTTACTAACACAAGTTTCTGGGCTCCCCCTGTGGTTTCTGGTTCAATGGGTCTGAACCGGGGCCTAAGAATCTGCATTTATAAGTTTCCAGATGATGCTGAGGCGGCTGGTCTTGGATCCACACTTGGAGAACTGCTGCACTAGTAGAAGTTTGGAGGAGCAAAAGAGGCAAGCCTTGGCCGAAAGTTTGGCAGTCAGCTTCCCAGTGGGATGAATGAGGGAACTACATTTTATTAATAACTAGATATTGATCTAGGTCTTGACATGCGGTCTTCCACCTGACCTTTGTGAGTCACGTTGTGTTACAAAATAAGCTGTACAGAATTTCTTTCCTAAGTTAACTTGCCCAAAGTTTAAAGCCAGGGAAACAGCTGAACGTGCATGTCAGACTTTGTTTGGCCCTAAAGCCTCACCTCTTTGCATCAAAACATATTTTTGTGCTTCTTCCTGAAATCTTTATTTCCTTTTCTGTTTTTTTGTGCACATATGTTATTCAGAAGCCCTAAAGGTTGCTTGTATTTTTTTTTTTAAAGATTTTGTTTATTTATTTATTTATTAGAGAGAGAGAGAGTGAGCAGGAGAGGATAAGCAGGATGGGGGTGGCAGTGAGAGGAGGGAGAGGGACAAGCAGCCTCAGCGCTGAGTGGGGAGCCCAAGGCGGGGCTCCATCCCTGGACCCTGAGATCATGACCTGAACCGAAGTCAGATGCTTAACCCGCTGAGCCACACAGGTGCCCTGGGTTGCTTGTATTTTTATGATATTGATTCCTAAAATGATATTCTGACCTGATAGACCCCACTGATGGGAAACACTACTTTTATTTAATAGCAATTTTGTGTATGAATAATAGTATGGTACAAATACAATGAAGGAACTTAAACCCTCATCACATGACTTTAGCAAATTAGTGGAGAGAATATGGAAATTACTTTTTAATGAGAAACTACTAGCTGACCATGAACTATGCTAGGAACAGTAGAGACATGATCTCACCTAATCTCAAGTGATCCTGTCCCAAAGAAGATTGTTTACCTTTGGGATGGTACACTCATTGTGTTTGTTTTATCTAAACCGATATCAGGGAAATATGTAATACTTCTGTACAAAAGTCATTTAACTGTTCTCAAGTTACTCATACATCTCAGAGAGGAAATAATTTTCATACCACCACAAGTAGGTCAGTCACAGGTAGGAAAAAAATAACATGAGATTTTTTTAAAGTCTTTTTTAAATTAACATAAAATGTCTTATTTGTTTCAGGGGTACAGGTCTGCGAATCATCAGTCTTGCACAATTCACAGCGCTCACCATAGCACATGCCCTCCCCAGTGTCCGTCACACAGCCACCCCATCCCTCCCACCCCCTCCACACCAGCAACCCTCAGTTTGTTTTCTGAGATTAAGAGGCTCTTATGTATTGTCTCCCTCTCTGGTTTTGTCTTGTTTCATTTTTCCCTCGCTTTCTCTATGGTCTTCTGTCTTATTTCTCAAATTCCTCAAATCAGTGAGAACATATGATAATTTCCTTTCTCTGATTGACTTATTTCGCTTAGCATAATACCCTCTAGTTCCATCCATGATGTTGGAAATGGCAAGATTTCATTTTTAATTGCTGAATAATATTCCATTATATATATACCACATCTTCTTTATCCATTCATCTACAGCACGAGACCCTTTCCGAGCTATGAATTACAGTCATTTCAAGTTTGAGCAGCTTTATTTATTTTAAAATGCTCAATTTTTAAATTTAATATTTTAATTGTAAAGTAATTATATGGAAATTCAGCTTTATGAAATATGAAAAAAGTTCTCATTGAGATGTCATTTTAGTCATGTATGTTCTTAAATATACTAAATTCAAGTAAAAATTTTGGCAGTAACTTGTGAGCATCTTGATGGCAGAGCTGGGTGTGGATATGTTCTTTACATGACGCACGTAGCCCTACTTAGTGCCGTGTGTGTGGTAGGCATCAATAAGTATTAAATGGTAAAACTTTATTTCTGCTGAATTACAAACTTCTTAGCTCAAATGAACCTGTTAATATTTTTTGTAAGATAACATTTTTAAAAGATACCGGTTTCAAATAAGATTTTGAACAAGTATGTTGTAAATGCCATTTTATTTTACATGTTATTAATAACCTCCTTTTATAATTTACCTTTACAGGCATATTTTTAAGGTTACTATATTTTTAAATGTGATTTTATTACCATCCCCTCTAACTCCATCTTCTCCCCACTGGGCCACATTCTTAGGTCAAATTACTGAGGGAGACAGACGAAAGATTTTGGAGATACAAACTCTCACAGGGTATACATCTTAAAATAGGAAAATGCATGCATGCTAAGGGTTACCTAGAACTAAATGAGAGTTGAAAATAGAAGCATGTGTTGAGTTGAAGGTCAATTTGGGAGGATGTAGTAGAGTATAATCTGACAGGTGTTAATGTTACCCTCAAAGAGAATAAACTGGAAGCCATAAAAGGTATACGTAGCCACCACTCGTTATGTTCTGCCTTGTTCCTGCTGACTGAAAAAGAAGTATGAAGATTAAAATAACTAGTTTGTGTAAAGCTGTATATTTTGATAATTCAAGATTTAACTTTCTGTCTCGAACAACATTTTCATGTGGAAATTCTTAACTATAGATGGGTATAATTTATTTTGCACAATGCTTACAAAAAAATTTTTTTTTAAGATTTTATTTATTTGACACACACAGAGAGAACCCAAGCAGGCAGAGAGGCAGGCAGAGAGAGAGGGAGGAGGAAACAGGCTCCCTGCTCAGCAGAGAGCCCGATGCGGGGCTCGATCCCAGGACCCTGAGACCATGACCTGAGCCGAAGGCAGAGGCTTTAACCCACTGAGCCACCCAGGCGCCCCCAAAATTTTTTTATTGTAAGCGTTATTATAGAAAGCATAAAATACTGGCTGGAAATATATATTCACATTGTTCATATTGTGCTCATAGACTAAAAATTACATTCCTAGGTATATAAGGGATAGTGAGAAAATATATTTTTATAGTCTTGATGGTATTCATTTGTTCTTTACAATATATGAAAAACGGACTCTAAAGATTGAACATATGCATCAAATCTGATTTAATCTTTTGTGGAATATAAGTGCATGGCTGATTTCTCTGAATTCTGAGAACCTTGCACAGAAACCCTTACCTTTATATAGGCTAAGGGTGAATAGCTTCTGATTTCAGCTGACTTTAATATAAAATTATAACCTTCACAAGTACATATCAATCTCAAAGTCATTAGGGAGGTTTATTTAAAAAAATTATTTGAATTATTTATATGGATAATAATTGATTTGAGAACTATTTTTGGAAGTTTAGCATCAGTCTCACCTGTAGGTAGGACGTTTTGACACATAAGCCTATATAAAACACCACACACAAAAGATAGGAGACAGTTTGGTAAAGAACATTTGTAACACTTTTAAACAATCAAAAGATAAATATCTATAATGTGAAAGAAGTTCCTATAGATCAAAATGGAAAAGACTTTAAAAAAATAGAAAAAGCATGAAGGTTTTGAACAGTAAATTGTTGGAAGAATGACAAACAAACAAAAAAAAATGCTCATTTTCATTGTTTATGTGGGAATTGGATATTAAAACAGTGTTTCTGGAGACCGGCAAAATTGATAAGGATTGATAGTATCCAGTATTGGCTTTTTCACATGGACGTGGGAAAGCAGTTGCTCTCCTCTACAGGTGGTAGAAGTGAAAAATGATAAAATATTTTTGGCAGGGCCGCTAGGGACTGGCTTTCAAAACTAAAAACAGGCATAACTTCTGATCCAGCATTCAAATGCTAGGCATTATCCTAGAGAAATACACAAGCAGGGGCACCTGGGTGGCTCAGTGGGTTAAAGCCTCTGCCTTCGGCTCAGGTCATGATCCCGGGGTCCTGGGATCGAGCCCCTCGTTGGGCTCTCTGCTCAGCACGGAGCCTGCTTCCTCCTCTCTCTCTTTCTGCCTGCCTCTCTGCCTACTTGTGGTCTCTATCTGTCAAATGAATAAATAAAATCTTAAAAAAAAAAACACAAGCATATATACTGCAGAATTGTAATAGCTAAAAAAAAAAATTGCTAAGGGTCATCAATGAGAAATGCTTAAAATATATTATCATATTGTAGAATATTACATGATAGTTAAAAGTGGTATTCAGGCTTTATATGCCAGAGACTATTATCCTATTGTCTTCAATTTTTCTCTGGGTGAAGGTATTACCTCCCTGTTGATAGGCGATAATTCTTATTCTGGTGATTCTGACTGCCTGAATGTGTTCAGCTTCCTCAACCACAGTGTCCCCCTTTCCTCTTCCATGTCGTCTTCTCTGATTGGGAATGAAAGGAGGGAATTATAGAGCCATGCACAGTGGGATTGTTCCCTGCTTGTAAACTGTATTGCATATTTTTAAAATATTCATATTTTACGCTTGTTAATATTATTGTAGACACATGTACCAAAGGCTCTCTGTGAACATATATGGACTGTTTCAGTAGCAAAATAGTCCTATGGAGTCATTACACAGATGAAGGGATAGACAATCACCACTTATTTTTATAATCCTAAACAATACATTGCTTATAGAGACATGTTGGTTCCTTAATGGAAATTTGTAGTACCAATATTTCTGTAACTTTGATTCTGTACATTATGTTTTGTGTTCATTCGTGTTGATAAGAATAGTTGCTGGTCACCCATTGTCAGTGTATAAAGCAGTGATTTTCTAATAGTTTTCACTGGCCGTCACCACAAGAAAGAGGTTTTCATTGCAAATGAGTATGCACAGGGAATTGAAACCAAAATTTCACAAAACAGTGCTTATATTTACTATGAATCAAGTGTTCTTCTTATTTTTTAGTCCATCCTGCTTTATCTAAAAAAAAGATTGTAACCCAATAAATTGATTTCATGTGAGCCACTATCTGATACTTAATTATAGGAATACATCAAATTGATTTCTTCATCTATTTTGTTGCTTATGGATGTTTTGGTTGTTTCCTACTGTCATTCTCAAGAACGGTGCTGTCATGAAGATTGTTGGACATACCTCCACGTCCTCACTTGCTACGTACTTTCTAGTAATGGAATGGGATGATGTTTGGGTGTGTGCTAAAGTTTCATTGATGTCATCAAGCTGTTCCCTGAAGTGTGGTTGCAATAGCCACTCCCACCAATGGGGTAAAAGAGTTCCCATTGCACCGCCCCTTTGTAATAACATCTTAGGTCCCGCTTTGTAATTGCTGCTAGTCAAGCTGGTATAAAATTCTATCTCATGGGGGTGCCTGGCTGGCTCAGCTAGTAGGGCCTGTGACTCTTGATTTCAGGGTCATGAATTTGAGCCCCATGTTGGGCGTAGAGCTTCCTTAAGAATACAAAAAGTAAAATGAAATCATATCTTGTAATAATTTCACTTACATATTCTTCTACTTGTCAGTAAAGCTATATATTTTCCTGTGCTCATGCGTCCTTTATTTCTTCTATTAGATGCATTTAGGACTTTTGCTCATTTTTCCTTTGCACAGAAGGATTTTAGTTTGTAAACTTTGTTTTTCATACGTCCTGGATATCGATACCTTGTCAGTGTTAGAAATGTGATCTTTCTATTTCGGATGTTTTATTTCACTCTTTTCTTTTGATAAAGAAAATTTCTTAGTATAGTTGAATTTATCACTCTTCATGAATTGTTTTTTAAAATCTTGTTTAAGAAATCCTTTCTTATCTCAGTCTCTTAAAGATATTAAATAAAATATTTAATCCACCTGTAATTTGTTGAATATTACGTGAGCTTAGAGGTCTAATTTCATTTTTTAAATTGGATAAGTAGCTCACCTGGAGTCATTTCATGAAAACCCACCCTTTTTTCAGTGAAGAAATATGTCATAAACTACATGAATCTGTTCCTGAGCTCTTAGTTTGGTTCATTGGCCAATTCGCCTATAACTTTAAAATTCTTGTTTTACCCATTCATTTAAAACACACTTTTTGAGTGCTCTTTACACAGCATGTTCTTTCTAGATGTTTGAGGTAAAACTGAACAAAAGAGATTCTTGCCTATGGAACATACATTGTATTATAGGGAGACAGTTGCAAAAACAATAAATATTACTTTGTTAAAAGGTGAGTTTTATTTTCCCCTCTCAGAATAAAAATTAAGGCAAAGGATTGAGAGGGACAAGGTTGCGGGAATGTTTGCAGTATTTTATGGAATAGGCTCGTAGGTAGGGCGGGTCTCCTCATCTTGATATTTTTCTTTAGGGCTGTTTTATTTATTATATGGTATAGGATATCATTTTTTGATTTCACCGTAAAAATTTCAGAGTTAGTTTGTCAAGTTTCATGGAAAAACTAGAAATTTAGCATGCATAATTAACAAAGCCTTAAATAGTGAATATTCTTTTTTAAAAGTCTCTTTCATTTCTGCTATTAGAAATGAACTTTAGTAGGTATAGGAATGTACATTGACAATGGCATTCAGCACATTAAAAAAAATCATTGCACTGTTTTTTGGTTTCTGTGGTTGTTGGCAAGATACCTGTTCTTAGTGTACTCCCAATTTCTTTGTGGCTGATCTGTTTTCTTCTTGCTGTGTTTAAATTCTTCCTTTTTTGTTTTTCTTAAGTTTCATTATGATATGCATGGATGTGGGCTTTTGTTTTTTACATTTGTCATGTTTGAGATTTGTTGGAGATGTTGTTTGTGAGCATTGGGTAATTCTGGAAAACTTAGATCAGTTATCTCTTTAAATGTTTTATCTTGACTCTTAACTGTCTGAAACTTGGTCTAGATATTGGTAGACTAACTACCTGTCTCCCATGACTCTTAAATCGTGTATTCTTATATTTTGCACCTCTTTATTTCTATAAGCTCATCCTGGATTATTTCTTCAAATCTTATTTTCATTTTATGATTTTTTTTCCTTCAGCACTATCTGTTACATATTCATCCCATTTTTAATTACAACTGTTTTTTCCCTTTGTTCTATAAAAGACCAGCTCTATCATTTTATGGTTAATTATTCTTTGTTTTCAAAGTTTTCTTTTTGTTACTTTTGTTAACACATGAAACACCGTTATTTTACATTCTCAGCTTTAACAGTCTCATATGTGATCTCTCTTAAGATTTGTTCTGTTGTCTCTGCAGGCTCAGTTTCATTCATAGTGCCTTATGAGTTGTTCTTTTTTTCCTGTTTCTAATTTAAAACTATATTCTTTAGAATTCTATGGGCATTTTTGAGAATATCTGTGTGTCTTTTCCTGCCAGCCCTACTATTCAGGATCATTTTCAATTTTCACGTTCTGATTTTTGTAATTTAGGAAGGATGCATGTAATGAGGTGTGATTTCTCTCTCTACCCCTGTTTCACCTACTGCCAGTGTCAAGATGGCCATGTTTACTTGCAGATCTCTTCCATGTGGAGCATTTCTCAACGCTGTTGAAATGATAGAATTTTTTTAAGTCCTAGCTTTGTATGAATATCTGCTGGGAATGCCTACTATAAACTTTATCTTCAACATTTCCCAAGGGTTATTTCCTTTCTCCTATACCCCATGCAAATAAATCATGTCAGCCTTAGTAAGTTTTGTCATAAACACTCAAAATAAAATCAGACCATAGTGCTTACTAATTTCTTGAGTACTTCTTTCATTCGATTTTAGCCTATATGGATTCCTTATTGCTTCTGATTTGTAACTTTTATTTTTTAATTGAAAACGTTATCTGGCTTTGTTATGTTTCTCATTCAGAGTTTCATTGATCTTATTAGAAGTTGAAGTTTCAAGTTATTCATTAACAATTTAAAAAAATCCGTCTTTATGCCTCTTTTTAAAGCACTTTTTAAAGATTCTTTAAGGTTGGTTGCTAATTTATCCGATGATTGTATCACTCTAGGTCTTTGATTTAGAGGTTGCTTGGGTATATAAATTGATTTTATGAAAATCCTTGCAGCACATAATTTTAGGGAGGAAAAATGTCACAAATGAGAATTAGTGGCTATTGGAGAAAAGACATCCACTGAGATTTAAGAGTCAAATTTGGGGTCTGTTAATCTTGACAGAATAATTAGAAAGCTGTCATTTTTCAAGTAGATAGAAAAACGAATACTCTGTAGGACATATGGGACACTCGGGATCTCCCGAGGATTAGGATTATTTCTAAATTCATAAATTCCTGTGTGTATGTTCTTTAAAAATAGAAATTCTTTTGGTAAATATATTTATAATTGCGACTTTTAAACTCAGCCACCCTGCTTTGCTCTTTCAGCGTATGACGAGGCTGTGTACTGACCTTCGTGCAACCTTTAAATGCATGCAGTTTGAGGTGCTGAATTCTAACCACTATGAGAAGCATGTTGGCATTTAGGGAATAGCGAAGTGTTGACATCTTTCTAATCTACCTTCTAAACCTTCCATAAAATTTAAATGTTAGTACGGTGTTATCATCCCCAAACTATAATTTAAAGAATTTTTAAAAGACTGTGTTTCTACGTAGTAGGGCCTTCTAAGCATTGGATTAATGATTGATTAATGACCCCTTACTTGGCATTTATAAGAATGAGACAACCTCAAAAGAAAAAAAGTTTCTCAAAACGCTATTTTTCTTACCCCTGATAGTATATACTTATGGGTGGGATCTATATTTAAATCAGCATTCAATATAATATATTCAGTACAATATATTAAATTACCATTGGATTTTTTTTTTTTTCTGGCTGACCTAAGTAGTCCTCAAGAGCTGGAGTTAAATGAATGTATTATTTTATAGAAAGATAAGTAAATCATCATTTAGCATTTCTGGAAGTAGTTATGGTTTCTGCTAATGGAGAGACTGAAAATGAGTGCATAGAGAATGACCTGTTATTTACCTTTTTAATACTGAGTGGTTACATATGCACACATAACTGTGCACACACCCACGCATATACACACACATAACCCTTTCTGAGCTGGCGTGTATGAGTCCAGGTCTCAGATGGTAGTCAGTCATGTTAAACAACTTGAACGGTTTGCTTTGGCAAAACTCCAGTGTTTGGTGCTTGCAGATTTGCTAGTTGAAGCTTAGTTGACATTTTATCTCTGCATTGTGTTTCTCTGAAAACAGTACTTGATGTGAAATTTGGTAATAGGTTATTCCTGCTTTGTTACTTTTTCTTTCCTGATTTTCCCACTAAATAAATATAAATAGGAAAGGACCCTGTCATTGCTGGGTTCATTCATCTAGTAGAAAAGAAGTAATTGAAGCTAGTATGTCCCCTTGATATTTTGCAGAAAGTAAACCTTTCTGTGCTTTCTGGTACAGCGAAGATTTTCTTTTTATTGTAACTGGTACTGATAAGCTTTTGAGAGGTGATCCTGGGCCAGTAGCCTTAATCAGTCAAAGTGTGTAGCTGCGTATATGATTAACGGGGCGAATACGATGGAAGCAGGTAGAAGGCTGAGGAAGTTGCAGCATTTGGGGAGCCTGGTTCAACAGGAAGTTGTTGGTGTAAGTGTGTGCCATGAGCTCATTGTATGTGCTTAATTCTAGTAGCCGGTGCTGGGAGGTTTTCCCTGCATCCCTGACTCCCATCTTTTGATGTATTTACTCTTTGTCTTCATCAGCTAAACCAGCATGGACCAAATGCTGATGTGCGAGACTCCACCTCCGAGCTGGCGTCCTTTGTGAGCAAGGACTGTGCTTGATGTATCTTGCACGGCTTTGCAGAATGTCTCACAGAGTCTCCACATTTGGTATATGCTGTCTTTGAATTCGTAGCTTGATCATTACGACTCTGGCAAATTGCACTGAGCGTGGTTCAAGGAATCATCTTGTTACCATCTGGTGAAGGAAGAGAAGAAAACGCGAAAGTCCCGTTGGTCTCCTTTCTACACTAAGGAGTTTAATTAGGCTTGCGTTTGGTTACTAGAATGTGCTTCTTTTTCTCATAGGAGTTTTCCTTAGGACAAGGGAGGGTGCTCCTAAAGGTCAGAAAAACTTGAGTAATGCACAGTTCCCAAATGGAATTCAGTGATCTCAGCCATTAAAATGTGAAGTATAGTGACTTACTCTAGTCTGTACTTGTGGCTTCATTGTTTCCCATCTATTCATCTTGGTGAATCATGCTTCTCTTTTTTTGAATTCTAAAAATTCTCTTTTTTTGAATTCAAAAATCAAAAAATTCAATTTTTTGAATTCAAAAAATTCTCTTTTTTGAATCGTACTTTCTCTTTTTTGCTTTTCTTTCTCAGTCACTGATAATGATTAGTGAACAAGAACAGGAAATATATAAAATCCGCTTATATGATACTGCTGTTTGTAAGCTCTGGAAAAGTGTGGCAAGAAGGAGTCATCTTTCCTCACCCCCTCCCAAGTCAAGTGGCATTCCCAGGGCTTCAGAAATGATAAATTATCAGGAGAATAATAGAATATTAGAAAGATTAAAAAAATTTAATCTCTGGTCAGCATGAGTGGTAAACATTATACCAAGCTAGATTCTGAAATTTAAAAACAGTTATTCAAATTTTTATTCTAGCATGAGCTTTAAAACAAGATTCCTTGATTGTTATCAATTTCTCTATCAAACCGTATTTGAAATTGTACCTAAGTATGTCACGTAGGTTACGTACATTAGAAAGCTTAGTTCTGTCATTATTAATAAGTGGGCACTTTGCATTTAAAAGCTCATTAACAACTGGCCATCATAGTGATCTCAACAGAAACACATGGACCAAGCATTTGAACTATCTTTTTTCTAGATGGTTTGGTAGGGAAAATAGTGTGAGTATGAAATCATTTCAACTCCCACAGTGTGATATGAGGAGGTTTCAGAAAGTAAAATGACAATAGTGTTTTGTAAGTGGCTGCCCTTTCATACATTCAGGAGAGGTTTTATTTATGTATTTATTTCTAGGTTCTTGTAAGTTTTGTGTGGCAGAAGCTGCCATTTTGGGGGTTGTTATCTTCATTCTTTTTTTTTTTTTTTTAAGATTTTATTTATTTATTTGACACAGAGAGAGAGATCACAAGTAGGCAGAGCAGCACACAGAGAGGTAGGGGGAAGCAGGCTCCCTGCTGAGCAGAGCTGAATGCTGGGCTGGATCCCAGGACCCTGAGATCATGACCTGAGCCTAAGGCAGAGGCTTAACCCACTGAGCCACCCAGGCGCCCCTCTTCATTTGTGTTTTAGGTTATGGCTCTTTTAAATTCCTGGAGTGCCGTGCTCTTTAATTTTCATAATTGCAATTATGCAAAATAATATATACATAAGTATATAAGTGTAATAAGCTAGTTAAGTCTTGTTATAACTTACTGTGATAATGCATAAAGGTAATTTTATAATAAAGCAAATAAAGCATATAATGATTATGTATTGCCTTTTGTTCAATATTTTATATGCCAATATTGAAAAAGAGAACAGTCCTACGTTTTCTAGATACAAATTAGAATATTGTGATAAACATGAGGCAGAAACTTTACCAGAGTTGATATTTAAAGACTGGAAAAAATCCATATATACAACAAGTACTTTAAGCAGTGGATTTCTGGGGATTAGTGTATTTCCCAAGAGACTAAGGCAGTCTGCCTTTGGTTGTGGCCTTAATGTGCTTGAGACATGCAGTAATTCTACGGAAATGCAATGCTCCAGAATGTCTTGTTTCTTAATTGTAAAAGCTAGTCTAATTATTCCATTTTAACTGTTAACTTACTTAAGTTTTAAAGCCTCCATAACTCAGCTAAAATTTCTTTAAGTGAGATGGAATAGGGACTGTTGAATATTGTTGTCACTAATAAAATATATAATAAAGAGCAACTCACCACAATCTGATTTGATATCTTAATAATGAAAATTAACATGTTGAAGTTCATTCAGGTCCTAAATCATGATATGATCTCACTTATTCCTCTTAATTCTTACCAAATACTGTTATCTTGGAATTTGTTGGATTATTCAATTATCAAAATATGCAAGAGTTTGCTAGAAAGAGCTACCTACTTTCTGCCCTTTGGCATTATTTTTGGTGATCCATTTTCTTTGTAACACCTTCCTTCCTTCTTTCTGTCTTTCCTTCCTTCCTTCCTTCCTTTTTTTTAAACTTACCATCATGGGCATCCAGTCATTTATCAGATTTAAGTATTACTATGTGCTATGTGCAATTTGAACAAAATACATTTCCAAATTTTAGGAGTCTATGAGAGGGACAATTGGATAACTTCCTGACTATAGGATTATGTGAACAACCCTTCTAATAGAGAAATAGGGGATTTTAGAATCACAAGAAGATTTGAGAGATGAAGGATAGAGAAGATTTACTTAAATGTTGGTTGGTAGAGGTCAAACAAGCATTTTGGAGGAAGGGGTGTTGTGACGAGACTTCAAGGAAGAGGTGGAGGTAGCAATGGAATAGCAAGCGGTAGAATGCTCTAGGTTGAGTGAGGGGAGCATATGCTGAGATCTGAGGTAGAACAGAATTTGGAAGGAACCTAAGAACCCAACTGTGCCATTAAGTAGACAAGGGAAGCAGTGATGTTAGATGAGGCTGGGCTGGGGAGACAAGAACTAAGGAGTCCAGTGTCCAGAAGCTGAGGAGTGAGGAAATTGGAACAAAGAAGTGAGGAGCCAATTCTTTCCTGATCTTTATGAAAGTGGTGTAGTTCAATCAGAGCTCAGGGGGATTTTTCTTAATACCTTTTTATGGAGAAGTTTCTTTAATGTAGTAAGGAAAACGGATAGATGAAGGAAATGTGATGAGAATGATCTAAACCAACAGTGCACATTTGAAGAAGAACCCATCAAGGATTTTCCTGACAAAATGGAAGGAATCTAGTTTGAAATGAGAAGGAGGGAAGGTAAGCAAGACAATCTAGACCATCTGCTGAGTGACAGTGAAGCAGAAACTATAGATTAGCAGTAGGAGATTCAGGAGACCACTAATGGTTCCATTGTTTTCTACCCAGAATATGTGGAAAATGCACTTGAGTGAACATTCCATAGTGAAACCATAAGCTGTTAGACACAGAGCAAACATTCAGTAGCTTTTAGAATGGTTGATATCCTTGAGATATAGGGAAATGTCTCCTAAACAAAGGATATTCTTTCATTCTATTCAAAAGGATGACTATTAGGAAAAAAAAGGAATATTAGTCTCTTTATCATAAAGATATATACTTCAAAGATTTCAGGTCAAATATCTATATATACATATACATAATGACATCACCATATGATGTCTATGGTATTATAATTAGGTGATTTTGAATGATTTTCTTCTTCTCCCCCGCCCCTTTTGAATTAAAAATCCACCACTCATTGGTTATTGCTAAACTGTCAGCAAAACTCAAAATATTATCTATTTTTCTATCACTTTTCCAGTGCTACATTCCAATTCCCTGGGGAGCTTACAGCATCTTTTTTTCACTTAGTTTTGCTAATGTCATGGACAAGCTTCATGAAGGCACAGCTTTCTGCGTAAGTTCATGACTTTGTACCATGCATTTTAGGGGAGAGCCTCTGCATCAGAAAAGAACTCTTCTTCCTAAAAATGAAGACTATCAGTTTCTCACACTCTTGGTACCCTTATGAGCTGTCCTGCTTGAAAGAGAGTTTACCCCAAGAGAGAAGGCATAGGGCAAACGTATTCCACAAAGATCCTTAATCATTTGCGGAGATGAGAGTAGGTTTGGAACACTTGCTGTCTTGGATTTGTGTTTCAAGCTAACCCTCACAGAATTCATCTGTGTTCATCGATGCTAACTTTATATTAATTTGTAAGTGGATTTACTAGTATATGAATAATTTTAAACTTAGGAAAGCTGTTTAATCAATTATTTTATCAAATAATTTGCTATCATATTAACCTCCTAATTTCCATTGTGTACAATCTTTTTCAAGTATCAGAATCACTGTAATTTAAAATACATTTATTTTTATCACGATTAGAATTTTTAAAAACAATCTCATGTTTTAGGATATTTATGACTTTCAACTCTTACAAAATCATGTATCGTTCCCATGTTTCTGATGTTCTGCATGGTTTTAGTATTTGAAGAAAACTGAAAGTCTTTTTTTTTTAAAAGATTTTATTTATTTATTTGTTAGAGAGAAAGAGAGAGAGCGAGAACGAGCACAGGCAGACAGAGCAGCAGACAGAGGCAGAGGGAGAAGCAGGCTCCCTGCCGAGTAAGGAGCCTGATGTGGGACTCGATCCCAGGACACTGGGATCATGACCTGAGCCGAAGGCAGCTGCTTAACCCACTGAGTCACCCAGGCGTCCTGAAAACTGAAAGTCTTGAGAAAATTTTTTCATTCCTAAATTTTAGTGAAATGGGAGAATAAAATCCTAAATATGAATCCTAAATGTGAATAAAACCCTAAACCATTTCTATAGAAATTTTGTTAAAAATAATCGGCTTCAGGGTAAAAAGTATGAACTATAAGAGCAAAATTTAAGAGCTAGTTCTCTTTTTCTTGAAGTGAGCAGAATATGAATGATGATAGCTATTGTGAAATTTTACTTAGAGACATCAGTATTCAACTATGAGAAATATATACTCTTTCATTGTGAATAGAAATTTTGGAAATCAAAACCAGAAATTCTTATTACATACATTTTAAGGGTAGAAAATATGTATTTTTAGAAATTGATAAGAATAGCCATATGCCTCAACATCAAGGTCTGTGGTTTACAAAGCTAAAAGATTTGAAAGAAATGTGAAGGTTAATACAATAAGACTGTCCTCCACCATTTATTAAGATCAGACTTGCCTACAGAGAACATTACCATCTCTAAAGATGGAGAAACCTCAGATGTCCTGGCTTAAAATATGTATATTTTCTGACATTTGGGTAGAATGATAAAATTTCTTATGAGTGAACTTGATTCCTGACATTCACTTAAATGCTAATTTAATTTTGGTACTGAGATAGCAAATCTTCCAAATTTCATGGTTGTTGAGTTATCCTGGGATTCTGATGAGCGATTGGGAATGAAAAGGGCCTCCCTCTGAAGCCTGAACAGTGATGGAGACATTAGACCAATTCCCAGTAGTTATAAGTCTAGAAAGAAAACCTCTTCAGTATAATCCATAGCAAAGCCTGAAACCCTCTTGCCTTAAGGAATTTCCTGGTGGCCTTAGGGAGAATATTAATGGAAACTCTTTAGGCTTAACTTCCTTAAGAGACTGTTACGCAGCCCTTGTTGTTTCTACTTTAAAGTCAAGAATTTTAAGTAGATTAGAATGTAGAACAGTGCAGTGCAGCATAAAGTTAACATTATACTGTTAATAACATTCAACTGAATTATTAATTTCCACCAAAAGTAGTTTTTAAAATAATCAGGATTAATGGTAGGAATAAGGATTGTTTCCCCCTCTTTGCTTCTTTATCTGAAGAGTCATTCATTATAATTGAGAATTCCTTACAAAAACAAAAAGGGAACGTAGCCATAAAAACTTGTTATATTAATGACTGATTGTGTTAATGTACTGTCACTGTCTAATTCTGTATCCCAACAGGGAAGAAGAAGGGAGGAAAAAAAGGCAGTTGTTCCCCTTCAAATGGTTGAGTTTTGGGTCCTCTGGAGAACCAGTGGGTTAGAGAACACTGTTTGGGATGATTACCAAAAGTGGGTAGAATCAAAAGGCGCTGGTTTGCTCCTTCTCTCCTTCTCTCCCAGTTAAAGAGCCATTTGTAATAGTGCACAGGCAACATGGCCCCAGGCACAGAAGTGGGGGGGGGCGTGGGGATGGCTGGCAGATGGTCCCACAGGACCAGAAATTGCTGCTGGCAGATGGCAGGGACTATTTGAGCAACAAAGACACTTTTGGCTACCAATGCGAAGAGTTGGAAAGAAAGAACAAGGCAACTTTTCCACGTTGCCAGCTTGTATACGGAAAAGGTGGGGCAGAATGGAGACTGAAAAAAAGTCAATTCGTAGCTGCAGGAAAGGTGCAGAGACGTTCCAAAGTTTCGTAAAACGCGCTCCCTTGGGGAGGGGGGTGACCTAAGCTTAGTTTCATATGGAAAAGCTCTTTAGAGATCCTCGAAACCAGCTCTGCTCACTGAATATCTGGACACACTCATTCTGTTTTTATTACTGAAAAGATACGTCTTCAAAACTTTATTTATAAAAAAGTGTAATCCACTTTTCCTTTTTATAAGCGTTTAAAAACTCTTTATGGATGCCTCTATTTCCCTGGCTTTATGGTATGTGGTAAAATTGGAGGCTTGCATTGTAGGGATTAGGTGTGGTTCTTGATTGTCAATTTAAAGGGCCCTTTGGCCATGTTTGGAATGCTAAAATAATGCATGGTGAAGTCAGGATTGGTTCACATGACGTATAGACTTAGAGTTTTATCAGCAAGAGATGTACATAATTGTGGCACTGAATTACTTTGGGGGTTATTGTCATTACCACGTGTATCACATTTGTTTTCTGGAACCGCGAAAGCTACCTGTAACAAATAGGCATTTAGTTCCTAATGATTTCATTGGGGCTGCTACAATTTTTCACTTGTAGCTTTTTCATTTCTTGCCACCTCATGTCTTCCTCACATACCTGTTGTTAGGTGTTGTATTTCCAGAATTAATTAATTTAGATAACTTTTTAAAAATTTTTATTTATTTATTTGACAGGCAAAGATCACAAGTAGTCAGAGAGGCAGGCAGAGAGAGAGGAGGAAGCAGGCTCCCCACTGAGCAGAGAGCCCGATGTGGGGCTCGATTCCAGGACCCTGGGACCATGACCTGAGCTGAAGGCAGAGGCTTTAACACACTGAGCCACCCAGGCGCCCCTAATTTAGATAACTTTTACTTAATAACTTCTATCCATAGGCAGCTCTTAAAACTGAACTCAGTTATTCTAAAATAATTATTTGCATATCATATCATAGGATATGTAAATCATCATATCATATACATATCAGGAACAGTATTAAAAATACTTGGGAGGGTTTAAAATCAAACTCAAAATTGAAACACATTACTAGAAATAGAAAAACCAATTCCATATACATTCCTCATAATTATTTCTCCCTAGCTCACTGAGGTTTAAACTCTTAGTATCTCAATTATTCAGAAAACTGCCGAGATTCTGGATGTAATTGGAAGTGCTACTGAATTGAGATCAAAAGAGATAAGTAAGATATATTCAAAATGATGTCACCGAGGATGCCTGTGAGCCACCAGAATTACCATCATAATGATTATTTAACTTTTGAGAATCCTTCCCTTAGAGCTTTTGAACTCCGCTTACACGGTATTCCACCAGTCTTTGTGATCTGATTTCTGTCTCTGGAATGCTAGAAGCATCTGACTGGAATTAGAGGGCCACACGAGGAAGTATGAGGGGATGAAGGTACAAGAGAGAGCTTAGTAAGAGCTACTCAATAATAAAGAGTGAAATGGCGGCTTCAAGAGTTCAAGAGGGGAAATGTATTTCCGTGGATTGTAATTAAGACATTTTAAATAACTTTTTCCATTATAGGGCAAGCACATTTTCTGGAAAATTTGCAGATTTATAAATGTTGATTCCATATTTGTCTTGGAGTTCAAATTAGGATTTTTAACCTATAGTTTTCATAAGTGGGAAATTAAAATCCTTGTTTAGAGTAATATGCCTTTATAGGCTATGTATAATATCTACTTCCAGAGGTATTGTTTCTTCCTCTTCATCCTCAGTTTGGTAATGACAGGGGCAGTAGTGGCAGTATAATGGAAACTGCTGGGTCCCACAAGCCAGGCAGCCCTCATGCCACCTTAGTCGTGGGCAAGCTGCATTATCTCCCTAGATAGCTGTTTTCTTACCTAGTAAAAGAGTTGGCTTTTAATGGCCTCTCTTACTTTATCAATCATTCAAGCTCTCTCTGCCACTCTGGGGTACAAACTTATAAAAAAGAGGAAGAACTGGTATTGATTATTTCGAAGCCATGAAAAATGAAAGTAAGATCCCGAAAGCATACACTAATAGATATTTGATTATCAAGCATTTTGGATCTTATTCCAAATTTACAACTGGACTCTTTTGCATTTCAATGCCGGTTCCCTTTTCTGTGAAGTGAGAGGGTTTATTCATTCAGATGAAATCTGTAAGGTTTTTACTGTATCAAAGACTGATTTTTAGTTAAATTCATGATTCTTGTCTTTGTTCTCCCTCAAGAAGAGGCTCTCATTAGGATAGTCTCATCTGTTCTTATACCAGAGCCCGACCTCCATCTACATCCTCCCTTTTCCCCATCTATCACTCACATCCTCTACCACTGTGATTTGTTTTAAGGCTTTGCATTTTGGGATGAGAGACACAGAGCCTGACTTATTCATTACTGAATCTCTACCTTCTAGCCAAATACTTCTTGACTGAATTAATGTAACATTTCTAGCCATAACCTGACTCCCTGGGCTTCATTTTTCACTTGAGGCCTCATCTTCCCATCACTTCCTGACACGGGTGAAGATTCCCACCTCTCCTCTGTCCACCATGGCTTCAGACCACTACAAACCTTGTTTTTATGGTAATGCAGACATCAGGGAGTAGGAGAGCCCCTCACTCCCCTCATTCTCATGGTTAATCACTGGGCATTAGGAGTTGGGATTTCAGTCTCTTGTCTCATAAATGGCATTGGATTTGCTGTTTTAGTATAGATACAGTGTGAATTGAACAAATTTTTGTTTCCTTCCTGAGGAATTGGACTACTATTTACAACAAAATATTGTTTCTCTGGGAATATATATTCTGGGTTCCACGTACCTAATTGGCAAATGAACCCCTGTAAGACAACCCATTTGTAAGTTGAAGATGGCCTTTTGGCAGTAGGTATAGAAAGGTACACCGGGTTAAGTATGCTGTTGACATATGTGAAATTCGTAGTGCTTCAGAGGGAACTTTTCAGCTTGTGACAGAAGAAAACATTCCCAAATGAGTCACTGGCTTTTCCCACCTGTATAGATTGTTACATTAAGCAAAACCTTCCCAGAACACATCTACTAGGGGAGCAAAGTAAAGTTGAATTTTGTAAAAATTGAATTTGAATAAGGGCTTTATTATTACAAACTTTGTCAATCCTTACTGTTTACAGTTCAAAAGAAATTTTAAGTGGATTATTTTCATTTAAGCTGTCATCTGTGATTTGATTTTCCATGGGGTGCTTTTTTCATTTTGATAGTGCTTCACTGGGGAAATCTTTTGATAGCAAATAGACTGCTTCCTCTTCTATTTTTATACCTCCGCTTTTCTGTATCTGGAAGTCATGATAATCTTTTCTCTGAATTACTTTAGTGTATTCCAGAATCACCCCTGCATGTCCATTCTTAAGGTCTAGACCCATTTTAATTTTTTAAAATTAAAAAGAAATTTTTAAAGAATTATTTATTCGAGAGAACACCCAGGGGAGGGACAGCGGGAGAGGGAGAGGGAAAGAATCTCATGCAGACTCCCCATTGAGCATGGAGCCCAGACAAGGCTGTATCAGACAAGGCTGAGATCATGACCTGAGCCAAAACCAAAAGCCAGAGGCTCAACTGACTTAACCACCCAGGCACTCCTATCCCTGTTTTTAAATGTAAACTCTCAGACAGGGGACACTGGCTGATTTGCTTACCACCATATCCCTGATGCTTAGAACATCATATGGCGAAAAACAAATATTTGGAAGAACAAATACGGTGAAAATGTCTATGCTACCTAAAGCAAGCTACACATTTAATTCAATCCCTATCAAAATACCATCAATTTTTTTTCAAAGAAATGCAACAAATAATCCTAAAATGTATAGGAACCAGAAAAGACTCTGAGTAGCCAGAGGAATGTTGAAAAAGAAAACCAAAGTTGGCATCACAATTCCAGACTTCAAGCTCTATTACAAAGCTGTAATCATCAAGGCAGTATGGTACTTGCACAAAAACAGACACATAGATCAATGGAACAGAATAGAGAGCCCAGAAATAGACCCTCAACTCTGTGGTCAACTAATCTTTGACAAAACAGGAAAGAATGTCCAGTGAGAAAAAGATAGTCTTTTCAAGAAATGATGTTGGGAAAATCGGACAGCCCTATGCAGAAAAATGAAACTGGACCATTTCCTTACACCATATACAAAAATAGACTCAAAATGGATGAAAGACCTCAATGTGAGACAGGAATCCATCAAAATCCTTGAGGAGAACACAGGCAGCAACCTCTTGGATCTCAGATGCAGCAACTTCTTCCTAGAAACCTTGCCAAAGGCAAGGGAAGCAAGGGCAAAAATGAACTATTGGGACTTCATCAAGATCAAAAGGTTTTGCACAGCAAAGGAAACAGTCAACAAAAGCAAAAGACAACTGACAGAATGGGAGAAGATGTTTGCATACGACATATCAGATAAAGGGCTAGTATCCAAAATCTATAAAGAACTTACCAAACTCAACACCCAAAGAACAAATAATCCAATCAAGAAATGGGCAGAGGACATGAACAGACATTTCTGCAAAGAAGACATCCAGATGGCCAACAGACACATGAAAAAGTGCTCCATATCACTCGGCATCAGGGAAATACAAATCAAAACCACAGTGAGATACCACCTCACACCAGTCGGAATGGCTATAATGAACAAGTTAGGAAACAACAGATGCTGGCGAGGATGTGGAAAAAGGGGAACCCTCCTACACTGTTGGTGGGAATGCAAGCTGGTGCAGTCACTCTGGAAAACAATGTGGAGGTGCCACAAAAAGTGGGAAATAGAGCTGCCCTACAACCCAGCAATTGCACTACTGGGTATTTACCCTAAAGATACAAACGTAGTGATCCGAAGGGGCACGTGCACCCAAATGTTTATAGCAGCAATGTCCACAATAGTCAGACTGTGGAAAGAACCTAGATGTCCATCAAAAGATGAGTGGTTAAAGAAGATGTGGTACATACATATATAATGGAATATTGTGCAGTCATCAAAAAATGAAATCTTGCCATTTTCAACAGCGTGAGTGGAACTAGAGGGTATTATGCTAAGCAAAATAAGTGAATCCGAGAAAGACAATTATCATATGATCTCTCTGATAGGAGGAATTTGAGAAGCAGGGCGGGGGACTGTGGGGAGTAGGGAGGGAAAAATGAAAGAAGATGGCATCAGGAGGGAGATAAACCATAAGAGACTCTTAATCTGAGGAAACAAACTGGGGGTTGCTGGGGGGCGGTAGGTGAGGGATAGGGTCACTGAATGGACATTGGGGGCGGTACGTGCTATGATGAATGCTATGAATTGTGTAAGACTGTGATTCACTGACCTGTACCCCTGAGGCAAATAATACATTATATGTTAATAAAAAATAAAAATGTTTTTATTTTTTAAATAAAGTAAATAAAATAAAAATAAACAAAATAAATAAATAATATAAAGTAAATAAAAATAAAATAATTTAAATGATATGTTTAAATAAAAAATAAGCTCTTTGTAATAGATCTTGAAGTCTGGAATTGTGATGCCACCAGCTTTGGTTTTCTTTTCCAATATTCCTCTAGCTATTTGAGGTCTTTTCTGGTTCCCTATAAATTTTAGGATTATTTTTTCCATTTCTTTGAAAAAAAAAATGATGGTATTTTGATAGGGATTGCATTAAATGTGTAGATTGCTTTAGATAGCATAGACATTTTCACAATATTTGTTCTTCCAATCCGTGAGCATGGGACGTTTTTCCATTTCTTTGTGTCTTTCTCAATTTCTTTCACGAGTACTTTATGGTTTTCTGAGTACAGATTCTTTCCCTCTTTGATTAGGTTTACTCCTAGTTATCTTATGGTTTTGGGTGCAATTATAAATGGGATTGACTCCTTAATTTCTCCTTCTTCTGTCTTGTTGGTGGTGTATAGAAATGCAAATGATTTCCGTGCATTGATTTTATATCCTGACACTTTACTGAATTTCTGTACAAGTTCTTGTTTTCTAGACAGATCCTGCCTTGGCCAGAAATAACCTTTCTACCTACCAGGCCTTCCACTCATTCTCATCATGTACCTTTAGTGAATGCTCATACAGTTCATTCGTTATGTCCTGTGTGGCACAGAGCTTCTTCCAGATGCCTGATCTTTCTAGGATTTTGCTACATTATTTTATTTTGCTCTGATTTGATCAACCATTGCTTATAGCCTTGGGAGAAAGGGCGAATCCCAACATGTAGCATGGTGGAGTGCTAATAGTCAGGTAGATCCAGGGAATCCCACCAGTTTATTTCCACCTTTTTTTTTTTTTTTTTTTTTTTTAAGCTGTAAGACTCTGACTGCTGAACGTTCTAATTGCTTATTCTCTGAGAGCTGTGGTTAAGAGTCATGGTGAGGGGTAAGCGAAACTATGTAAGTGAAACACTAAGAGCTGGGAACCTAGCTGGTGCTTAAAACATTCGAGCTCTTTTCTCTCGCTTTATTAAATTTCCGAAACCATTTGTGTATGTATGTCCACACTTATATAAATCATCCATCCACAAATAATATATAGATAATTCTGTAATAATTAATACATACATTAAAAAAATTTATTGATCTCTTATTTAATGGGTGCTGGCACTGTTCTAGATGCCGGAAATGGAGCAATGAAAAAATAGTATCATCAACCATAGTCGTTAATAGTGATGAAGAATTTAGATTATGTACTCTCCTGAGTTGCATATGGGGTAAAAACAAAATTGAAAATCACTTTATGATGAATCAATTCAAGAGTATGGTCACTTGAACTGTTGTTTCCTTAAAAAAGTTTGTCCTTGTCAAAACAATGTTGTCCCACCATGTGGTGAAGCGCATGTTAAATTTTTGGAAATAACAAATGCAACATATTGAAAGCTTTAACCTTTGACCTAAACTGATTTCGAATTTTTAACCCTGAGAAATCAGAGTAATATAAGCATCAAAAAAACAACTTTTCAGTTTGATCCTCTTTTCTTCTTTATTGTACTTCTGTGCATCCTGAACACCCAAATTAGTGTTTGAGGTCTGCACTGGTGATGAAGTACATTTCTATATTACCTGGAAGTATTTGTGTATCTTCCTAAGAATATCTGGATTGCACTGAATTTCCTCTCAGGGAGATGGGTGAAAATAACTTTTTACAAAACACGACTGCATCATCCCTCAGCACCATTACAACATGCTTAATGGGCTGTAATAGTATTTTTATTATCTTATAACTTTGGCTCCCTTAACGTGTTTGAAGGTCTTTAAAATGCACCTTTGAGCATTGTTCTATGTGCTTTGTGTCCCCTGAATAAATATTATACCCCTATTGACTTTTTAATTTTGAAATTTGATAACAGTAATGAAAGAGAATTCCCTGACCATTTATATGTTTGCCACTTCATTTCACATAACTTCTTTCAGTTTCCAGGGATGTAGTTAGCAGACATTTGTCTGTTTTGAGTGGGTGTTATTTGGTTGTTAGGGGGAAAAAAAAAGTCCCACCACTGCTCTATTGATCTTGATGGTGCATAAGGCAATTTAGAAGTGTTTGAGATGTCACACCTGACCAATCTAGACACTATATCATACGCATATGAGAGGAGGGACATCTTGGACTGGCAAGGTGTGCATGGGAAATGCATCCTATAGAGATGGAATTGAGCCAGAAGGAATGAGCACTCTTAGAGAGAAACATTTGAAGTGCCATCTTGGTTAAAGCATGAGCATTACGGAGAACATCTCCACACGTTGCTCCCATCTGGGGTAGTGACAGGCTTACATGAATGGCTTCACATGGGTTCCTACTCAGGTGAGTTTCTTGGCCCAGCTGGGCTCTATGAATGTAGATGGACTAGGATGGTCACTCAATCTGACATATCTTGTTGGAAAGTTTAAATCAGACTATATAAAAATAATATGATTTATTGAGCATTTACAGTGAGCCAAAATAGTGCTCAATGCTTTAAGAGCTTTATTTTGTTTAACCTTCACAATAATTTCACTAGGTTAATATTAGTGTCGTTATTATCTTCATCTTATAAAGATGGGTTGAGAATGACAGGGAGTAAGTAATTTATGCACAGTCTCTGTATCAAGTCTGTATGTGTATAGGGGTCAAATAATTTGTACATAGTTTGGCACTGTGGTAGAACGATGCAGCATATAACATATATGGTTTAAAAATTATCTGTTGTCATGTTTTAGTCATAGATTTCTAAATCTAGAAAACCTCATCCAATCTCCAACCCCCTAACCAATATTTCCGATGAGGAGGACCCTGAAACCCTAAGAATGTCTGAGTTTTCCTTCAAAACTCCCTGATCAAGTGCTGTTACATTAACAACTTCTTGGGAGGACATTTGCTTTTATTGAATTTTATTTTAATATCATTTTATTCTAAGTACTTTGGATTTAGGCAGGTTGTGAATGGAGCATACTAATTTGGTA
The DNA here is from genome assembly GCF_002288905.1 of Enhydra lutris kenyoni. Lineage (NCBI taxonomy): Eukaryota > Metazoa > Chordata > Mammalia > Carnivora > Mustelidae > Enhydra > Enhydra lutris. The sequence continues at coordinate 16,494,884 of NW_019154085.1, forward strand.
ATTTAGACCTGCTTCTTCTGTTAAGTTGGGATGAGTGGCTTGGCACAGGTGTTAAGTTGGGGTGATCTGTTCAAACCCTGTTTTTATGGTGGAGATCCCATGCGATTGGTGATTAAATGGAAAGAAGATGTGACTGCTGGTTGCCCGTTAGTACTAGAAGCCAACAACAACCGCAACAAAATAAAATAAAAACCAATAACAGAGAATCAGACTATGTAGCTATTGATCTGCCAATCTACAAAATCTGAAAATCACCACTAGAAAGGCAAAATGAGATATTGTCTGTATCTGACCACTATGATACATAATTTTTAGGCTACTGATGTTGACGTATTTTTTTTCCTAGTTGAAGACTTTTTTGTTGCTAGCAATTACCTGCTTTTTACACTGATGAACAATTTGTGAAAGGAAGGAACATGATATGCTATGATTTGTGTCTGCTCTCTACCACAGTTAGAGAAACGTCTTTTCGGTCCCTCGTTAATTTTAATGTTTTTAAGACTTATGGAATGAAAAATGCTAAAAGATTCTCATTTTAAAATTCTGGGTTAGGGTCCAGAAGCATTCATTTGCTCCCTCATCCCGCCCCAGGATATTTTGATGTAAGTGGTTTGTAACAAAACTGGACAAATGCTGAATTATAGGTAGGATTATGCTTCTGATCTTCCCAAGATAGAGATTCTCCTAAACATCCTTCACGTAGAAAAGATATATTTAGCTTATTAGGCTCTAGGTAATCTCTCTTTTTTGCCAAATAAAAAAATTGGAGCTGTACGACTGAATTTGTCTTTAGAGAGCCTATATTTAGGAATCTCTAGAAACTTAAGAGAACAAAATATTCTGATGACTTCTTTGATGCAGTATGAGATTTTCTTTTTAATGTAGACAGTTTTTGTTAGCTGTGATTCTTTTTATCCGGTCTTGTAACACTGGACTGAGACATGCAGACGATTAATATTTTTATTTTTCACGATCAAAAAATACTGGCAACGATTAGAGAAAACTATCTGGGTTTTCCATCTGCTACCTTTACCTTCATTGTGCTTCCTTCCCTTGACTCTCAAGTGTTTTGGACTTAAGTTTTAAAGACAGAGGTGTAGTGTTTTTCATGTTAAGTTTATACTTAAATATCAAATGCTTCTTTCTTCTGTGTAATGGTAGTAGAGGAGCACTAGCCAGTCGGTTCCCTATTGGTGGTTGTTTTAGGCATTGCTTAGCCTGGCGCTTTCTGTGGGGGCTATAGTCAACATGGCGGTGCCCCTAGTTCCCACACCTACCTGGGCACACTGCTAAAACAAGGCTTTTGTTTTCCACGGATAGCCCCATTCTTTGGCTCTTTTCCAAGGCCCTCAAAATGAGTACTTTCACCAGGATGGCAGAGAAAGTCCCCTTAGATTGAGAAGCAGGCAAGTAAACCTAAGTATGCTGTCAGGCTCCAAGCCAAATAAAGTGCTAAGCATGACAATTAATTGGATAACTACCAAAATACCTCTTACTGTAACGGTAATTCAGAATATCCCTGGCTGAAGTTAAAAAAATGGTATTACTTAATTAATTTGAGTGTTTCTAGGGTACCCACTAAATATCTACACTGTTTGCTAGATTTTGTCATTGCAGGCAAGAGGGGCTGACATACACAGTGGAAACTCCAGCTTGCCCTGGGGATTTAACCCTCACGACAAGCAAGGAGTTAGGGAGCCATGTCACCTCATAGATGAGAAAAGTGAAAGTCACATACCCAGTCTGTTCATATCCAAACCTATGGATTTCTCATTACTTAAACCACCTCTGAGTGAGTCGGGGTGGTGATATCACTGACGGAGCTATGATTTCTGTCTTGAAGCGTTTGTATTCCAGCAAAGAGAGAGAAGCCAGGCACACAAATCATGGAATTTATACATTTTTATTAAGCGGCAAGGGAGCAATGCAGATAAATGCTGTGGGGATTTTGAGGAATGAGACAATATGCGGGGCTGGAACCATCATGCAAAATGTCATTGTGGAAGTAAGAATTTAAATGAGTTTGAAGGACAGGGAGGCTCTTGACTGGTGCTGAGAAATGAAGAGGCCATTCCAGGTGTGGAATGTTCTTCAGCCAGACAGGGATGGGATCAGAGCTACACAACAGGGCCTGGGATTGGGAGACCCTAAAGGACTCTGGGAAAACCTTGAAGGCCAGGCTTACAAGTTGGAGCATTTCCTGGCTGCACTGGGGGCCATCCTTACGTTGGTGACCGAGTGTCAGTGATGAGTATCAGCCTTAAACCGTGAGGATGTGTGTGCTGGCTGGAACTGGCGTGAGATTAGTGGAGGTCTGGTGAGGCTGATTTGGAAACTATTGCAGTAATCCAATCTTAAGGTGATAAACGCACGACCCTACTCTAACATAGAAAATAGACAAAAAGGGATATAGATTTGCAAGGTGAACGACAGAATGCCGTGGCCAAGTAGAACCAGAAAGACGGGTCAAGTACAGCAGAGGCACTACAACACAGGAGTGATGTTAGATACACACATACATGCACGTATGCAGAAGCTTGTTGAAATCCCGATCGTGTTTATCTTCCAAGTTTAAGAAGCTTGTCAATGGAATTAAAGCTTAGCGAAGAGTGAAAAAGCTTTGGCTGGAAATTGTAATTATACCCATCTTACTGTATTTGTGGATGTTTGTGTGACCTTGTGAGTAGCTCTAGCAGGCATTTACCTAGAAGCACGGGCCCATTTGGTAGGAGTCCTGCGAGGCCATCGCTCTATGAGCTGATTAGGGTCATCTGGTCATTTTGTTCAATAAAACTGGAAGATGTGGTCTCATGTCAAGGAGTTTGCAAGAATAACATATAATTAAATACACTTATGTAATGCCATGTAAAATGAACTGGAAATTCTACTGCACTTCAACGAATAAAAATAATACATCCAAAATTATTTTTTTTAAGTGAAGAAGGAAGTATACAGAATGTTTCCTATGTGCCTTTTGAATATCTTATTTGGAATCTAACTAGTCATATTGGGTTAAATAACAATTTGTTCTAGTTTCAGGGATTTTATTGTTTGTCTTGTGCTTCTCAGTAATAAATGATATTTAGAGAAATGTGAAGTTGCCTATCCATTATTAAAACATTTAAAAATGTTTGGAATCATTTCTAAAGAACATAATTAAGGAATTGTGCTGCTGTTTAATTTTGTAATATCAAATACAGACTCTAATTCTGTATGTTTTGATATAGTACAATTCAATTTGAATTTCTGTTATAAATTTTGTTTTAAATGCATTCTTTTAATGCATTTAATTCTTTTAAAAGAATCCCGTTCTTCCTGGGATTTCTTTAAACTTGGGCCCAAAATAATTTTCCTAGCTAAATTTTCATTAATTGTTTCATATTTTACTTCTTATTTTTGTGTTCTCATATTAAAGAGATATTTGTAGATTGCTCATGATTTGTAATTATGTTTTTACATAAACTCCTTTTGGAGGCTTTGTGTAACTTTCCTTTTGATTTATTGTAGACTATAAACAACTCAAAACAGATTCTATTGTTTGGTTAAAAAAAACCACTAATCATGTCATATTTCTGCATCATATCCTGATTTATCCTTCGATTTTAACTTTAGAAGTGGCTTCCTCTCTGTTTTCCTGATCTCAAGGCAGAATTCAGAACACTCAGAACAATGCGTGAGACAGGAGACCATTTTTGGTGGGGGAAATAAGTTCAGTTTTAATCGTTTCTCACATCTGTCCTGTTTTTACAAAATGAAGTGCTAAAAAAGCAAATAATAATGATATGAATGAAAATCAACTGTCAATTAACTAATGAACATTCTTTTTAATCAGTGTTAATTGACAGATTTCCTGTACTCGTAAACTCCGCTTTCGTAATGGGTTCATTTTGACTGTTCTTGATTTCCCTTTTATTTTTGGTAGTCCTGTTGGGTGTAATTCTGTATTAGTCCCTGAATTCCCTAGTCTGGAGCTAGGTGGAGCTATGAGATCTTCTGTAAATGTGCAGCAGGCCTCTGGCTCTTCTTTAAGTCTACTTGTGAGAGTCAGTGCCTAATGCCCACTTTTAAAGCCTTCTTGTCCCTTTACTCTTCAAGAGAGCCTGAAAGAGAAAGTCCAGCCGTTGAAAACACCATCATTAAAATGGATAGATAATCCCACAGTTCTCTAATTCTCTTTTATTACAGAGCAGCCATATACATAAAAACTCCCAAAGCCAAATCTAAAAGAAAAACACACATACAAGCTGTAAGTTTACCTACCTTCAACAATCAAAACCAGATTAAATGTTTGCCGTTAAAAATACGTTGGTTTGTTTTTAGAGTACAGTTCCCTGAGAAATTCACAAAATACAGAAAACCGTGGAAAAAGGAACATACAGCAATTGTTCAGGACTCATCTGCCAAATTTTGCACATATGCCTGTGTAGCTAGACAATTATATATGTAGCACATACTACATACATGTGTATAATTATAGAAGAATGAAGAATATATTTCACCAAGAGGGATTACAAGTCTCGCTTAAAAGGTTTTGATTAGAATTTAGGGATACGTTCCTTCGGAATTTTTCTGTGCATTTGGGTGATTTCAAAGTCTCATCAGTGAAACTTGTCCATGCCTACAGAACACTTTGGAGGAAAAAAATGTCCGTTTTTTGTTGTGGTTGTTTTGTTTTTCAGCTCTCTATTGGGCCAGCTGTGCAGTTGCCTGAAATCATTATGCACTGTGTTTCCATACTGAGAAGCTGCCCAGGCTGCTGTCTTGCTGCTTACTATCTGCTGGGACAGAAGTTCTGAAAGGTCATCTGCTTACTTTGAGAAACTAATTGTAATAAATTCTTTTGTGTGATTCTCTAATTAGATTAGCTTTAGCTCTATGTTCCTCAGATTTTGGGATAATTGTATGGATGGTTCTCATTTAATTTGGCAAATACTGCTGGAATCAAATACCTGTTTGAACTCTACACGTTGCCTTATTTTGTAAATCACTTTGTAGACTTTTACCTCAGTCTCTCACTGGGGACTGTGTCTTCTTGAACTTTATTCTCCCTGTATCTTCTGTCCTTATTTGCTTTTCAAATCTAGAGGAGTAAATGATGTGTCAAACAGTTTCTGAACGCTGAAAAAAGTAGAGAGGCAGTTCCTGGTTCGGCCCTAATCAGCACTTCACTCAAAGAGTATTTTATCTAGCTATTATTTGAAGAACAACAAAATATTTTAATAATGATAATTATAAAATAATAAATCATACAAATTAATTTGTAGATCATCTTATATCTGAAAGACCTGAGCAGCTAAAATAAGCATAGGAAGGCTTCCACAAAGCTTATATATCCTTTTCATATATATCCTTTTCAAGTAGAATCTTACTGAAGACGTACATAGTTTGTCTGGGCTTCATTATCAGCTTTTCCCTTAAGGAGGCTTAAAGGCAAGGCCTCACAGCGGTGGTACATGGTACTTATGGCGTAGTCCCATTTTAACACATGAGAAGACCTTAGCTTGGGGGGTGGGGTGGGGCAAACTCTTGCTCTGAGATCATTTCACTTAGTAAAGTGGAAGAACTCTACTCATTTGTCTGATTCTAGTGTCCGTCCTTTCCGTAGCCTTCCGTCATGAATTTGTCCACCAGACACCCCACCCGTCCTTTCTCAAGTACCTGTTTTGGGCCAGATGCTCCTTACATTGCTGAGTATTTGATGGCAAATACTGCCAACAAAGTCTGCTTGTAAAAGGAGACCGTAAGAAGAAGAAAACAAACACAAAGCAGAAAAAAGTTGTGGCGATGAACGATGAAAACAGGGTGATGTGAGAGAGTAGTGGGAAACATCGGTGAGGTTGATCACAGACCGTCCCTGTGCAGAAGCCACCCCTGCTTCCACAGAATGGTTTTAGAAACACAGAGGAGAGAGGAAAGGCAGCAGGCAGCCGGAAGTGAGGGGACTGCAAAACAGTAGACGGAAAGAAAACAGAATAAAGCTCAGAGGTGTGAGCTCTGGTTGTGGAGACAATAAATAGCCCCTTCTACCACGAATACCTCTCCAGAGGCTAATTGATGCTTGTGAGGGCAAAAATGAGTTGTCCAGAAAAAGATGAAATATGTGCATTGTGTTTCAGGAAGGAAATGCTTGTGAAAAAATTTAGAAGAATCATAAACTTAGAATAAGTAAGTTGGTGCTTAAAAGGAATAAAGAACTCTTACTGGAAAGTTCTCTTCAAGACAATACTGCAACATTGACAAGGGCAGAGATGGGGGACCTACTTGTAACATTGTATTTCCCAGTTTTGAGGGGTATCCCAGATATGGGTGGGTGGAGTGGGATCGGATTTGTTGTTGTTATTAAATTGGACTTGTAATAAAAGACACATTTTAGTTTTTTTAAGTATTTATTTATTTATTCGAGAAAATGAGTGAGAGTGAGCACAGGCAGGGGGAAGGGCTGAGGGAGAGGGAAAAGTGGGCAGCCAGATGGGGTGCTCTATCCCAGGACCCCCAGATCATGACCTCAGCCAAAGTTAGATGCTCAACCAACTGAGCCATCCAGGTCCCCCAAGACACATTTTAAGTAAACAGTCCAGTGAGTTTTCCCAAATGTAATCCCATGTATAACTGCCATTCAGATAAAGCATGTGGAACTTCTCTGTCACTCCAGTAAGTAGCCGTGTGCCTCTTTCCAGTCAATTCTCCTCACTCCCAGAGGCAACCCCTGCTCTGATTGCTACCACCTTAACTTAGTTCTAGAAGGTTCTATCAATGAGATCATAGTTTATATTCTTTGGAGTGTGGCTTCTATCCTTTCACTCAGTGTTTGTGAAATTCATCCATATAGTTGTATGCATTGGTGGTTTGTTTCTTTCTATTGCAGAATAATCCATTGTATGAAAATGCAACCGTTTATTCATTTTCCTCCTTAGCTATTCTGATTGTAATGAAATAATATCTTGTATTTTTAATTTACATTTTTCTTATGGTTAATGATACTTGATCTTTTTTTATGATTTTAAGTTTAATTAATCTAAATGTTTTTAACATTTTTACTGAGATAAAACTTACATCCCATAAAATTCACCCGTCTAAAGTGTGTAATTCAAGGGCACTTGGGTGGCTCAGTTAGTTTAACAACTGACTTTTTGTTTAGGCTTAGGTGATGATCTCACAATCATGGGATTGAGACCCTGTTGGGCTCCATGCTCAATGTGGAGTCTGATTCAGATTTTTTTCTTCCTCCCACTCTGCCCCTCCCTGCTCACACTCTCTGTCTTTCTCAAATAAATAAATAAAATCTTAAAAAAAAAATAGTATGTAATTCAATGGTTTACAGTACATGTACAGAGTTGTGTAACATCACCAAAATCTAATTTTAGACCATTTTTATCACCTGAAAAGAATTCTTGTGCCTATAAGAAGCCAATCCCTATTCCCAGTCTATATATTTTAAAATGTATTTCGTAATTTTATACATCCTTCTTCAAAGTCTTCATAATTAGCTCTTTTGGCTTTATGTCTGTCCACATTAAGTATGAAGGGGGCACATTTCCTCCTAGTTTCATCTTCTGAAATTCGTTTGTAGGGCATCCTGTGAAAATCTTCAGGTGGAGTACTCTCAAACTTAAATATGCATTCAGATCCCCTAAAGATCTTTTAAGAACGCAGATTCTTATTCTGGAGTAGGGCTGAGCTTCTGCATGTCAAACACGTTCTCACAGAGGCCCGTGCTGCAGGTTCATGGGGCCACTTTGAGCTACATGCTAAGAGATTTTGGTTGGCATGTCTTGAAAGAAGAACCATTGTGAGAGAGACCGTTTGTGTCTTAACATTTTTATCTGATGATTTGCATGCAGATCACATTTTTATTCTCAGAGTGGTTGGACCTATTTTCAGTTTTTAAACAGTTTATCACATCTTTTTGTATGTAAAAAGGGAATGGGTTTTAAGAATTTTAAAGGTGAGGGACCCCTGGGTGGCTTAGTCCTTAAGCATCTGCCTTCAGTTCAGGTCATGATCCCAGGGTTCTGGGATCAAGCCCCACATGGGCTCCCTGCTCAGCGGGGAGTCTGCTTCTCCCTCTCCCACTCTCCAGGCTTGTGTTCCCTCTCTCGCTGTGTCTCTCTGTGTAAAATAAATAAATAAAATCTTAGGGGAAACAAACAAACCTACAGCATGCCATTAGTTTGTTGATAGGCCACGAAGGATTCTGCTGAAGAATCGATGGGAAACAACTGTGTGGGGACAATCCTTTAGGGTGCCCATGGGGCCTGCTGACCAAGAGAAGGATTTCTTCAAAAGCCTTTCAAGGGCCTTTCCTCAATTTCTAGAACCACTCCTCCACTCTTTTCCCAAAGCTTTTTTTTCCCCATCACCTTTTCCTCTGATGAATAGGAAACATACTCAGGTGTGGACCAGTTGACATGTTAAGAAATGTTGGCCTGGTCTACTGAAATAGCCGTATCTGTCTTGCCTCGATCAATCAGTGGATTATTACTTGAATGGTGAACAAAAAGACAATACTATCATCATAATTGCATTGGAAGCACCAAATTTGGCTATTTTGTCTCACAAAGTAATAACCCAGAGGTTGATCACAGAGCCCTCTCTGCAAATATGATAGTTTCAACCGAATTTGGTCATTTTATTGGTACTTATAGTTTAAATGCAAATATCTCCTAAATTTGGCCATAAGGCATACGTTATAGAGCAAATCAAAGTTTTCTAGTGATGTTCATCATATATTGGAGGTATGTTTGTATAGACAAAACACTTGTTAGTTTGGGTTGAAGGATATTGGTTTTCTACCAAAAATTATGGAAATGGTAGATAGCTCATGCTACTCTTGGTCTTGGCAGCCATGTATACCTAACATAAAAGGTAAGAGAGAGTCCACAGCTTGATTTTTTTTGTTCTGAGTTCTTTCAACCAGCTGCAGCTCTTCTCTGTTCTGGGGGTTGTTCCAACACATTCCATGGATCCCTGGTTCCAGGCCTAGTGATGTCTAGACACTCAGAATCTCGCTTCCTTGGAATGGTTTTCTACCATGTCCAATGATTAGATTTTTAAATTGTCTTAAGGTATTAAATTTTACCAGTAGGGGCCACTGCCTTACATTGTCTGAAGTCTTGACTGAAAAGCCCTTAATTTGAAGTAGGAGGTTATGTAAATGAAAGCCCTCCGCTACAGAAATTTTTATAAAGGGTTTATTTAAAGGATAGTTTAGAATTCTGTCAGTCTACCAGGGAGTATCACCAAAGATGCTACCATTTTATGAGGGCTCAGTACACCATGACTTTCTGAAAAACACCCGTAATTTTTGTCCAGTAGTGATGGGCAGCAGATTACGATATACTTAGTAATGATAATAGTTGCAGTCAATTTGCAGACACAAAAACTCTGTGTTTCTACTCAAGTCTAGCCAACTACCGTGTATCAGCTTGGAAACCTCACTTAGGTGCCCTACATTGTTGTTTTGTTCATTCAGAGAGTATAATTCTAGCTTCAGCAATTTAACTATGACTCTGTGTTCTTAGAACCGAGTAACTTCCTCAGACTGAACATATTAAATTAGTTTCAATTTCCTGCCAAAATTTATAGACAGGTTGTAAATGAAAAAGCTGCCTCTGCTCTTCATTATCACTGTGTATTATAGTTTTTTAAATAAAAATGTTATTTACTTACACCTACTGTCAGCTATTAAACTACAGAGGCGCCCATCAACAGTCCTGTTGGCACTGTAGAGAAAAAGTCACGTAACAGCACACCTGGCTTTAGTGTTCTAGCACAGAGTTAGTGTTGCAAGGTGACTTTGATATGTCAGAAAAGCTAATTATGTCCCATCAAAGGACTGAAGAAATTGCCTTTTTTAATGAAAAGTATTTTATAGGAGGTGACAGTGATCTTAGGCAAAGCAGTAAAACTAGGTGTATAATTATATAAATTCTTTAAATTCTTATTAGACTTAGCTAATTGACATCTTGCTGTCTAATAATGTAGAAAAAAAAAGGTTAAACATAAAAAAAACAAAACAGTGGGTTTTGATTTTACCTCTACAGTAATTTATAATTGAGTCTCTCTCCTCTTTTTCTAAATATAGTTTTCTTTCCTTCCTGACACTTACTTATAGTTATGCATGTTTTTACTTGAAATGAGAGTATAGCAGATTTTTATAAGATATAAGAATAACTGTTAGTCAACAAAATAACAAGGCTACCTATGGAATGGGAGAAAATATTTGCAAATCATATATCTCATAAGGGCTTGATATCCAAAATATATAAGGGACATCTTAATAGCAGAAAAAAAAAACACTGATTAAAAATCATCAAAGGGCCTAAATAGATGCTTTTCCAAGGAACATATACATATGCTCAACAAGATATGAAAAGATGCTCCGCGTGCCTGGCTGGCTCCGTCAATAGAGCCTGAGATTCGTGATCTCGTGGTTGTGGGTTTGAGCCGTATGTTGGGTGTAGAGCTTACTTAAAAAAAAATAAAATCTTAAAAAAAAAAAACACATCACTAATCATCAGGGAAATGCAAATTAAAAGCACAATGAGATATCACCTCACATCTGTTAGGATGGATATCTATCATCAAAAAGACAAGAGACAGTAAGTGCTGGCAAAGATGTAGAGAAAAGAGAACCCTTGTACACGGATGGTGAGACTGTAAATTAGTCCAGCCACTTGGAAAACAGTATAGAGGTTCCTCAAAGAATTAGAAATAGAACTGTCATACAATCCAGTGATCCTACTTCTGGGTAAATAGCCACAGGAAATGAAATCAGTATCTTGAAGAGATATCTGAACTCCCATATTCTTTGCTGCATTATTCACAGTAGACAAGATAGGGCACCAACCTAAGTGTTCATTGACAGATGAATGGGTAAAGAAAACGTGTGTATGCATGTCTATGTCTCTCTCTCTCTCTCTCTCTCTATATATATATATAGATAAATGTATAGATGTTTGTATGTGTTATGCATAATGGAATATCGTTCATCCATTAAAATAGATGGAAATCCTGCCATTAACAACAACATGGATGAACCTGGAGAATATTGTGCTAAATAGGCCAGATACATGGGATGCCTGGGTAGCTCAGTGGGTTTAGCCTCTGCCTTCAGCTCAGGTCATGATCTCAGGGTCCTGGGATCGAGCCGCACATCGGGCTCTTCTGCTCAGTGGGGAGCCTGCTTCCCCCCTTCTCTCGGCCTGCCTCTCTGCCTGCTTGTGACCTCTCTATCAAATAAATGAACAAAATCTTTAAAAAAAATAGACCAGACACAGAAATACTGTGTGACCTTAGATATAGAATCTAAAAGAGTTGAACTCATAGAAACAAGGAGTAGAATGGCTGTTGCTAAGGGCTAAAGGGTGAGGAAAATGGGGAGATGTTGGTAAAGTATACAAAGTTTCAGTTATAAGATGAATAAGCTTTGGGGATCCAATGTATGTGATGGTGATTACGGTAAATACTATATGGTATACTGAAAATATGCTGAGAGTAGAACTTATATATTCTCACCTTCATTGCCCCTCAAAAAGATAACTGTGTGGTGAGATTATGGATGTGCTAAGTTGCTTGGGTGTATAGATATATCAAATCATCACATTGTACACATTAAACATATATAATTTTTGTCAATTATATATGAATAAAACTAGAATAAAAGGAATCAACTATTAGTAACATATATATGCTCCTTAAAATTAAAAAAAAATTTTTTTTTTTCTGGTGCCTGGGTGGCTCAGTGGGTTAAGTGTCTGCCTTTGGCTCAGGTCATGATCCCTGAGTCCTAGGATTGAGTCCCGCCTGGGACTCTCTGCTCAGTGGGGAGCCTGCTTCTTCCTCTCCCTCTGCCTACTGTTCCCCTTGCTTGTACTACCCCCCACCCCGATCAATTAAATAAATAAATTCTTTAAAAAAAAAAAAACAGCCATTTTCTAGCTAAGGGTAATAAATTGCCCAAATATCTTTTCATTTTTTTTTTTTTAAGATTTTATTTATTTACTTAACAGAGAAAGATCACAAGCAGACAGGGGCAGGGGGGAAGCAGGCTCCCCGCTGAGCAGAGAGCCCGATGCGGGGCTCGATCCCAGGACCCTGAGATCAGGACCTGAGCTAAAGGCAGAGGCTTAACCCACTGAGCCACCCAGGCGCCCCCTATCTTTTTACTTTTGATACGTATATGGCATAGGTATGTGTGTTTCTTATATACACACACATATGAATTTAATTTTTATTTCTTTAGAACCATATCAGGGGTGAATGTGAAGTGAGTCCTGCTGTTTTGTATATAAGGATTAAGAGCAGAATTTTTCAGTGTTAGCTTTGACAGAATGTATGTGATTATTAGTGATGTCTTTTTTTAGAAAATTGTAAATTATAGGAATGCTGTGCAGGAGGGAAGAAATGAAGCATACAGTAGTTATTTAGGTTTACAAGATTGACAATGATTTTTTTTTTTTTTTTCTTTACAGAAGGTTCAGTACTTAAAGCAGAAAGCTGTAATTGTTGGTTGCTTTAGATGCCCTCAGCTATTTGGGATGTGGAAAGATGTGTGCTATAAATGTTTTACTCCTGTAATTGTCATGACTTCAGAATGGTTCAATTATAGCTGTTTTGAAGGAAAGGTGCACGAAGAAGTGATTTCCGGTGGCATTACATGATGATGACCGTTCAGTTTTTAGAAACTGTAAATGTGAAGGAAATGAACCCCCTTTTGTGACTGGACCCTGGCATGATTCCTGAAGCTCCCCATTTCTGCATGTCAGGACAGTAGTCCAAGCAGGGGCAGTGACCAGGCGGCCAGCAAAGAGTAGTTTGTTTCAGTGCTTGGGTTGGGAAAACTCTTTGAGGAATGCTTACACCATTTGGATTTCTGATTCTGAAATTGTAAAATGAGACTTGAAGGTATTGGCTAAACCAGATCGTGGAGCTCCTATGTATGAGCACAGGGAATCAGGGAATGGTGTTTGCTCATCCCAACTCATGTTTTGTGACAAAGACCATATCACTGATCTCTGACTATCTCATAAGGCCAGGGTCAGCTCAAAGGACGCTCAGATTCCATGACAATGGGACACTCGTGGAGGAAACCAATGCAAAAGTGAGTAATTGATAGGAATCTAGGCCAGAGCATCATCTTGAGAATCCAGTGTCTTAAAGGGTTGTGAAGATAGTGCAACATTCTAAAATAACTCTTGATGGCTCCCATTACATGTCCTTTGTAAAGCTGTTAAAGATGATCTCTTATCAGCATTAGAAGACCAGGAATTGAATATTTGGTCAGAGGTGATTTGGCTTGTATACTTGAGCTGGATCAATTTTTGTGCTTAAAATCCATAGCTTGATTTTGAAATTAGGTTTGCAGATCCTGGGTATCCCTGGGCTTTCTGGTTTTGCCTGGCCTGGATTGACTGGACACCAAAAGCCAGGTGCCAGATGCCACTCAGATTTAAGTGGCAATCTGATAGATAAGATATAAATGACCTAACTGATGATTAGAATTTCAGTGGGAAAGAAAGCCAAGGTTCTTTCCACTTTGGTTTATTAAGTGTGAAATAGCTAAGCTTTCATATTGATCGGACATAATGTGACTGTTCTAAAGAATTTATTTCTTTGATGTACCTGGACTGTGCTTTTCAAAAGGAATAGATGAGATCCATGATTTTTCTTTTCTAGACTGCCAACTTCTGATATGTAGAGATGGCTCTATGTAATGACCACCCCCTTCTGTGGAGGATTCTTCTCACTCTTTTCAAAGGAGGTCCTCAAAGCCCAAGAAGAGAAAGGGTTTGCTGTTGATGCTCTTTGAGAAAGCTTAGAAGAATTCCTTGTGCCTTGACATCCTTTAGCACGTTGGAGTCAGCTGTTTTCCATCTCCCTCTTTGGTCAATTGCCTGCAAGTCCCATGTAGATGGCAGTGTGGAATCCAGCAGAGTGTGTAAAAGCCTTGTGATCTCCCAGAAAGGGATAGCTGATGTGGGGCTGTAACAAATGATTTTCACATGAACAGGATATCTGGTCTAACTACTTAAAAAAATTGCATAATCCTATAGGGAGCCCTCACTAACTAATGCAATAATTATTTAGGAGTAGAGCCAACATCCTGCAATTCTATTAGAACAAACGTGCTGCAGTGTTTCTGTTTATGTATGTCCCTTGGCATCTTGAATTAATATTTTATCATATTTCATTAAGAAAGAAAAAAAAAAAGCCATAGAAGACTTGGAAGCAAGATGATTGGAATTACCCGTTGTGTAAGGTTAGGAAATTTCTGTGAAACTTAATCCATTTTGACAAAATAATTTCACAACAGTGAAAACAATTCATGTTTACCTCATTGTTAGGTGGAGGCAAGTATTTTCTTGAGGCCTGTGCTTTATGAAAGCATGACTGTATTAGATGCGATCTTTAGCTACTTAACTTTTTCTTTTCCTAAGATGTAAAAAGCCATTTTTATAAGTGCAGTTAAATAATAATTATTATTATTATTTTGGCTAGATACAGAGTAGATTAACAAAACTCAGTGTCTACAAGTGGGTAGACCTTAACTGATGGCTCCTTCTTTGGCGGGATTTTGGTCCTTTTCTTTTCTTCTTTTTTTTCTTTTAATGTATAACTATATACAATGACAATACATTAACCTAATATTTGAAATCTTAAGAATCTGAAAACAACTAGGAAGTTTTAAGTTTTTTCCTTGCTTTTAGTCATGAATAACCCAACATTGTCATTTTCAGTGGTTGGTGAGATTAGTTGTTTTAAGTTATATATCTCAATCTGAAAAGAACTCTAGGGCTCCAGTGGTGACATGCTGAAGTTAATTGTGAATAGGCTTCTTTCAAAGGCAAATTCCTGGTGGATTCCAGGTTAGGCTAAAGAAAGAAGATCTGAGGCTCTATACATATGTTTATAAAGGACTCTTGTCTTGGGTGGTGGTAAAGGAGCGAGTGGATCTTTCAGACAAAGAGTTTGCAATCAGGAATCAAGAGTCCTGCTGTGAAAGAGCGAGCAGTCACCAGTTATTGTTTAGGCATCCGTCTTCCTCTTCCTGAGTGATGAAGGGGAGCTTTTGCAGTGGCCCCAAATTTGGGGTGTTCTGGGAGAAGCAAAGCTAGACCCAGGTACAATTAATTGGTGTTATGCTATGGTCATCATTCTTCAGAGGATCTGGTAGATAACTGACAGCCTTGACCAAAGCATCTCTGAGACACATTCTGGGGTCAGGCAGCAAAAACACCTTCTTAGATGTACTTACATATATATGCATGCTTCCTTTTTCACTTGAGCAAGGAATAGAGCAAAGTTGAAAGCTTCCCTAACGCCTGAAGCTACAAACTAACATACACTGTCTTGGAATCCAATCTGTGGTTGATGTTAATTTCAAAACTTTGCATATTCAGGAAAATCAATTTTATAAATTCTCCATCTTTAAAAATCTATATCTTCCTCTGTTTCCTAGAGTTAGGGATCCCTTGGGGAAAAAAAATCTGTTACCCACCAATACTTTAGTCCTAATGTACACACAGTTATTATCATTAAATTGAGTGCTAAATTGCCCTAAATATTTTTCTAGATTGCATCTTCCATGAGGACAAGAATCAGATAATCCTTTTTTAATCCTTCTAAAATTTAGCCTAATATTGGGTATTCTAGAAATGTCATTAGACCACGTTACCACTGGGTTGATTTATTTTCTGGCAAGTGCCTGATTATAGAGGTTTTATCTGTTGATTATCTCTTTTACTAACCTCTTCCTTCATTCCTCACAAAGGATGGCTTAATATATTGGTAGTTAGACAACTTGACAAGACATCAACACTGAAAGCTACACATTGATTCTTTGGGCTCCAAACTAGGAGTCCTACTCCAAGACCTTTTCTATGTTTTGATCTTGGTTTAGGACATTGCTGCTAGAATTGTGGTTTGTGAACTGCATGTCAATACCTGTGAGCTTATTAGAAATGCAAAATTGTGACCCTCTGCCCAGTCACTGGCTTAGAAGACTTTTGAGGGAAGTCAGGTGATTGTGAATCTCTGAAGATTCAAAATTGCAACAACAGAACCTCAGTGAGTGAACCTTTAGTATCTTAAATCCCATTCAGTATGAGTTTGGGATTGGGTTTTTGGCCAATCCCATTCTTTGTATGCCTGTACTGGGAACAGCAGACTAGACTTTTCTATGAACAGAAACAGCTTCCATTGCTCTTTGGAAGTCACCCAGTAGTCCACAGCTAGGTCTTCCTTAATGTTTTCCATTCTGTTTGGGATACCACATAAATAAAAATTTATATGTGTTCTCAGTATCTCTGGAAATGAGAGTCAAAATAAGTGTCCAAATGGTTGTTAAATCGCCTTTGTTGTCATCATTAACGATTCGTTATGTTGGCATTGTGAAGCAGTGGGGAGTCTGTGCTTTGGCACCAGTTGGAAACTGGGTTTAAATCCTGGATTTACCACTTATTAGAACTATGTAGCCTCAAACTAGTTACTTAGTGACTTTGAACCTCCGTATCCTCAACTGTAAAATAAGACTGAAAACCAGGTGTTTATTATCGCTTCACCTTCACTAAAGTTAAAGACTTTACCAAGGAAGGACTTGAGAAATCCATACAGCTCACATACAATATAGATCCAAGAAATCATAGAAATGGTCACCATCATCACCATCTCCTTCTCCAGTGGAAACTATGTTGATTGTTTAATTTTTCAAAATACTGTTGAGACCCAAGTTCTTCATTGTTTCATTTTTGATTAGGGATGTGTTTTCTGTAGTCAAATGCATGAGCCACCCTTGTTGGAATAAATACAAGGTAATAAAGTCTTCCATCTTTTCTAGGGCTAAAAGTGAGGTTTTTCAGTCTTTGGTAGTAGCATAAAAAAGGTATCAAGAGCGCATTAAACCCTAGAGGACCGCTACAAGTGAGATCATTGCTAATAGAGCTGATGAGGTGAAAAATATGATTTTTCATATTTTCATGATTATATAGATTATGTCTGTAAATCTGAAATGTAACTGTTGAAATAAGTATAACAGGCCTACCTTACTAAGGATAAATGAAGGGAATGTTCTATAATTTGAATATTTTATAAATAGAATTGTGGTTTTGTAATCAACACATTGTTTTTGTAGGTTTTTTTTTTTTTTTTACATGTTCTTTGTTGCTTTCCCCCAAAGAAATAACGAGACTGTAAATAGAATGGAAAATTTCCTTCTGGTAATACCAAAATATTATCAACATAAAACAATTGCATTGTTAAGTGTGTATGTAAATTTTTCTTCAGAGAGAGCTGATATTTATTGAACACCATTTATTCTAGCCATGGTACATGTTTTGTTTCATCTTTATGAAAGTCTTGTGAGATAAACTGTGTTACTCATATTTTAGAGATAAGCAGATAGTCTCCGCATTTAGTAAACTGGGGCTTCATTCAAGGTCTGTTCTTGTGGGGGACTGGGGTGGCTCAGTGGGTTAAGCATCTGCCTTGAGCTCAGGTCATGATCTTAGGGCCTTAGTGGTGCTCTGGTGCCCCCCACTCAGCGGGGAGTCTGCCTTTCCCTCTCCCTCTGCCCCTCCCTCTATTCCTTCCCTCCCTCCTTATGCTTTCTCTTTCTTTCTCTCAAATAAATAAATAAAATCTAAAAACAAAGAAAAAAAGATCTGTGCTTGTTCCACTTAGAGATTGACTATTAAGGGGTACCTGGGTGGCACAGTTAGGCATCTGAATTTTGGTTTTGGCTTAGGTCATGATCTCAGGGTCTTGGGCTCGAGCCCTGTCTGGGGCTCCCTGCTCAGGTCAGTGTGGAGTTTACTTAAGATTTTCTCTCCCTCTTCCTCTGTCCCTCCCCTGGCTCCCTTGCTCTCTCTCTCTCTCTCTCTCAAAAAAATCAGTAAATCTTTAGGAAAAAAAAAAGACTGTGGATATATTGGGGACAGTTTATTGTACCTGATTATTAATTGTGGAGAACATATTATAATGTGATTCAGATGTATGGTTGATGGCATATGTGTCTGATTTTCCAAAGTTAAATTGTGAAAACCTTGAAGAATCAGGGACTCTAGTTTTATATCCAGAATAGAACCTGGCATGCTTTGTAGTTGCTCAAGAGACGTTTGTGGACTGAATGCTGAGGGAGGGAGACACTGCTCCTTTGGACTGACTGCTGCCTGTAGAAACAGCTTCTCAGCACGACGGGTATCAGTAGAACGGTTTCCTTCTCCCATGTTTCATTGTCTATGTGTTATTAATATGCACTTAGACATCTGCAAAGAACAGTTGAATTTGCAAACTCAGTTTGCATTCTGTCTACAATGTTAAGGCTTAATAAACTCATCAAATTATTTGAAAGTCTTCAGTTTTGTTTACAAAACCTTACAAAGCATTTACCAACCTGAACCGACTATCAAAGTTAAGGCTCAGTCATCTAATGGGCCTTGCCTGGGTGCCCTGGTAACATCTTCAGACAGGAATATGGGAAAATGAGTCTTCCCATATGCTTTTCTGTAATTCAAAGCCAAAAATTCTCAACTGTTTTTCTGAGCTCCCATCCTAGATCATGCCAGTAACCTAAACATTTGACCCTCATTAAAGACACCAAGAGAGCTGTCACCATTGCTTTATTACCAGTATCTCCAGTAAAAGTGGGAAGGGGTCTCAGATCTCAGTTGGTGGATTCCTGGGTGTCGCCTGACAGGGCTTTGTGTCTTAATGTTCTATGAATTTTTCTTCAGCCTGTGTATTTCTATCACACTTGACAGTTCTGAGTAATGGTCCTCAGGCTGAATACTAGTTTTTAACAAAGGAAAATACTTCATATTATTAAGCAGGGCCTGCTTGGATTTGCTTTGGGGATGCAGGACACAGAAATAAAAAATATTTGAGATGGGTGTCTGGGCAACATGTGAAGTCATGCAAACAAATATAATCAACAGTATCTCGTCAGTGCCAGGCAGGCCCTGTGGAAACTACTGGGTTCATTTGGGACTGGTTGGAACTGCGGAAGAATAAAAATGTTTTCTGTGGACCGAGAGTGATGTGGAGATGAGGACGCTTGGGGATTCTGGTCCTTGGAGGGGCTGTCAGACAGTTGGTCTGTTTTACATCAGGGGTATCTTACAAAGGCAATAGATAGATAGATATACATATATGTATATGTACATATGCATATATACATATATGTATATGTATGTATGTATCTATCTATCTATATATTTTGTTTGTTTGTTTGTTTAGTTGGGGCTCTAGCCTAATGACTGTGACTGCCTAACAGTCACTACTCATGTCTGACAGGCAGTTGAAGCATTTTCAAAGGGCTACAGAGTGTGTAACATCACATAGAACATTTTATATAGCAAGCCCATTGAGGCATTTTGGCATTATTCTTAAAAAAAAAAAAAAATCAGTTTTCATTTCCATCCATTCAAAAATAGGTAAACTGGATCTCCTTTAGTTCCTTTGTTTTTGGTTTAGGGAAAGTTATCTGTTCAATTGAGATGAATAGTAATTGGATTATATTACTGTAATTCATTTATTAACCAAGCATTAGAATCCACAGTAGTGTGTTTCCATCTTAGAACCCACAAATTACCAATTAAACACAACCTTCTGTTCTAAAACAATGTGATTATTTTTATTTAAGCCTATTTTGGAAGCTGAGTCACTCTCTGCCTGCATATATCTTTGTTTAAAAAGCATTAGTGGAATATTACTGAAGCTGAAACTGAAGCCATTATTTGTTTCTTTGTGATGTAGAGGAGGAAATGCTAATACTTTTCATCCAGACAAAGCCTGACCACATTTGGGGTGTCCCCTCTGCGTGTTGGCTAGTTTCAGTAAGTTCTAAAAGCAACACAATCAAGAAATGACACCACTTAAAAAATAAAATGAATTTATTTGAAAACGTTGATAAACTCTTTAAATGAAAAGAAGGCAGAATTATAGATGAGAAGGCTGGCTTCTTTGATTTCACAACATTGATTGAACACTGTTCTTTACTTGGCTCCATTTCATTCCCTTTGGGAGGTTTCAGCAAATTTAAAATCACATCCCTGCCTTCAAGCAGAAGACAGCGTGACTGCAGACATAACAAGAACACACATGAAAAGCTGAATAGCAATTTAGGGCAATTGTGGAAGAGTCACAAGACAAGATAGTCTATGTTTCATTTCCAAAAGCTGGCACAGGATTTGGGTGTCCTGAGTTATGATGAAGACCTCACTGTGGACTTGAATATCCAGGTAAGTCTTCAGAGAGATGGCGACATCTGAGCTGATCTCAAGGAATAAGTGGGAGCGGATGCCCCAACATTCCAGCTGGGAGGGACGGTCTGAGAAGCGACTGGAAGGTACATGGCGTGGTCACTAGAGAGAGTCAAGAAGCAGGGGAATACTGAGGAGGCTGGATTCAAAACGAGCAATGATTTTGCAGGGAGGAGAGGCTTTTGGAAGGGTTGAAAGACCCGTGCTTTTCTGGACATTTCTCTGGAAATAGCCTCTGAACACTGGTGGACGTGTCATGAGAGACAGGAGGTGGGATTGAGTGGCAATGCCTAGTTTGAAGCATGGTGGACCAGGGGGCGTTTAGGAAGAGAAGATGGGGGCAGACGGCGCACTGAGGATATGGTGTCTTCCAGCCACAGGAAAAGATAAGGCTTTGAAGTTTGTACCAAGGGGACATGAACGTGTTCAAAGGTGTGGAGGGGATAAGGTGATGAGAGTCTGAGCGAAGTCCTCTGTTCAGGACAGCAGAAATCTTTTGAGAATGCAGTTAAAGAGTAAGAAACAAATAATTTAGTTGGCATAGGAAAGAACAGCTAGATGTTTTGTGAAACATGATGGCTGGTAGTATCTATAAGCTCAAGAATCTAAGATGGTACTCTTGATAACAGTGGGTTCTGTCCCAGAGAAGCAAAAGCAGAAGGGGACTATAGGTGCAGATGAAAGTGTGAGAGAAGTGAAGGTGTTGTCACCGAACTCCCCTGACAGTTCCTGCTTCCTGAATGAGACGATGTTCCAGACTGTTAGGGTGAGCCCAGGCAGTTCTGCTTCACTTTATTTCGCCTCCCGGCTACTCAACATGTGTGTTCCAGACCCTCCCGTTCTTCAGGACCATTCCAGGCCAGAGCTGAACCCATCAAATCAGTCATTCCACATCCCTTACACCTATAAATGCTTGATGCCTTCTACAGATGCTCTCTCTTCCTTCTCTATCGTTTCGATTCTTACATTATTTTTTTAAGATTTTATTTATTTGTTGGAGGGAGAGAGAGAGAGAGAGTACAAGCAGGGGGAGTGGTAGGCAGAGGGAGAAATAGGCTCTCCCTGAGCAAGGAGCCCAATGCGGGACTCGATCCCGGGACCCTGGGATCCTGACCTGAGCCAAGAGCAGATGCTTAACCGACTGAGCTACCCAGTCTCTTCTTATGTAATTAAGAATCAAAGATGTAGAGGGGCTTACAGTGAAGGCAGTGTGACAGATCAGACAGTTCTCAGTCTTTCTACCATAAATGAAAGGGATGCTGATGTCTGCTAACTTCCTTAATGGTTTCAGTACCAACTACATAATTTGCAGGGCCTAGTGCAAAATGAAAATGCCAGCCCATTGTTTGAAACCTTTTAAGAAAATGAGAAATTCAAGATGACGGCAACAGAGCGTTAAACCGATCGAAGCATGTGTCTCTGTGACCACGTAGGTCACATACCTCTGAAGCCGGCTTGGTCTGTGGGTCTGTTCAAGGCCAACAAAGGAGTAGTAACCGTCCTGTCATTTTAAGAAACGACATGATGCAAAGTAGGATTAAGAACATTGGAACAAAAAAGTGACTCCCGGGGCCACCTGGGTAGCTCAGTGGGTTAAAGCCTCTGCCTTTGGCTTGGGTCATGATCCCAGGGTCCTGGGATCGAGCCCCACATCGGGCTTTCTGCTCGGCAGGGAGCCTGCTTCCCCCTCTCTCTCTGCCTGCTTGTGATCTCTCCTCTCTCTGTCAAATAAATACAAGTCTTTAAAAAAATAAAAATACAATAAAAAAAAAAAAAGTGACTCCCGTGGACTGAAGTTCATCTCTGTTGTCAGTTTCCAGCAGCCGGCAGATTTGGCGGGGCCCACCTGGGGATAAGCAATCAGTGTCCACGTGGTTACTCCTCTTTGCATCCAGTCCACCACCGAGCTCACAAAATAGGCAGGAAAGGTAAAGAGAACATTGAAGATGGTAGGGCTTTCAGGGTAATACTGAACAGCTCTCTCCACTCCTCTGTTTTTCTAATTGGCATGCTCCTTAAATGGGGAGATTCGAATCCATTACCCAGAACTGCTGATTCTAAAACCATCTGAATTATGCGATGTCTCTCTTTTCTACCTACAGAAAAAGGCATACAGTATTTTTATTTTTGTTTTTGCTTCAGAAGTTTGATTTTCCTTTGGAATGTATTCTCTGGGGCTATCTGTCTTGTTGGGGTGCAATGCAGGATTTACTGTTGACTTTGCCTTTCCCCACGGACTGGTGGGTGGCTCTCACCACACTTCTGATCCATGTGGCTCCTAGCCAGCAGTCCCACTCGGTGGCCTGAGTGCATGTGGGAAGTGATGCTTTGGTTTAGGATTGCGTGCAAAGCAGGCATTTCACCAGTATTTATTGAAAAAATAATAAAGCTTTATTTTATTTGATTTTTTTCATTAACATCTTTTCAGCAGAAAAGAACAGAGGATGGAACTGCATGGTGGTACTGGGAACTCTTCTGCTTTTGCTAATAGTAGGAGAAATTAATTCTCAGTTACCAGTCAAGTTTCATCTGCCCCCACATCCAGCAGTAGGGATATCTCAGTTGATGAACTATGAGCTTGGCCAAAGTGTGTGTCCATTAGACAGATATTCCATTCATTGCATAATTATTTAGAGAAATACGTGTTAATGAGTTTTCCACATTCAAGGTACTGTCACTGATTTCCCCCCATTGTTACTGTCTTTGAACATTTTTTTTTTTTTTATAAATGAATTAGCTGAAGAAAAGCCAGAAAATATTCTCCATCGGTCTGTCACAAAGTAACAACTGAGACAGATCCACACGTGGCAGAAGGAGGCCTGCTAGCTACAATGAGACAGGGACACCCCTGCTCGCCCTGCTTCCCCCTCCCTCCCTTCCACGTCCCTTCATTTTTACTGAGTGATAACATGCTCATTCCACTGCAGTGACCACAACATCTGGGCTGTCTGGAGGATTAGAATGTTGGATGCGGAGGTTGTTTTGGCTCTAAAACAACTGTGACATTGATCCCTTTCAGCGGGCACAAGATATTATCTGTTGCCACCCTCCACTGCCTCCGCTCAGATAGGCTCGGATCCTGTATCTAATTACCTGTGCAGCTAATTACCTCTGCCATGTTAAGCAGGAGCAGTAATCTCATTTCTCTTTCAAGTCCATTTTATGACATCAAACTGTATTATATTCCCCTTTTAGTGGCTGCTGACCAGATCGCCACAGCAGCACCCAGGAGCTGACAAGGAATCAGCCTGCCTATGACACGGCTGGACCATGCATGTCTTCTGTTGATGCTTTTTTTGTTTGTTTTTTGTTTTTTTGTTTTTGTTTTTTACAGTGTGCTATTAAATACCTATGTCTGAGTCATCTCCCCCAGCTCCATTTGTTTGATTACATTACGATCCTGTAACAAGACACTTTATCAGTAGTAATCGATGTGATTAGCATGGAGATGATATGAACACAGATTGTATTGATGTTTAATAGTACGGGCATCCAGGTGCTGTAAACATTATAGATGTTTTCGTATGCTGTGCGCAGGTCTCTGTAATGAAGACCGCGACCACAGCAGATTTTAGAGCTCGATGATTTATTTTCTGCCAAGTGCCACCGTGGGTCTCGCATAGTATATGGCACTCCCGTACCGGGTCCGCACAAAACGTTTTAATCAGTGTTCAAAATAACGCAGATATTTTCACTGGACAGATTCTAATCTTGCTTTATTAAGAGATGCTTGCCACACTGCAGTAAATAGCTTACTTCAGTCTCATTGAAAACCAGCCACATTCTTCTGCGAACCATATCCTCAGGTTACTTTATTATTATAATGCATCCCATTTTTGAAAAAGACCTGCCAGAGTTTTGTGTAACAAAACTGCTTTGCATTCACACCACGTAGGCCAGCTTAAAATTTAGCTATCGTATCTGTTTTCACTTTGATTAATTTTTTTGCTAAAGATCACTTACTGATCAGGGTTCTGCAGGTGAAGGGGGAATCAGCTGACCACCACTTGGACCTGACTCTTAGCAGCATGTGATGAACAGAAGGGAGTCTCTGCCAAGGAATATTTTGTGTAAATTGATGACCCTTTTGCTGGGATACAGTGGAGAGAGGACATTCCTAGAAAAAAGATCTTGCTCTGGTACTGGGCATTAATCCTGGCATCTACGTATTTCTGTGAACTCTTTTTATAAAGTAATAGAAAGTGGAGGTCAGGAGATGATTGGGAATTTTTGTTGGAGAAAAGAAAATATTTGGAGTCTAGGGATTTTTCTCATTTCATATCTATATAGTCTTGTGGACTTCTGAATTTCCTATTTAGGTCATAAGGTATGTCAGTAGAAAAGTAGAAGGTGTGAGGAGAAGATCGTGAACATGTTCCTGAGACTTCCGTCAGCATCTTGGTGTGTGTGCATGTGTGCGCACATACATGAAACATACATGCATATGCAATTCATACATTCCTGCACACACAGACACAGAACTACACAAATGTGTGAGTTTCTGTACATTGCGTTTATTTCTGTCTTGCCCATATGGGTCTTTTGTCTGTCCTCCTCTCTTCTTCCATCTCCCCATTATACATAGATACTTGGTACAGAGCCAAACACATTACTAATTTCTAAAATCATTCTCCTTCATCCTTCTGGACCCCGGTCCCCTGTTATCCATACCTGGAGAGCTGCCATTTGCCTGCTACTACTCCGAATCTCCCCCTTTGGACAGTTTTCCTGAATGTGCCTGCCTTTCAGCCATCCAGAGGGTCTTGCTCTGAGCACTCCTAGAGCCTCGTACATGGCTTCTAGTACAGCGCTCCTGACCCTGTGCTTATGTGTCCATGCCATCTGCTCTGGAATTGAGGGATCCTTGAAGGCAGTCATTAATAATTGCCCATATTGGTATACATGACAACTAGCGGAGTGCTAAGCATTTATTTTTTTATTTAACACACATGTACGGAGTGCCCCTTGAAGCTTACATTCTAGTGAGAAAGAGAAAAAGTTAAAGCATAATTAGGTATCAGACAGTGCTAAGTAGAGAGAGAACGAGCTGGAAGGGGGCAGGGTGAGGTGGAAAACACTATCTTATATGGGGTGAGAGGAAGGTCTCACCGAGAAGGCGCAGTCAGGGAACCAGGAGTGCCAAGGCCCTGAGACGGGGCACATGTACACTCTTTGAGCAGTAGCAAGAGAACACCTGTGGCCAGAGCTGATGGAGAGGAAGGAGAGCAGTGGCAGGTGAGGTCAGATGCATGTGGTGGGAGGGGGAAGGCTGTTTACATCACTGTGGGGTTCACTAACACTCTGGGTTTTACTTAGAGTAAAGTGGGGACTCCTTAGATTACATGAGAGGTTTTGAGCTGGGAAGTGAAATCATCTGATACATCATGGCAGTTGTGGGATCGCTCTGGCTGCTGTGCTGAGAACTTGATGGGGAAGATGAGGGGGCAAGAAGCGCCATGGGAGATGTCAGTGACTTGGACCATGGTGACCTCAGAGGAGGTGAAGGGATGTAGTCAGATTCTTGGTGTATTTTGAAGGCAGTCAGTAGGATTTAATCATGGATTAGATGGGAAATGACAAAAGAGGAGAAGCAAAGGCCGTTCTAGGAGTTTTCTCTGCAACTACAAGAAAGGGGTCTCCATTTATTGAGATAAGAGAGACCCACTGAAGGGATCTGGGCTGGGGGAAAGGAGAATCAGAAAGTCCTTAGTATACATGTGTAGTTGGAAATAACTATTATACATCTAGGCAAAGAGATCATTTGACAGATAGGGATAAAGATTGAAACTTAGAAGATCCATAAAGAAGAGTAAGTTGGGGTGTTTCAGCATAGAACTGGTTTTTATCGTGTTACTGGCTGAACGCACTTAGGGAATGAGTGTAGGTCTGACCTAGCACCTTCCAGGATGTAAATATCAGATCATGGGAACATGGAGGAATTGGCACAGAAGGAAAATCGAAAGAGAACACCGTGTCCTGGCAACCAAGTGAAGGAAGGAGGAGGAGGAAAGGATCAACTGTGTAAGAGGAGTAAGAGGGTGGCTGAAAATGGCAAGTTAAGGTCACAGGTCATATCTAGGATTACTGTTTCTGTGAAATGGAGGGACAGAAGTGCAGGCAGATCCTAGAGCCAGGGTTTCCCAGGGGTGATGCCGTGCCTGTGAGTGGAGAAATGGGGATGGACCTGGAGGGGATTAGAGGGTAAAAGGAGGGATTTTTATTAGATGGTCCTAAGTAACTAAACAAATGATAATTATATTATTCGATTAATATGTGAGCAAATGAATATGCCTAAAGATTCCAAAGCTGTGTTGTCTGAAAGAAATAACATGTGAACCATCACTGTAGTTTTAAGTTGTCTAGTAGCCACACTAAAATGTAAAAAGAAATAGGTAAATTAATAACTTTTATTTAACTCAATATATAAAAATATTATTTCTTTTTTAAAAATTTCTCCAATCTTATACTTTAAAAAAAAAAAAAAGATTTTATGTATTTATTTTCCAGAAAGAGTGAGAACAAGCAAGACTGTAAGCATGGGGAGCAGCAGAGGGAGAGGGAGAAGCAGGGTCCCGGCTGAGCAAGGAGCCTGATGTGGGACTGGGTCCCAGGACCCAAGGAACATGACCTGAGCCAAAGGCAGACAGAGGCTTAAACAAGTGAGCCACCCAGGTGCCTCCAAATATTATTATTTCAAATTATAATTAATATAATTGATTAAGGTAGTTTATGCTCTAATTCTTTGACTTCTATGTGCATTTGATGTACACCGTACAGCACTTCCCCGCTCAGGAAACCTCATTACATGTCCCCCGCGGCCACGTGCCAGTAGCGGCTACCCTACTGGGAAGGGTAGTTCTTGATACTGTCCCTCTCAAATAAGAGAGTGCTATTGTGGAAAGTAAAGCACAATGACTTGTATTAAATCACAATTACTTATTCAAAGCATATAATTTGTGCCAATTGTTGCAAGCTGGATAAGAAACAAGAAACAGTAATTAGTTGGCTGCATTAATATCACATAAATAAAGCTGCTTTTTCCCCATTTTTAAAATTTGCACTTTTTAATAAAACATTTTTTAATTGTGGTTAAATAGACAAAACCTGAAATTTACTATGTAATCATTTTAAGCGGACAGTTAATAGTAATAAGTACCTTCCTGTCATTAGGCAACCATCACCACAATCCAAACTCTTTTCATGTTGCAAAAAATAACAATAATAGTCTTTTTGCCTCACAAATCTGAAACTATATACCCATGCGAGGATAAATCCCTGTTCTGCCCTTTTCCGTAATGCCTGTCAATTACCATTCTACTTTCTATCTCTATAAATCTGACAACTCTAGGTAACTTCTAAAAGTTAGAACCATAACATAACCATAACAGTGTGTGTCTTTTTGTGACAATGGGATACCATTTTAAATCCATCAGGATGGCTACTATCAAGAAAAAATAGAAAAGAAAGTACTGGTAAAGATGTGGGGACATTGGAGCCCTGGTGCACTATTGTCAGGAATTTAAGATGGTGAAACACAGTATGGTGCATCCTCAAAATAAAATAAAATCACTATGATCCAGCAGTTCCACTTTTGGGCATATACTCAAAAGAATTAAGAGCAGGATTAACTCAAAAAATTATTTGTACACCATGTTTCTATTAGCATTATCCACACTGGGTAAAACATGGAAGTCACTCCAGTGTCTGTTGGATAAATAGAGAAGCAGTATGTGATGTATACATACAACAGCATATCATTCAGCCTCGAGAAGGAGTGAAATTCTGACATGAGGTAAAGCTATGGTAAGTAGAAAATGACTATGTCCCTTTCAAAGACACTAAGACATTATCTCAAACTTTCTCTTTTAGTTTAAGAAAAAAAAAAGGTTGATTGCCATTTCAGCTATGTGGTTATGGTGAAATCTGAAATGGGTTTAATGTTATTTGTAACATTTATAAAGTTTTGGCTGATTTAAAGGGCATTAAGGGCTTTTTTTTTTTTTTTGATAAATTATGCATGTTGGTACTCAAGATTAATGGTGTCCTTTGCAAAGAATGTGTGTATTCTACTTGGATCTGTTGAAATTGTAGTAATGGAAGAGCATTTTTGCAAGGTTGTATGTTATACAGACACTTTCTTTAAACAAATAGTTTGAGGTGAGGAAAAACAGAGAAAGGAGTGCAAACCAGGGTGGGAATAGTTGAAATTGATTTTTTAGGAATACTAGGAAAGTATAGTAAGAACCATGTTACAGCCACAGGCATTTTTACTTTTATTTTTCCCTGCACTTTCTGCACATGGAAAAATGGAACATCCCTGCCTCGATTTTCTCCTTAAAAAGAGATGGACTAAATGCTCCTTAGGATATGACAGATCTGAGATTTTCTGACATGGAGCTTGTTACGGTAAATTGGAAATTTATAGTGAATTGTAACTGCTGGACACAAATGCTTAGCATCCAATGAAAGTATGAAATAAAGAAATAAACATTGTAAAACACAGCTTAGAGCCTGCCCCTGGGTTGAGTTACTAGTGTTTTGGAGAGGGACATTTAAAGTGGATTTCATGAAAACAAATCCTTGGATTTATTTTTTCAGATTTTTAAAATATTAAGTGTACTTACAGACTACATGAGTAAGATGTTAGAAATAGTACCTTTCAAACAACAATAAAAGACAGAATGCCTTTGGCTTATAGAGGAGATACATATATATATGTATCTCCTCTCTCTCTCTTATATATCTATATGAGCGAGAGAGTTTGGAGAAATTAAATTTATTTAAAAAGGGAAAATAAGCTTTATCCATTTAAGGTAGAAACTGAAAATATTTGGACTAAAGTAATATATACTTTGAAAAGTAGAAGGTTAAGGAGAAAGATTTTTTAAAAATAAATAATTCAAGTGTGCATAGGGCAGTGTGAAAGAAAGGATGTTCAAATGTGCGTTTCTTTTGGAAAAAAATCAAGGTGTGCGTTTAAAAATAGAGAAATACAAATCCAGAGAATTAGGAAGTTCTGGGATGTGTTATAAATGTAGTTTATTTTCCTTTTCGAAGTTGTATGTTTTTAGAATCATTTTTATAAGACTAGTTTGGGACATCTTTTGCAATTTTAAACCAAAGGCTTTTTATGAAACTTTTAAAAAGTGTTGCTTATCATATTCATATAACCATGTATGTTTTCATAGTTTTGCATTACCTAGCCCTTTAAAACGCAATGTGAATTAGAGACTTCACAAAAATATTGATGTTCTAGTCCAGCCGAAGTTAGTCTTTTTCATACTATCATACATTTAAATATTATATATGAATGAGGCTATTTAACTTTATGTTTATTTATGCTAAATTCATACTATAATGTGGTATTTTTGCAATAAGAGAAAATATGTAATTCTTACACTAAATTCTGTACTAAAATTTACTGTTTGAATCAAGTAAACTAATTCAAACTAAGTGAACTCCAAAAGAAAAGAACTGATATTAACATTGGTTCGTTTATCTCCAGGATATTTTTATCCTCCCTAACCAGATTCTATGTAGATAGAATCCTTTATCTCTGTTTAAATTCATTTCTTCTGACAGCTTTTAACTATAGGAACTGAAAAAATGAACGCATGCATGAGAGCAAGTCAGTAGGACAGAAGTTGGAAAACTTAGGTTAAAGGGGAATGATTGTTAAGCTATATAAGGTTCTACCTGAAGGATACACCATCTTTTGTTGTTGTTATTGTTGTTGTTAACAGTATCTGAAAAGGTAGACCAGACACAGCAGTATTATCGATTTCGCTATATAGTAAAGAGTTCTCTTAAATGAAAGCTGAGCATAAATTATATATATTTTCTTATGACTTTTCTTCAAGATGAACATTTTTGTTTTGGAACATACAGTCTCTCTACGGAGACCAAGCTTGAGCCAAACTTTCCCACTGTGTGACCTTTGACACGGTTCTCTACGCTTGTTCTGTGAAATGGGATTCCGCAAATGCTACCCATTACTACTATTTGTGACTCTATTTGGGGATAATTAAATGAGGAAATGAGAAAACTCGAGGTTAGACATTAAGAAGGAGAATGAATTAGGTGTCTGCAAAATCTAGAATTTTTGCATTAGTGCAGTAAAGTAAAGGAAAGAAAGTGAAAGTTCGCCTTGGCCTCCACAGTGGGTGCCATCTCTGTTTCTGGATATTAACTAAGTAAGGGGTCTAGAGTTAGGCTCCATGGGTCTCAATGGTGATAGCATGCATGCTTTTATCCAGTCCATTTAAATTTTAGTTACCAGTTTTAGGAAATGAAGATAACTTTAGAAGCCCCGTACCATAGAGATTTGTAAGGACCAACTGAAAGCACATTTGTAAATCACCTTACACGGTTCCTGTCACCATTGAAGAGCTTCACAAATGTTAGCAATCAAAATCATCACCAGTATTGTTTTTGTTATTATTGCCTGTACTCTCCGTGAGAGAGACTAATGACAGTACAATTTGCGAGACAGTTAACCTGGCACATATAAAATTCTACTCCTATTAATTAAGAAGGGAGTTGTCAAATGTCTATTCAGCCAGGTCTAGTACATTAAATGAAAGTTACCTAGAGCTTTAACCATTGTTAACATCCTTGTTACCCAGAATCTCTGAGATGGATGCTGAGCCTTATTGTTTGGAGGTTACAAAATAAGAAAGGCTTTTAACTTTTGTCTCAAAGTAAAAATTGCTGCATTATATGCCTCCGGTCCTCCAGTACATCAAAATGAGTGTATTAGGAGTTAATTGAATGTGGAGGGATGGGAGAGACTGGAAAGATTTTAACAAGTGAAGAATTACAAAAGGAAATTAATGTACCTTACTCAGTCTTAACATGGGTTCAGTGTTGCAGGGTCATGTATGTTGTTTTTAGTGTTTTTTCTTTACTGTTATATTTTCATAATTATTTTTAGCAAGGAAATCTAGAAGGTTTTTATAAGTTCGTTACTACTTTAGTTCTATAAGCTTTGTTTTTGCCATAAGGGAACTTAGGCATATCAGGAGAATTTGTGCATTTAGGAGGGACTGCTATATTTGCATCCTGTTTTCATTTTTATTTTTATTGAAGCGTAGTTGACATATGATATCCTATTAGCTCTAGGTGTACAAGATCGTGATTCAGCATTTATATAGATTCTGAGTTGATCACCACAATAAGTCTAGCTACCCTCTGTCACCACACAAAGTTGGTGCAATGTTATTAAGTCTATTCCTTATGCTGTATATGTCCTTTCTGTGTCTTTAATTATTTTACATCTGTAAGTTTGTACCTTTTAATCACTTTCCCTCATTCTCCCGTCCTCCCAACCCCCTTACCCTTGGCGGCCATCAGGTTGCTTTTTGTATGTAGGAGTCTGTTTCTGTTTTGTCTTTTGTTTATTTATTTATTTATTTATTTTGATTCTACAGACAAGTGAAATCATACATAATTTATGTTTCTTTGACTCACTTCACTTAACATAATGCCCTCTAGGTCCATTCATGTTGTCACAAATGGCAAAATTTCATTCTTTTTTTATGGCTGAGTAATGTTCCATTGTAACCCTATACCACATCTTCTTTCTTCTTTCACCGATGGATGGCCACTTAGGTTGATTCCACGTCTTGTCTGTTGTAAATAAGGCTGCAGTAAGCATAGAGTTGTATATATCTTTTTGAGTTCATGCTTTCATTTTCTTTGGAGAAATACCCAGAAATTGAAAGTATGCATCATTGGTAGTTCTATGTTTAATTTTTTAAAGAACCACCATACTGTTTGCCATAGTGGCTGCACCAGTCTGTGTTCCCACCAACAGTACAGGAGGGTCCCCCTTTCTCTGCATCCTCCCCAGCACTTGTTATGTCTTATCTTTTTGATAGTAGTCATTCTGACAAGTGTGAGGTAAGATCTCATTGTGGTTTTGGCTTGCTTTTCCCTCGAGATGAGTGCTGTTGAGCATCTTTTCATGGGTCTGTTGGCCAACTATTGGCTTCTTTGGAGAAATGTCTGTTCAAGTCATTTACCCATTTTTTTTTTTAACTGGACTGTTTGATTTTTGGTAATAAGCTGAGTGTGCTCTCTACATATTTTGGGTATTAACCCCGTATAGGCTATATTATTTGTGAATATCTTCTCTTATTCAGTATGTTGCCCTTTCATTTTGTTAATGGTTTCCTTTGCTGTGCAGAAGCTTTTTAGTTTGATGTAGTCCAGTTCGTTTTGCTTTTGTTTCCCTTGCCTGAGAAGACAGATCGAAAACAGTATACTAAGACCGATGTCCAAGAGCTTACTGCCTATGTTTTCTTCCTGTCTTATTTTTAAATCTTTAGTTCATTTTGAGTTTATTTTTGTAGGTGGTGTAAGAAGGTGGTCCAGTTTCATTCTTTTGCATGTACTTGTCCTGTTTTGCCTACAACATTTAGTGATGAGACTGTCTTTTCCCCATTTTATATTCTTGCCTCCTTTGTTGAATATTAATTGATGATATAAGCAGGGGTTTATTTTTGGACTCTTATTCTGTTCTTTTGATCTGTGTGTCTGTTTTGTGCCAGTACCATACTGTTTTGATCACCATAGCTTTGTAGTCTAGTTTGAAATCAGAGGGTACGATACCTCCAGCTTTGTTCTTTCTCAAGATTTCTTTGACTGTTGGGGTCTTCTCTGGTACCACACAAATTTTAGGATTCTTCTAGTTCTGTGGAAAATGCCATTGGTATTTTGATAGGGATTGCACTGAATCTGCAGATTGCTTTGGGTAGTACACGCATTTTAATAGCATTCTTCCAATCTACAAGCATAGTGGATTTTTCCATTTATTTGTGCTCTCTTCAACTTCTATCAATGTGTTTTCACAGAACAGCTCTTTGATATCCTTGGTTAAATATTTTCACAGATATTTTTGTCTTTTTGTCTTTTATGCAAATGTAAATGGATTATTTAAATTTCACTTTCTGATTGTTCATTATTAGTTTATAGACATGCAACAGATTTATGTATATTAATTTTGTATCCTGGAACTTACTGAATTCATTTATTTTATTAAATCAGGTCTGTATTAGAAGTTTCTAGTTTAGACTTTGTAATATCAAATTTTGGAGGACAAAGAGTTGGTAATTAGTTGCATAGATATGATGTATTTCAATCTGAAGGCTATAATAGATAAAAAACTATTAAACCTTTAGGTATCAGAGAAGAAATAGAAAACTAAAAGAGAGAAAGGGTTTATACACTGTGCCATAAAACTCTTATTAGATTTTTTAAGTTAATTTTTTTTGAAATATTTAGAGATTCACATTTGGCTATAAGAAATAACACATAAAGGGGCACAAGGTGGCTCAGTCAGTTAAGCGTCTGCCTTCAACTCAGACCATGATCTCAGGGTCCTGATATCAAGCCCCATGTCAGGTTCTCTGCTCAGTGGGGAGTCTGCTTCTCCCTCTCCCTCTGCTCCTCCCCCTGCTTGTGCTCTCTCTCTCTCTCTCTCAAATAAATAAAATCTTAAAAAAAAAAATACATAAAGATCCTGTGTATCCTTTACTCACTTTCCTCCAGTGGTGACATCTTGCAAAATTATAGTACAATGTTACAACCAGAATGTTGACATTAATAGTCAAGATAGAGAATAGTTCCATCACAACAAGGATTCCTTGTTAGAACTCTTGACAGTTGACGACTAAGTCACCTCAAAGGGATCAACTTAATACTGAGCTTAGTTCAAAGAAGCAAGCCAGAAATTTATCAAGAGAACATTGATCATTAGTTTCTCCTTCTTGGAATATTCCTGCAGTCAGTTGAGCAGGAACCACCAGTAGAGAACAAAAGGCTGTTTCTAATATCTCTTTAAAGTAATAAAAATCTTAATATATCTGATAGACCTTGATTGAGTCAATAATTGAAAGCTTTCTGTAGATAATAGAAGGGCTAATGGAAAAACTAAACACCACTGATGGAATGGTATGGAATGATGAAGAATTCTGAAAAATAGTAATGAGGTTGCACAACATTGTATATGTCCTTAATCACAAAACTGTGTAATTAAATGGCTAAAATGGTAAATTTTATGTTATGGGTATTTTACTGTAATAAAAATCACTAAGCAAGCAAACTACAACAAAAAGGACATTGACCATTTCTTATCTTTCAACTTTAATTCAGGAGTTTTGTTTCAGATAATAACATTTCCTTTTAAAACCATTCAGTTTATTCTTAGGCAGAATGCTTATTTTATTTAAACAGCTGTTGAAAATTTAAGGCAGGTTTCAAGTGGTTTTATAAATTGATTGATTAGTAGTTATGACCCCTGAACTTAGAGTTTAAATGCTAGGCTTGAGGTTCAAATATGTTAATATTTAAATATATTTGAGATTTATAAGGATCCAGAGATACTTTCTGAGTAGTTAGGTGTTTTTTGTTTTTTAGGTAGACTCCAAGCCCAACATGGGGCTTGAAATCATAACCCTAAGATCAAGACTCACATGTTCTATAGACCAAGCTAGCCAGGTATCCCCGAGTAGCTAGATGTTTCTGAGCTATATAAATAATGGTTTTCTATTAGTTCTATAGTTATCTCCCACATATTTCCTTAAATGAATTGTCCTGCCTTTTTAGAACGTTAATAGGCTTAACTTATCTTACTATTATATTTGGCCAAAATGAGGTTAATTCCCTGTCAGCAGCTCCTGAGTTTGATGGGCACTTTCCCAGGGCTTCATTTGGTGGCCCACTGGCCATTGAAAGCCTGGCCACCATTTAAAACTCCTGGAAGTGGTAAATGGTGATAGAAAGAACATCCTAGACATCCTCTGGTTGGGGCAAGTGTTTGAGATGGAGAACGCATGTGGAATAGAACTAGAGGAACCATGGTTTTTAATAGTTGAGTCATCGAATGAGAGGATAATATGTGCGCCTCTGTCATTGTTTGAGTCAGTTCAGGCTGCTATGACAAAAACACCATAGCCTGGGCTTGTAAACAAAGGAAATTTATTTGTCACCGTTCTGGAAACTGGGAAGTCTAATGTTAAGCTGCCGGCACATCTGGCCAAGGTCAAGTTGCCGGCAGATCTGGTGTCTGGTGAGAGCCTACTCCCTGACTCATAGATTGTCTGTATTACTATAATTTCAAATGAAAGAAGGGCCAAGGGAGCTCTCTGGGACCTCTCTATAAGGGTGCTAACCCCCTTCAAAAGGACTGCTTGTCATGATATAAGCACCTCCTGAAGTATCCATTACAAATATGCTGTGAATTGGGATTTAACGTCAAGTTTAGAGGGACACAAATGTTCAATCCATAGTAGTCATATAAAAAAGAAAAGCCATTTTCCTTTAGGTCTCTGTGGTACTTCTAATTCTAAATGAGTACCTTTATTTAAAAATGAGAAAAGTAGTGTTTTTCTTACCTTATTTTATAGAGCTGAAAAAACACTTGGGTAATGAGAGACAAAAGAACAGTTTGAGTTT
The DNA here is from genome assembly GCF_002288905.1 of Enhydra lutris kenyoni. NCBI lineage: Eukaryota > Metazoa > Chordata > Mammalia > Carnivora > Mustelidae > Enhydra > Enhydra lutris. Next base: position 16,530,598 of record NW_019154085.1, read on the forward strand.
GAAACCAATTAGCAACACCTTGAATAAAATACACCTTTTTTATTCAAGTGTGATATAAGTGTAAATATTGCTTTCCTCTTTATATAAAAAGACCAATAGCCAACTTTCAGTATTAGAGCCACGGACTCCTAGACTTATTGTGTTAGGTGTCTGAATTTCTATAAATGCCCACGCGTGTAATTTATTTTGTTATACATAACCAGAAATTGACTAAAACCATTATAATGTGCTAAAACATATCCATCTCTTTGAAATCCAATACTGTTGTTTGTATTGATAACTTCTTGACTTTGTGAATCTCACCAATCAAGAAGACTGTAACTTTGGCAGCCAACTTTTTAATTGGTTCACAAATTTTCTGTTCCTTAGTTTCATGAAAAAATGTCATCATTTTCTTGTTATTTATCTGAAATAAAATGAAGAGCTAATATAATTCAGACTGCTTTCTTTTCCTTTCTACCTTTTCATTAAAAAAAAAAAAAGGCAATTTTTGCAGTGGCCTTTTATATGTAAATCTTATTTTGCCTCTAACCATTATTGAGTTTTGTAGAAGCTAAAACTTTAAAACCTGTGGCAAATAGAGCTATATTTTCAGTCTCTATAGAACCTTCTTTAAAATTAGGTGACCAACCTCTACTCAACGCTGAGATTATTCATTATGTTGTCAATGTATAATTATCGGTCTACTATTTGTAATTTCTCTGTGCTAAAGTATCCCATTTGCTACTGAATGCTACTTGAAAGAACATCATTGATCTATACCACACATAGGAGTTTTGAAACCTTGCCATCTTAAGACATTGCACCCTTACAATAAAAGAGGCTCTGATTTTTTTTTTTTTTGCGAACAACTGCTTTATAGTTCTTTTTCAATTCAGTATTACCCTTTGTTAAACTTCTAAAAGAAGTCTTCATCGCTTTCTTTTGTTAAACTGCTTCTGCATTCTTTATAGTCCAGAATGGTTTTACTAATTAAAACAATTTAGCTTTATCACTATTCAACCAACTGATATTAAAATGCCTTATAATAATTACTTTTTAAATTTGATTTTTTAAAACTTGAGAAAGAGAGAGTGAGCAATCTTGGGTAGGGGTGTCAGAGGAGAGCACAGGGAGAGGGTCAAGCAGACCCCACGCTGAGTGCGAGCACTATACAGGCCTGAATCCCACAACTCTAAGATTACAACTGGAGCCAAAATCAAGAGTCCAAAGCTCAACTGACTGAGCCCCCCACGTGCTCTTAAAATACTTTATAATAATTAATTGCAATATGGACTCTTACCATTATTAGTTATAATGATGGGGACCTGTCCATAGCCCTTTATTTGGCTTTTTTTTTTTTTTAAACTTAACCTGTAAGTAACACACCCTCAGTATTCACTACTAAGCTAGAGGTTATTGATTTCCATTTGTAGTCTCTTCCAAGGAACTTTATAAGTACTTATTGAAATATTGCATAATTTCCATCCTGTGGGTAACCCTTAATTTTTGTTTTATTTACATTAATTTTAATGCTTATGTTGGCAAGAGGTAGATTTTCTATTATTAGGTTATAATTATCTATAAATTATAGTTAAAGCAATCTCTTTAAATTCTACTCATTTTTCAGAAATTCTGAAGTGTCCCCAAAAGGTTTTTTTTTTTTTAATTAAGATTGGGTGTTAATTGAAATAGTATTTATTTTTGTCTCCTGTTACCTATTTTTAGTTGTGTCTGTTTTTTATTTATAAAAGTACATTGGTCCATTTGATGATCTTTTATATGTTTCACTGCATTTTCTTCAACTTTGTCTTATTCAGAATTGATTTGGGTTCCACACTTTGATAATGCTAGTAATCTTTTAATATTTTTGAAATATATGTAGATTTTGAGTAGATTAGTGAATCACTGTTGTACTGAATTAGGCAGTCTATTGATTCTTATTTAAAGATAGAGAAGCAGTGCAGTGAGGTGAAAAGTATCCAGGCTTTGGAGTAATATAAACTTGGGATTGAATCCTGGCTTCTCCCTGTTCCTGGGAAAAATCACTCAAACTCTAAATTGCTAGGTGGTTATGAGAAATAGCAGAGATAACATATGGAAATCCCTGATACTTAGCAGTACTTAAATGTGTCTCCTTCCTCCCTTGAGTTTAACTAAGTGAAAGAGAAGGTAAATATTAAAAAAAAAAAACAACTGGAAGGGCAGTGACATTCTGGGCTGTAGTCTCAGGCAGTGCTGGCTGGTGGGATGTGCTTGGTGGCCCGCAAGGCATGGTCTGGAGCGGAGGGCTTGGGAGGAGAGGAGGGGAAGGTGAGGGCCGGCAGAGTAGGGCTTCGGACCTCTGTTGCTGATTTCTGCTGCTATAACTCTCACTTCCCTCCAAATCTGGTTATTTGGTTATGGTTCAGTCCAAGATTTCTGTTGAAAGAAAAATGGCTTTACTTTTTAAAAACAAGATATTTGAATGTCCAAATCTAAACATGCCCTGGACTACTGGAAATGTGGCTGTTTTTAAAACTTTGTACAGGATGCATTAATACTTTAAAAAAAAAAAAAAAAGGAGTCGTTTGCCCTCTGGAATGCTTCAGAAGGGAGCGCCTTCAGCCTCAAATGTCTGCCGTAGGTGAGGGACTGAGCACGTGCTGGGCAAGATGGGAAAATGCCAATATGTGTCATGGATGAAAGTGGAGTGGAGGTGTTAAAATTAGATTTTACTGGGTGGCTGCTCCCCACTCAGGGTGTTCAAGGTGAATAAACGTAGCTTACAACTTGGGTTAATGGAGGGCAGGGGGAAGTCTCCTGCGGACCAGTGGCATCCATCCAACAGTCTTTAATACCTTAAAACATTCCTGGAAATGAAAGCTGCTACATCAGGAGGAGTAGAAACAGACAAGAATAACTCATGAAAGACCAAGACACTTTAGGGGTTAATATAAGAAAGTGAAAATTGAGGTGTCTTTCAGAAGAAGATGGAAGGCAAAGAGAACAAGACTTGAAGGGGGCAGTCGTGGCCATTTCTAGAATTTTGGCTAAGGTGATTTTGCTAAATATTGGTTTTTTAAAGAAGTTAATTATAGTTTGTGACTCATACGGTGCCACCTTGTATTCCTCACCTGGACTGTGTAATGGGTTAAGTATTTTTTCTTTGGCTAATGTGAGAGGAGACAATGTATTATTTGGAAATCACAGTAACCATTTGGTCAAAGAGGTAGAATGAACCCGGTACCTGTCTTCTCTGTGTATGATTCTGGTGTAGGTACCCTTGTCAGAATGCAACTCATTTACACTCAGACTTTTCATGCTTTGATGCACCACAATAACTCTGTCATCTCATAAAAAAAGTGAAAATTACAGTTGGAATGCCAAAGCTCTTTTTTCTTTTTTGTTTTCTCCTTTCTCCTGTGTGTACATGCATATGCTTATGTCTAAATGAATGAATGTGTAGGAGAGCATTCTCTTCCCATGCCCATTGTATATATGGATGGCAGACCGTGTCATTAACTACAGAACACACGGCATTTGGACTCTTCTTAATTATTTCTTTTGCTCATTGTGGTATCCAGGCTGCAATTTGAGTACCTTGTCTTATGTTGGTAATTTGGCAACTACTGTTCTGTTTAATAACCATAGCTTGAAAGATAGATTAGCTGCCTAGCTAATACTTTAAAAGGAGTGAGTTCAAAATCTGTTGTCCTATTCAGACTGACTTCCAGCTTTGGAGGAGGCATTCTTTGTAATGTGGCCACCAAGTGGGATTTTTCCCAAGCTTTTATGTTCTCTACAGTCCATTTATTTTTTAATCTGCATGATTTCCTAGAGCATTTGAATTCAGTTGCTCAGGATGATCTCCTGGAGAATACATGCTATTCACAGATAATGAACGTTCCTTGGAAATTTCAGCATCTCTCTAGAGAACTAGGTAGAGTGAAAAAAAAATTGAAGCAAAGTTGTTAATTCCTTTTGAAAACTGAAAAACATTGAAGTTTTCTTAGCAACTAGGAGAATATCTTTGGAAGACTATGACTAGATCTATGATAGACACTCTGAGTCCACAGGGCCATGCTTCTTGGTCTTGGCATTAAAAGCTTAAATTGTAGTATGCCTTCTATTTTTTTATTTGAAGGTAGATTATATTATGCAATAAAATCCCTCTGGAGGAAAATTCCCAATGTAGCTAATTTCTCTGGAGAACCCTGCTGATAATGTAGAAGAATTTATTCTTTTCAGAATTTTTTTTTTTCTGTAGCTCTTAATAATAGAAGAGAAATTTTGGGCTCAGGCAAAGCCTTATTTTCATGGGATTCAGAGTTCAGTCAGTGCATTATCATAAAATTGTGTCTTTTTATTGATATTATAAGACTATCTTGACTTAGACTATTTTCCAGACTTATTTCTTCAAAGTTTTTCAAAAGTTCTCTTCCCTGTTTTTGATACCCATTGGATTCACTGCAAATTATATTGTTACTAGCCTGTCTATCATAATAATTTAAAGCATTTTTCTAAGCCCCTTGGTGCTATCCTATACCAAATGAGTTAAACAGATACAATTTCTTCCTTCTTTGACTTTTAATACACCAGAATAACGATAGCAAAGGAATGAATAAGGACATTCAGAAATATGAACACATGTTATGACTTCTTAACCAATGTATCATAAAAATTTTGAGCTAAAAGGAAATTTAAATATACTTATGTATAATTATCACTTATTGAAGGTGAAATTGAATCCTATATAAATGAGTCACCCAAGTTCATACAAAACATTAGTGGAATAAATTGAACTGAAATACCAGATCTCTTCCTTGACCATTTTTCTTGTGCATCAGACTTCCAGGGTAATAAAAGATGTTAGCAATATCTTTAAGCTGTTTTACAAAGTGGGAATATCTTTTTTTTTAATATGATATTTGGAATTGTACAATGGGGGGGATTGCTACCATTCTTTTTCATACAAAAATAATTACTTCAGCATTCACATAATTCTTTATAAAGAATAAAAGTCTGGAAGTCACAAAAGGATACAAGAGACTGACTTAAGTACCAGGAAGTCAAAAAGGAGCTAGAGCCAAGATTCTGTTGATCTTGATGCCATGCTTCTATAATTCTTGAATTCTCTGTGAACCAGATGAATTAGCAACACCTAAAAGAATAATTGATGCTATCAAACATCTAAAAGAGATTGTCGAGCCAGAATAGTGGTTTCCTTTTTCTGTAAGTCTGTGAGATTGCCTGACCAGGGAGTTTCCATAAAGGTAGTATATTTAACTTCGATAAAATATATTAAGCAAACAAACAAAAAATAACTCTCATGAGACCTTATGGCCTAGATAAGGGCATGAAACTGCGTGACAAAACAGATGAGTGGATTTATACTGTCAGTTGGATTCTTCAGCAAAACTGGTTTCTGTTTCTTGTAACTGATTACAGCCAAACCATAATTTATTACCAGGAGTTTACATATGTCAAGGGCCTGCAGCAGAGTTCAGACATTATGCCATTAGAGCCCATACATACGATTACACCTTAAAAAAAGGAAGGACAGGGGCCCCTGGGTGGCTCAGTGGGTTAAAGCCTCTGCCTTCGGCTCAGGTCATGATCCCAGGGTCCTGGGATCGAGCCCTGCTTCGGGCTCCCTGCTTGGTGGGGAACCTGCTTCCTCCTCTCTCTCTCTGCCTGCCTCTCTGTCTACTTGTGATCTCTCTCTGTCAAATAAATTAAAAAAAAAAAAAAAAGATATAATTATAAAAAAAAAAAAACAAGGAAGGACACTGTCATATACTCTTGTCAAGAGTGTAAATTGGTCCTAGTATTTGGGAAAATAATTTGTCTATATCTGTTAAAACCAAAAATGCACATACTTTTCCATGTAGAAATAACAGGCTAGTAATTCATTCTATAGAAATAAAAGAAAAAAAAATTACAGATATGTATCCAAGAATACTTACTGTAGCATTATTAATAATAGTTAAAAAAAAAAAAAACCCAAAAACCTAAATGCTCATTTATATCACTCATATTAGAATGCTTGGTAGTATATGCCACATGCACGATATTCATCCCCCACCCAAGGGGGAAAAAAAAACAAGGTAAATCTCTGTGCACAACTCTTGGAACATGTCTATCATAAATATAGAGTACAGTGCTGATAGGGGCAGGTACTTGCATTTGATGAGGGTTTCCACCTCTTAACTCGGAGACTAAAGGCACATCACTTAACTTGTGTATGTTTCATTGTCCTTACCAGGTATATTAGGGTTCTCCAGAGAAACAGAACCAACAAGTATGTGTGAATACGAGCGTGCATGTATGTGTAAAGAGATTGATTGTAAGGAATTAGCTCATGCAACCGCGGAGTCTGGCAAATCCTAAGATCTACAGGGTGACTATCCGGCAAACTGGAGATCCAGGAGAGCTGATGATTTACTTCCGGTTTGAGTCTAAAAGCCTGAGGACCAGGAGCTAACGTCTCAGTTTGAATGCAGAGGCAGGAAGAAAGCTGACATCCAGTTCCAGAAATTCTCTTTTACTTGTAGTGGATCAACTTTTCTGTTCTATCTTGTCCTTCAGCTGATTGGTTGAGGCCAAACCATAGTTAGAGAGAACAATCTGCTTTATTCTGTGTACTATGTAAGGGTCTCATCCTGAATCCTCACAGCAGAAACACTCATAATAATATCTGAGCAGATACAATGTGGCTCGGTCAGGGTGATGCTTAAAATGAACCATCACACCTATACAATGAATGTAGTAAGAGAACTGCCATGGAAGCTTACAGAATTGATTGTTAATTAATCAAAGTTGGCAAGTTGGTGGTGGTGAGTTGAGTTTAGAGAGTTTTGAAAGGGACTTTGACTTAGTTTATGTACTTTTTAGAAGTGGTGTGACTGTGGGGGATTTTACTTTTGGAATCAAAATAAAATATGGTGCCCAATATTCCAGTGTATGAATCAGCTGTAATTAAGGCAGTATTTCCTTTGTTGCTGGACATTTAGATTTTTTTAAAAACTATTTTCTTATAGAAGAGATAGGAAGACATTCCAAATTAAAGAAATAGCCTATGGGGCTCCTCAGTGGCCAGGTCAGTTAAGTGAGTGTCTTCAGCTCCGGTCATGATTTCAGGATCCAGGGATCCATGCTGCACCGGGCTATCTGCTCAGCAGGGTACATAGGGATACCCTGTATAAGTGGGTAGATGGAACATTATGAGCTGATTAGGTGTCTAAAGTAGAATACTGGTCTACCCGCATTCAGAAAGCATTCTAAGCAAAATGTTCTTGGGAAGAAAGCTTGGAAAACAGGATTGAATGAAGAAACTGTATAATAGTGACCTAGATGAAGAGAAAGCAAGTGGGGAATATGTAAGAGGTTGCAAAGAGAAGCAAGGTTTCCCAGGATTTTGAAGATTTTATAAAAGAGGTTGAGGATTTTGATTCTTTCCTTGAGTATAGTATAGCATCAGTGGGCTAAGAGCTGAAAAAAATTGATCTCAGTGAGCTTAATCTAACTATCTATCTTTCTTTCTTTCTTTCTTTCTTTCTTTCTTTCTTTCTTTCTTTCTTTGGAAGGGAAGAGTTATCTAATGAAGGGAAGTTTGAGGAAGTAAAAAATTGAGAGGAAGAAACTTGGAGTACCTATGGTAAAAAAATAAATTGATTCTGCACTTTCTAGCTAAGGGAAGTAGGGGTTAAGATGAAGACAAAGCGGTTAAATATTGGCATGACTGAATGAAGATATGAAAAAGAAAATTTTAAAAATTGAGTCAGAAATGACCCTAAGATGTGTGCCTTGACTACACCTATGAATAAGGTAAGTTTAAGAACAGGATCTTTTTTCAAGTGGTCTATAAAAGGGGCACCAATCCAGTAAATTAAGATTAATCAAAGATGACAATTCTAATAATGTGTTTCCCTTCAATTAGCACCTCATTTTATAGCATTTTGCTAGCATTTTTGTTTTCTTTGTGTGTCTGTGAGGATTTGAAACATGAAGCACATAGACATGTTTAATAATGCCCAAAGAAATGAAGGAACAAATAACTAAGTGCACAAACAAGCCAGTATGTGGGGAATCATTGTTTCCAGCTGTGCTGGGGCAGGAGATGGAGTAGATGCTCAGATGATTCCAGGTTAGGAAGCAAGCTTAAATGCCCTCCCGTATTGAGGTGCCCAGCACAATGCAAAGTGCACTCTTAGCTCAGTGCTTGGGAGCTACTGTTATCACCAACATCCTTGGTCTCTGCAACATCAGAGGTGTTGACCCGATGACAAGAGAGCTCAAATGCCCAGAAGGCATGATGGTGCTTGTCTTTTCTAGTTTCTATACTGTTTTGGGAGACAAGAGCTCATCATCAGTATATCTTCAGTAATTCAAGAAAGTTTTCTCTTTTAAATTTCCAGTGATGTCTCCATTTCATAAAGGTAGAATAATGTTATCAGAAATTTTCTTCTGGGCTCAGAAACCTTTATTTCTGTCTGCAACAGTGCTTTTCAATGAGGCACTAAATGTAAATTTCACCCTTTGGTACTTGTGACACAAAGTGCATGTGGCTTTTTGTTGATGTCAGCAGAAAGTTGCAATTGACATCTACCCATAGCAACAATTTACTTGAAGGTTTTAGAGAAATAAAATATATATTTAGGGACGCCTGGGTGGCTCAGTTGGTTAAGCAGCTGCCTTCAGCTCAGGTCATGATTCCAGCCTCCTGGGATCGAGTCCCACATCGGGCTCCTTGCTCAGCAGGGAGCCTGCTTCTCCCTCAGCCTCTGCCTGCCACTCTATCTGCCTGTGCTCACTCTCTGTCAAATAAATAAATAAAATCTTAAAAAAAAAAGATTAAAAAAAAATATATATATATATTTAAGCAAACTATTATATTATTGGATACAATAAAATATTTGCATGAATTTGTTGGTTAGACTACCGGAACTTAACAGTTTGGTATGAGAAAAGGCCATTCCAGAAATGTTCCCAGTCTTCTAGACTCTAGCATTCATTTGGGTTATTCATTTAGCTTTGTTTCTTGATGGGGTGTGTGGGGCATTTTGGCTTAAATGTTTTAGAAACATACCTGGTAACTTGAAAGCAAGTTCAATAGATTAATCCGCAACATTAAAAAAATACAGGACAATTTGAAAGTGAAGTTTATTCTTGATTTGTATACCTTGTAAAATTATTGTAAGCTTGTAGTCACGTATTTTTATCCCTTTGGATCTTACCTAGATTGACTTAAAGGAATGATTCAGATGTTTAACGCAGTTGGCCTTAAATTTGAATGGGATATCATGTTGTCTCAATTATATATCATTTATATTAGTGTTTTGGCTTTCATAGTGATCTTACGTGTGTAAAGAAGATATTTCTCTTTGCATAAACATAAATGTTAATAATAGTTTTTAATCGCATTTTAAAAGTGTGAAGTATACAGATTTCAAATACATTTCAAGCAGGTTTGTTTGAAGGAGATACAAAATATGAAGGATTAGTAAAAATTGATCTTCTAGCGTGCCCAACGTGTGTGCCTTTTGAGATTAAATATAGGCAAATCTGCCAAATCATTGAGCACCAGGAAAAAAAAAAAACAGTTAAAAGTTTAATTTGGAAATAGCTAAATGTAAAACTATTTGAAAAACCAGTAGGAATAAGCAAGGAATGTTTGAGTTTTTCCTTTGTTTATCTCTGTTATTATAGATCTATTTAATTTCAGTTCTTGTTTGTTCCTTTTGCCCTATATTTTTCAGAATTCTTCCATGTTCACCTGGCTAATCTGAATACTAACCATAACAAATAGATGTTTGGAAGCATTAAAGTGATGACTTTCAAAGGGGCTATTATCATTTATCATAGAAATGAATTCAGCCCACCGATGATAATTTAGCCTATAGGTAAAATGAGCATCATATGTTTATAAAATGAATTTTTCAAATGTTTGATTTTCTCAAAATAATGTTTCCCAAGGATGCAATATTGCATTTAATATTATGTTCACAGGGGATACTTTATGTCATAAACCCCCAAATTCTCTGCTTAACCATTATACAAGGATTGAGAGATTGGTTCCAAAAAATCTTCAGTGGACAAAATTCCCTAAGTTTTTATAGAAATATCTTATTGTATCCCTCATTTTTGTATGTTCTCTGTATTATAGGTTAGTTGCAATCTTGGGCTCCAAAATCAGACTTTCTGGAATTGACTCCAGCCCCACCTCTGAGGAACTACATAATACTGCTTTAGTCTTCTCCTCTGATGACAGTACTAACCCTACTTGACCACAAGAGGATTATGAGCTAAAGCCAAGGTGCTGAGAGCCACAGTCCTCATGGTACCCAAACTGTGAGCTGAGGTATGCAAGGGTCACCATAGGAAATTCACAGGGTCACTGCAAAATATTTTAAACTTCTGTGAAACGCCACAGGGACTACTAGCCTGTGTTATTTTGGTTTCAAAATTAGATCATTCTTTGTTCTTCTTGAGGGTGTCATCTCTTTATGCAGCTGGGTTTTTGTCAGTTGCGATGATTAAAAAGAAAGTACTGTGTGAACATCATCGTGGAACAGGAAATGAACGTGTGGTGTCTGGTCGAAGACATTGTGCAGTACATAGTGAGCACACATGTCCCACTAGCTGGTAGTTTTGTTTATTTAAGAATTAAATAAGAATATTATTTTTTGTTCAATTTATGTGTATTATTTTCTCAAATGGCTACTGAGTTTCTTTAGGATGTAAATACTTAAATTCTTTGGACCTAACTAGTTAGTGAATAGAACTGGCAGGCATTCCATTTGGCCTAAAGATGCCATGAAAAGATTACGGAGTTACTAAAGGTGCTGTGAACAGAGAAAGTTGGGAAATCTTTAGCTTAGCATTTTCTCGTGCCTGTGGTAGGCCTTTAGTCAAGGTTGGTGATGACAAAAAAAAATCAGAAGCTATTTCCCTAAGTTTAGCTGACATTCCTCCTGCCATCATTTGAACTCTTTACTTCCTGTGCAGTGACTGCTGGGGGCTTGGGGGGAGGGCAGGGAGGAAGAAAAAAAGAACAAGGACAGAAGGAAATGAAGTACATCGGTCTGCTGATGGAGATTGAGACCTCTGACTAGGGGTGTGGAAATGAGAGTGACCTTGAGTGATGAATATTGGATGAGCGACTGCCTGCTACAAAAAACAAAGAGGAGGGAGGAGCATATCACATAGGAATCGCTCCAGAGCCAGGAGAAAACCTATGGACACCACAACTCGGCCTTAAAAACAGAAAACATAATAATGGTATGCTGAGCTTAGGAGTAGTGGTGCAGAGAGGGGGAGAGACACTGAGGGAGGTTTGAGTGGCAGACAGTGGGGCAAGGCAGGAGCCTCCAGCAGGTCTGTGGAGGGGCTGGTATGCACTGCCCCAGGGGCACAGAGGGACCATGTGTACCCCTAGGAGAAGCTCCTGATCTGAGGTACAACCCCCACCCCCCCCTCCTGGACCCAGCCCATGGCTCAGGAGGTATGTACTGGGAGGCACTGAGCTGGGTTTGAATTCTCAGAAGCTGCGCCAGGCACTCAGCCAGGGCGAGACCCTCTCTTCCTCCCCACTTCCCCTCACCTGTTTAGGACCCTTGGATGGATTAGGTGGGTGGAGATACTGAGAAAACTGTTGAGCCATTAATCTGTGCTCTTACTGTACCTCTCAGCAGATGGCCTTGGGAAGCGCTTGTCACATCTGGAAAACATTTCCCTAATGGAAATCGAGAACGTGGTTAGCTAATTCTTTTTAAATATCCCTATATGAACACATATTCTTTCAGTTCCTTTCTCCCAGCCACTTTTTTCTCCAACTTAAATTATATTACTTTCTTATTCTTTTATCAAAGGGCCCATTCCACACTTAATAAAATGTCTAATTAATAAAACTTAATTTTAATTTTAGGAAAGTCCCCTCTCTGGAGAAGCCTTTCCCCCAAATAGCTGTATTTCATTTCAAGTTTATAAGTAAGTTCCATTGTTCCTTTGGTAACTGATTGTAATGCTAAAAGTTGTTATGTATCATTTAAGGAAAATTTTGAATTAAGGATATTTTAATAGTCATTATTTTGCCATATAATTTTAGTTATAAATGTGCAAAGTATGTACTCAGTATATATAACCTTTCAGGGTTATATGTGGGAAAAATGCAACTAAAGTTTAGTTAAATAAATTAAAACTCTACTTTCAGCATGAAAAACCTACAAGTATACACAGTATATTTCAGAGGCCTTAACTTTTTCTCAGAGACACATGCATTTATAGTTTGAACCTGTGGCTGAGGCTCCTGCAAAACCCCCATCTTCAGGATTTTTGGCAAGTTTTAACTAATTTATACTCAAGGTACTCCGTTCACTAGGTTTTTCTGTGGTTTCCTTATCACTGATACATATTAATGACATCAGACAAATAAAGTGCCTTCCGTAATTGCTTGTCTCAAAGCATTGTAAAAATCAAATATGGGATAATTAAAAATTCATTTGCGGTTTGTGGCTGTGAATTTGACTGCTGGAGGGTTGAGCGATGGGTCTGCAAGTGTTCTTGATAGGTTTGCTTGGTCGATTCCAAGTCCCTCATATTTTGCGGAGGGCATCTGTGAAAGGAGAGTAGGATGCCCTCAAGTACAGTGTGATAACTGTGCACACGGGCCCAGATAACTCTCGAAAAGAACTGTTAAAATAACCGTTAGGGGCACCTGGGTGGCTCAGTCATTAATTTGGCTGAGGTCATAATCCCTGGGTCCTGGGATCCAGCCCCACATCAGGCTTCCTGCTTGGAGGGAAGCCTGCTTCTCCCTCTGTCCCTCCCTTTGCTCCCTCTGCCCCTCCCTTTACTTCACGAGGTCTTTCTCTGTCAAATAAATGAATAAAATTAAAAAACAAAAACAAAAAACGTTGAAGGTAAAGACAGATTATTTTCCAAGGCAAAAAAATTAGAGTCTGGTGATACACAGCTACTCAACTTTCACTATTCATGCAAAATGCTTTCAGCCAGATTTAAGAATATTTTATGCATTTGTGAAACAGAAAACTCTGTTTCTGTTTCATCATTTCACTGACCATACTGCTTTCTTTAAAATATAATATATATATATATAAATATGTATATTTATATATATATGGGTTATTTTGAACTTTATTGGTCACTTTTAGGTTCAGTTCCCTATTAATTCTTAACCATGGGTTAGCACTTTCTGTTGTATTCATAAAGAGATTCTCTGAAGATATGTAATTTTTTTTAAAGATTTTATTTATTTATTTGACAGACAGAGATCACAAGTAGGCAGAGGCAGAGAGAGAGAGAGAGGGAGAAGCAGGCTCCCTGCTGAGCAGAGAGCCTGATGCTGGCCTCTATCCCAGGACCCTGAGATCATGACCTGAGCTGAAGGCAGAGGCTTAACCCACTGAGCCATCCAGGCGCCCTGAAGATATGTAATATTTAAAAATTTTCTTTGTTAACCCAAAGAATGCGCAAGGTGCTTATAAGAACAGTCCCATTTATATGGTAGCATATTGAATTTAAAATGTTCTGGGGATTTGTTAAAATTTACATTATTTTTCCATCAGTGCAATTGCATTTTAAATGATAAATAATCTAAAAGAGTTCATTTGTAAGAAAAGCTACATTAGAAAATATTTTCAGTGCCTAAAGATGTAGATATTTTTAATAATGAAAAAAGAGTCTGTGTGAAGAAACTGTAATTAGAACTAATCTATCCATTTGTTCATGGAATTCTCCTAATGAGCAAGCGAATCACATATTCTTAATTATTTGTAGTTATTTTGACCATTTACATAAATAACCCTTTGAAAATATGGGTAGGACTCATGATACCAAGTTAGTCTTGTTTTCTGAATTTTGAGCATTTGAAGTAAATTTAAATTCATTCCTTCATTTGACAAGAATTTTTCTAGGCATAGGAGATACATTGAGTAATGGGCAAAATGGATAGAATCCCTTTCTCTTGATTTTAGCATTTTAGTTAGGGGAGCCCTCTCTCGAAGACAAGGAAGTAAGTAAATACATAACATGTCATAGGGTGTTTTGGAGAAATATAGAGTAGGGAGGGAAGGTAGAGAGAGCCAGAGGACAGTTTACAGTAGGGTCTTCGGGGCGCCTGGGTGGCTCAGTGGGTTAAACTTCTGCCTTCGGCCCAGGTCATGATCTCAGGGTCCTGGGATCAAGTCCCGCATCAGGCTCTCTGCCGGGCAGGGAGCCTGCCCCCCCCCGCCGCCTGCCTCTCTGCCTACTTGTGATCTCTCTCTCTCTCAAATAAATAGATAAAATTTTAAAAATAAAATAAAATAGGGTCCTCTTCTCACTGACAAGGTGATCTTTGAAGCCTGAGAGGTAGTGAGGGCCTGAGGGGTGGTAGATTGAATAGGGCCTTGGAAGGTACTCTAAGAACGTAGGCTTCTATCCTGCAGTCTGAGGAGCCAGAGTAAGGATTTTTAGCTGAGGAGTAGCATGACCGCACTACCTCTCCGGGAACAGAGGTTGTGTGAGGTGGCATGAAGGAGCCAGTCAGCAAGCCTTCACAAAGCAAGTAAGTTCTTGAAGTGTAGACATAATGGTGGCTCTGAATCTGGATATTTGGGATTCACTGACTTACTGAATGTGGAGAGTGAAAGAAAGGGAAGCTAAGGATGGCACCAGGATTTTTGTTCTGAGCAGTTGGAAGGACAAGATGGTTTGCTGAGTGAGGAAGACTGTGGGATGAGTCCCGTCATAGGTCTGAAGTGGAAGCAGAGACCCAGACTGCGATGTCCATTTAAGACTGCCACCTCTTCAGGTCCCTGAGTGGCTCAGTGGTTTAAAGCCTCTGCCTTTGGCTCAGGTCATGATCCCAGGGTCCTGGGATCAAGTCCCACATCGGGCTCTCTGCTCAGCAGGGAGCCTGCTCCCCCCGCCGCCGCCTGTCTCTCTGCCTCCTTGTGATCTCTGTCTATCAAATAAATAAATAAAATCTTAAAAAAAAGAAAAAAAAAAGAGTTCCACCTCTTCATAATCTAGGGCTAGAATGCCATATGAACATTTTACCAT
Source organism: Enhydra lutris kenyoni (assembly GCF_002288905.1). Classification (NCBI taxonomy): domain Eukaryota; kingdom Metazoa; phylum Chordata; class Mammalia; order Carnivora; family Mustelidae; genus Enhydra; species Enhydra lutris. Next base: position 16,545,622 of record NW_019154085.1, read on the forward strand.
TTTTGTTTCTCATTCAGAACAGAAAGGTATTATCTGACAGTGTGGACAATTAAAGGTGTTTTCTTTTATTCAGGGCATTTCATTTGTTGTTCAAATAAAAGCTGATTGTGTTAGGTTCTGAAAGGCTATTATGGATGACATGATTCGTGGATACCGGCCAATACTAGGTATTTTTTTCTTTAGTAGTAAACTCTGGCAGTAGTAATACTAAAAGTGATTGCATTTTCATTATTTTAATCCAATTAACTATCAGAATTTGTGGTTTGGAATAGTGAAAGCTTTTCGGGGGGGATTAGATTACAAGAGTTTACATTACTGGTTAAAGCAATTAAAATAAAGGTTACAAAATTAAGAAAAGCTTGTAGCGCCACATGGGTAGCCTGATACATTTTATTAAGATTTGATGGACATTCTGACATCAGAAGAGAGTTTTTGTTGAATCAATTTAAAGCAGAAGAGATAGATGGTTCCTTAAATGGAGAGAAGAAAATGGAATATATGCACCTTTGAATTTATCTTTGAGAATGTTCTTAATGTAAGTTGAAAGCTGTTGCATTTTAAACATTACAAACAGGCAGCTTGTTTTTAAAACATCATAATGCTTGATAGTGTACACTCCTAAGGGGGAAATTTCTTTGCTAGAGAGGCTTTGAAACTTCACGTAGAAAATACTCTTTCCTTGCTTTTTTTGCTGAGGTGTAAAATTTGCAAAAGCTAGGGAAAACTACGATAGTTTTCAAACAGCTGACATGTCATTTGTCGTTTTCTGCGGGATTTTGTGATTTTCCTGTTCTCCCTGGCCTAGCTATTTGCCCCATGCTGAGCCATGTCTGGCCCCTTGCATGGGTCCTGCTCAGTATCAGCTCCTTTGCGGTAGCACGGTACCTCTGGCGACTTTATCCTTGCTCTCCTATCCTTGAGACCCGTCATCGTGGGTCCCATCATACCCCAACTTCATTGAAAGCTTGTATGCATGACTCTCCAATTCCCCCATACACCATTTTCCCGACATTTTAGTACGAAAAACTTCAAATAAAAAGAAAGGGGAAATAATTACACACTGAAGACCCATATAGTCACCACCACCCAGATTTTATGATGGACATTTTACTATAGTTGCTTTGTTACACATCCATCTTCTGTCTGTTCCTGTAACCATTCTTCAGTCCATCTTATTTTTTTTTTAGATTTTATTAACACATAATATGTTATTTGTTTCAGAGGTACAGGTCTGTGAATCAGCACTCACCACAGCACATACCCTCCTCAGTGTCCATAACCTAGCCACTCTCTCCCTCCTCCCCCACCCCTCAGCAACCTTCAGTTTGTTTCCTGGGATTAAGAGTCTCTTAAATTTTGTCTCCCTCCCTAGTCCCTCCTATTTTTGATGCATTTCCAAGTCATTGCAGACATCAGTGAACTGCATCCCTAACACTTCGGCATTCATGTTATTCGATATTGTTTACAGATTATATATACAATGCAATGCACACAAATCCCAAGTCTATCATTTGATGAGTTTTGACAGATACAAACACCTGTGTAATGCAAAACCCTATGGGGATATAAAACATTACTGTCAATTCAGAAAGTCACTGAATTTTCCCAATCAATCCCCCCCTCCAGCCCCATGTAGCAGCATACACTGTTTTGATGGTTTTCTACCCTGGTTTGCCCAGTTTAGGACCCCATGCAATTGGAATTATACAGCCTGTATTCTTTTGTGTACGGCTTTTTTTCACTCAGCATAATGCTTTTGAGATTTGCTCCTTGGTGGGTATGTGTTAGTTAGCTCCATTCTAATGGTGAGTAATACTCCATTTTATCAGTAGTCTACAACTTATTCATATAGTCTCCTATTACAGGGCACCCGGAATATTTATAGTTTTGGGTTGTTATTAATGATATGGATATGGCCTTTCTCTCTTTTAAATGCAACTCATCTTTCATCTAATAAATAATCCTCCGCCCACTAAAAGTTTTATAATTTAGTCTTGATTAAGGCAATCTTTGCATTATAGCTTATTCAAATTTCTAAAAACACTTTGCATATGACAAGAGGGTTTTCTTGGAGACTTGAGCAGTTTGAGGGATGGTTTTGTGCCTCCAAATGTCTTCTCTTTAGCTGCCTCTTCTAGGCAGTTACTTATTTCCTAAGGGTCTTCCATTTAGATAAGCACATTGGATTTTTGTCCTTAATTCTTATCTATTCCCATAGTCATATTAAGGTGGGGACAATAAAAGAGGGTTTTCTTATTCCCTGCGTAATACTGAGAAAGCCCCTTTTGGAAGTATGTTTGAAGAACAATCAAGGGTCCTGGGTAATTATCTACCTAATGCTCCCTCCACTTTTAGAGCCTTGCAAAATAAAAAGGCTTAAGGTTCCTTCAAGCATTCATCCGGAGACTGCGAACCATTAGGATACACTAATCTCTGTTAGATTGACAAATTTTTAAAGCAATTTTGAATGTGAGCTTAATATTACCTCCGGCAGTCACATTTCCTAGAGTGAAATTGGAACGCCTGTCTATAAGCCCTTGCGATCCGAAGACTCTAGTTTGATTTTTGCACTTTCCTTTCTCAGAGTCTTCAAGAGCAAAACGCTGAGTCCATTTTGGTGTGTGCTTTTGTCTACATAACCCTTTCTGACTAGCACAAAGCCTGGGGTACAGTGCTGATCTTATGCCCTGGAGTTCTATAGCTCTCAATTTAAGCCCAGGAAAGAGGACCTATCTAGGAGGTGATATCATCTATCCTCTGATGAAAAACTTCTTTCAAAGACCATTGCACCTCATACCGAACAATTATTATATTTGATTAAAAGTGAGGCCAAGAATCCAGTGTTTGCATTTTCTCTCTCTCGCCTGTGTTTTCAGCTAATATTGGAGAGCCTTTTTATTTACTCAGCCAGATTGACAAGATTATAAATGAGAGCTGTGTGTGGAAGCCTCTAATTTTTCATAAGTAAATGAATTAATTTATCATCGCTGTTGTGTTTCATTGCTGTCACCATGCCAGACTGCCCTGCTCCTTTATTCCCCCTTTTGCCTTCTAAACATTGGATCCATGTCATCGTGTTTGACAGGTTTCTGATTCCCTTGTCAGATGCAATTTGGTGCTAATCACATTTCCTTTGCTCAGTGTCAATGATACAAGCCATGCATAATATTCCTATATGTCCACTCACTCACTCGCAGTGCAGCTGGAATATCTTGGGCATTAATCTGATAGAATGCCACATTGAAATGCAAAAAATGATGCTTAAACGCTAAGATACTGTGGTCAGGCAGATGTGGGATAGATAAGTGAGGCTAAACTAGTAATCTTTCCTTAGGTTTGATGAATTTTATTTCATTCTTGAATATCTCATTACAAACCCGAGACTATGTAATCAGTGCTGGTTCATTAGACCTTCAGCATTTTTAATCGAATTCATTCATTGTCCATGAATGAAGGAATGAGGATTATTTTTCCCATTAAAAAACAAGTTATAGGTAGTTATTTTTAATGTTGAAGAGCGTTTCTAAGATCATGCACTTTATTGAATGTATGAAAATAGCTAACAATCTAGAAAAATCTATTTACGGAATAATATATCAGTTTCCAGCCTTGAGAAGGTCCCGAACAACAGACCTTCCAATAGATCATTTTAGACATATACAAACAGTATGATGGTTGGATTTTGGCAGATTTAGGAAGGAGGTGATTGTTGTTTATTTTTGAAGCCTAGTGACATAGTTTGATCATCCAAGAAGGAGGAGAGAAAGCCCTTGAAAAAGGAACAGCATGAGCAAAAGCAGAGCCATGGAAAGGCAGTGTTTATTCAGCAAAACAGTTGTTGTCTATTATAGTGGACAATAAGACTAGCAGAGCAATTCAGGAACATGTGGGGAAGGGCCTTGATTTTGTGGATAAGAAGGAATCATCTTTTTTAAGAGCAAGTCTGCATCATGATTAAATTTGAATTTTTAGAAATTTAAAAAAAAATTGGTCTTATGGAAGGAGGATGAGAGAAAGAACCAAAAGGGTCATCAAACGGGGGCCTCTTGCAATAGGCTGGATAAACAGTAAGGACACAAACTAGGACAATGATGGTGGAAATTTCCAGAAAAGGTATGACACATGTGAAAGGCATTACTGACCAACATGTAGTTATGCTGGTAGCTTGGATATGGTGGGATGCAGATACAAGGGAAAAGGAACAAAAAAGGAAAAAGAAAAGGAAAAAGGAAAAGGGAGGAAGAAAAGGAAAAAGAAACAAAAATATTTCCTGGGTTTTGGTGAAACAGGGTGCTGTGGATTGTGATATCTTTCAAGTGGGAAGACCAACCTCAGTGTGGATAGGGTGAGATTGTGAGTCCAGTTTGGGTTCTTCTGAATTTGGGGGTCCCTGTGGGACATCTAAATAGTGGTGAGCAGTGGTCAGGAAGTGGAGATATTCGGTGGTTATTTTCATGTGTACAGTGAACAACTGAAGTCGTGGGAGGGGTTGTAGTTACCTTAGGAGAAGGCATAGCAGCAAAAAAGAGAAGCTGATGAATTTTGCAATCTTGGGGTTCAGGGCATATTTATTTAAGGGAAAAAATTGTACCAACGGGCACTAAGAAAAGACTAAAATAAGCAGTTACCAGAAAAGAGAAGTACCGTGGAAGCCGTGTGGCGTGGGGGGATGGCCCACACTGTCAAATGCCGTAGAATACCTAAGAGGAGGGCCAGGGAGGTGCTTTTGAATGAATAAATATAAGACTTTTTCTATATAGGGAATATTTATTTATTTATTTATTTATTTTTTTAAAGATTTTATTTATTTATTTGACAGAGAGAAATCACAAGTAGGCAGAGAGGCAGGCAGAGAGAGAGGAGGAAGCAGGCTCCCTGTTGAGCAGAAAGCCCGATGTGGGGCTCGAACCCAGGACCTGGGATCATGACCTGAGCCGAAGGCAGTGGCCCAACCCACTGAGCCACCCAGGCGCCCAAGTGTTGATTAAGAGCCAAGGCAGTTTCAGTGGAGTGGTAGAACTAGAAATTGCATTGTGTCTGGTTGAGAAGTGAAGAAAGGGTGTGGGATTTCTTTGACAGCTTTCAAAGAAATTGGTAGTAGAGGGGAAGATGGAAGCACATTGGGCTTACGGTTTGAAGGGCATGTGAACACATAAAATGATGTCTTTTTAAAAAATATGCATACCTTCTCAGAGTCAGGGGGAGTGATAGCATGCTGAAAGGAGTGAAAGTTGGTTCTTGGCAGGCAAGACTATCTTAAATATTATAGTGGGTTGTTTCCCAGGAAAGTTCAACTTATCTTACAGGATCTTTTCCCTTAGTGTTTCATTTCTCTTGTTGGGTTTTCTTGGGTATCATACCTTAATGGCAGGTTTACAAACTGCGTACAGGATCAGCGCTATAAAACTATGGCAATAGGGGCACCTGGGTGGCTCAGTGGGTTGGGCTTTTGCCTTCGCCCCAGGTCGTGATGCCAGGGTCCTGGGATCGAGCCCTGCATCGGGCTCCCTGCTCAGCGGGGAGCCTGCTTCCCTTCCTCTCTCTCTGCCTGCCTCTCTGCCTACTTGTGATCCCTGTCTGTCAAATAAATAAAATCTTTTAAAAAAACAAAACAAAACAAAACAAAAAACTCTGGCAATATTACAGCTATGACTAGGGGACTTCCAGTTTACTGTGACATCTCAAAGCTTTCACCCAAAAAGTGGCCTATGTCCTTTGGCTGCCTTGTGCATGTGTTGTGTTGCTCAGCATTTTGTGTGTGTGATTTGGGCTTTGAATATTTGAAATACAGTTTATATTTTGTTATTTAATTTACAAAAGTTATTCAACCTGGGGCGCCTGGGTGGCTCAGTTGGTTAAGCATCTGCCTTCTGCTTAGGTCATGATCCCAGGGTCCAGGGATCGAGCTCAGCGGGGAGCCGGCTTCTCCCTCCGCCTGCCACTCCCGCTGCTGGTCCTCTCTTGGTCTCTCTTGCATGTTCTCACTCTCTCTTTCTCTGTCAAATAAATACATAAATAATAAAATCTTGGGGGAAAAAAGTTATTCAGCCTATCAAGTGCTGATTATTATATATTATTATATATTATATCAAGTGATAAAAATAGTTGACAATATCTGAATGATTATGTAGTAGCCAGTTAAGTTAGATATTATTTTCTTGGATCAAGCAAAACTTATATCGAGTAGAAAGTTCAGTTCACTAAAAATATACTTGAAGAATTAAATCTTTTAATTGCTTTGCCTTTACTGGAAATAGAATAATTTTGAATTTTTTTCTTAGAAATTTGATTACATTGCTGTTATGTATTTATGTAAATTAACTTCATATGAAGGTTGAGAATTACAATTTATGTCAGTAAAAATGTTTCATTAAAATTGCTCAGCAAATAAAGTTATAAAACTAAGTTAAATGTTAATAACTTTTTAAAAAAATTATTTAGTCATTCTTAACTCTGTACTGAATAAAAAGCATAGGCCTTATACTTACTCTTTTTAATTTATGAAACATAGATACACATATGGTGCATGACTAGATATACCATATATAAAAATTTCATGTGGGTAGCAATTAGGAAAATAGTGTTTTAAAAGGCTCCTTAGGGAGACAGTGGTGAAAAAAAAAGGTAAGAAATATTGGGAGAGATATTAAGAAATATCTTAATATTTGCTCGGTTTCTGTTCCTACTTCAGCTGAACACTGATTTATCTGTGAGAGTTTCTAATCAAGGTGATAGGACTGATATTTATAAAAATTACCTGCTCCTTTTGAGACACAGTACCTACAGAGGACATACACTTAATGATACTTTTTATACCCACAAGTAATTTTGATTAACAGAACGTGGTAGCCACGATTTCAGAGGCTGATATGGCTAAAACTGCAAGTCACATTTTAATCACCTGAATTGAATTCCACTCTAACCAGAATTTTTCAGACCCAAAGATAGGCTATCAATGTGTTGTTTGCCTTGGTGATGCAGTAGTTGATGAATGATATTGTGGGAAAAAGCTGATTAAATTCAGGACTCTAAAAGCCAGAACACAAAGGACTAAAGCCATTGTTAGAGAAGGAGAACCTTGAGCAATCAGATCACTGGAGTCTTGGGTTGAAACAGTTAAAGGATGGAATTGTGTGATTTGACTACACAACCAAAATAGCCATCCCACTGAACACAAGCCTGCGGGGAATTTTCAGAGGGGAGAGAGACTACCCAGGGACAGCCTGAAACAAAAACATGTCAGCTTTTGTTGGAGGAAGATGGTTCCTTTTTCAAGCTGTTAGAAGTTTCCAGAGCACAAAATCTTCCCATGCAATTAGTAATGGAACATTTATACGTAGTGCTGGTAGCTGCTTTTAGCTTGTTTTGGCCTGAGTCATTGCAGAATTTCAGGCTGGCATTCTCAAATAAATGGGCATTAATTTTACAGATCACTTTTTTCCTTTCTAAAATTTTAACATTTGAAAAGTTAAAAGCACATACATTTGTGGCAATTTTATGTATTAAAAATCTATCAAGGTATCATTTGGTTACTATTAAAGTAGTTAAAGTTATCGGGAATAGTCTTTTGAAAGATCTGGCTCCCTTGTAAGTATCTTCTGAAAATCCATGTGAAAACAGTTATTCAAGAGAGTCCTTCCCCACTGTGTGGAATTTTGTAACCAAAACACTGAGGACTTTTAAAAAAAATAATCTGTCTCAGCTTTTAGGGAGCTTGAGACTTAATAGAAAAGCTAAGACATACACACATCTAGAACTATTCACAAACTAAAATAAGTGAAAATGCAATGCAAATAACATATGTAAGTGTTGAATTGGATTCACAGTAATCGAATGATCAGTCACTAAGGTTAATAAAAGCCAACTTCCCAGAAACGGAATACTGACCAGGGTTTCAATGAAGAGAACAGTGTAAATTGGAATGGAAGAAGGAAGAAATTCCGTCATTTATAAAATAAATAAATAAGTAGATAAATGATGAAAGTACAGGAAAGCCAACAACTCGTGCAGTTACAGGGATGGTAGTGAGTTTTCCCTGACTGGATAGGACATCTTGGGAAGAGATGAGAATGGCAAAGTGTGGTTACTCACGACATGTAAACTCTGGCAGATGGAGGTCTTGAGACTGAAGGGGGGATTTTATCTCTTCCTTTGACAAAGTGAGTTGAAGAAAAAAGAAATTTTGATTCTTAGTGCATGGCTTAACTTTGTATTTGGGATTGCAGCCCATCAACCCCCCCCCCCCCAACCCCTGCCTGCTCACGCTATTTGATGAGTAGTATTCTTGTGTTTTGACATAGTCATTGTAACAGCTGGAATTCCTTGAGTCCAAACAAGAAAAGCCAAGTCTTACCTCAAATAAGAGGAAATATATTGGAAAACGTGAGAGCTCATATAGTCAAAGGGAGGCTCAGAACTGAGAACTTGTGAATGGGTAGGAATCAAGGCAAGAAGGGCACATGGGAATAAAAACTGCTTTTTTAGGAGTAATCTGGTCAGCACAAGGAAACTTCAGTAATCTGGTCAGCAACAAGGAAACCTCAGTCTTCCGTCATCATCATGTCACTTGAGGGAGACTTAATGTTCCAGAAGAATAGTATTTCCTGAGCCGAGGTCTTGTTCCCATCCCTACACTGTTCTAGGCCAGAGACAGGGACAAGATCTAGAACCTTCATCTTTGGTAGTGAGTTCCAGGCATCTGGATTTTTCATCCAAGCCAGACAGCACATGAGGTTAAGTCCCTTGTAGAAAATCCAGAGCCTGCTAGCCATGGAGAATGGATGTGGTTTGGCCAGATACTGATAAATGTCCCTCTGTTGTCTTTGGAACTTGAGTGGAAAAACAGGAGCCATTTATCCTAGAGTCTTTGACATTAAAGCAGCTACTCATCCATTTCTTCAAACTCTTACTGTATTAATCAAGCAACTTCTTTTTCCCTGACCATGGGAAATGGCACACCCTTCACCACTAAGAATAGAACCTAAGTATTACTAATTAAGTCCCAAGTTCAATGATGTTAATGAAATTGCTTGGGGACCAAGCAGCTAGAAGTCCCCATACTGTGTAATACCAAGTAGTGTTCCTACCGAAGCCCTTGTCAGCGTGTGTGCTCTCTCTGTGGAAGTATTTCGTGGTTTCACTCTGAAGCAAGCCAGGTCTCCATAGCAGTTTTTAGTTTTCTTTAGTTAATAATCTCTCTTCTGGACCTTGAAGCCCAGACTTCCAACACAGTATCTGGGGTAAACCTTAACAAGTTCTTAAACACCAATTGTATGACATAATTTTCAGTGAGTTTTCCCAGTACATGATTACGTTAATATTAAATATTAGTTTTTTAGATGTTAAGGTTTCTAAACTGTGACATTCAAATGTGACAAAAGATCTATACCTCTCATCTGAAAGCCAACATTGCTGACATTGATATGGTTTGTGTCACTGAAAGGGGATTAATTAATTCCAGCAGTACACTTTGGATTCTTTCGCTGAAAGATAATAGTATAATATAGTCAGAATTATTTTTAATGATCCAGAGAAAGTCCACAAGTGAGAGTTAAGGGGATTTGAATTTTCACCACTACTTTAGCAGAGAATCCATAGCCCTTTTTAGGACTAAATAAAAGCATGTTTTGGGCAATACTTTTTAAAAAAAAGGAATAATTATAGAAGATGCATCAAGACTAATAATATAATTGTATGTGTATTTGGAGAATTACTACTCAAGCTATTTTGGGTTATAATTATAACCTTAAAAATCATACATGAATGGTTTGAATTGATACAGAAATGCATTCTGTTTGGGAGTGTATACAAGCACAGGATATTCTGTTTTGGAGTCTTGGTAACATGTCACAAGTCTTTTTCTATAGCTCATTACTTCTCCTTAATAAGGCCTAATAAACAGTTGGAAACTTTGTAGCTAAAGCACTAATAGAAATAAGGGTATCTGTGTGAGTGTGTATTATATACATGTATGCATGTGTGTACCTGCCATTTTTAAAAGGCATGTATCTACGAGTAAAAGCATGTACCAGTTATCTATTTTTATAATAATGCTGTGTAATAAATTGTTGCAAAACTTGGCGACTTACAATAAGCAGTTGCTCGCTGTCCGTGAGTCCACGTGTTAAGTGGGCATTTCCGGTTTCTCCTGGTATTAGTCACCCCAGGTGGAAAGATGTGATCTAGGCTGTGCTCTTTCACATGATGGGGATTTGCGGGCTACTGACTGGTCTCAGATGACCTAGCTGAGAACACCAGGCTCTTCTTTTTCAGAATCTTTTACCCTGCAGCAGCCTAACCCTGGGTGTCTGCTGTGGCAGAGCTCCAGAGAAGCTAGCAGGAAGGTGGGAGGCCTCAGCACCCTAGACTCTGAGCAGCACAGTATCAGTTCTGGCAAATTCTCTTGGGCAGCGTAAGTCACAAGGCCACCCTGGATTCGGAGAGTGGAGAAACAGACTCCATCTCTGATGAAAGGAGCTTCAAAGTCACCTTGTGAAGGAAGTGCTTTAAGGAGAAAAATGGAGGACATTTAAAGAAAAAGTCAATTTGCGACCAAACGCATATATGTAAAAACCTGAACATGTATGTAAAACTCTGGAAATTTCACAGTATGATTTTGGGCTTATGAAAAGCAGGGTTCTAAATCATTTGCAGGGCGATAAAGCAAAGGCTGCTTCTGGACAGGAGGTTCAGTCTCATCATCCGCGTGCCGTTGAAGTGCATTAAGGATCCCCACCAAATAGGAAAAAAGAGAACTTTGCCTAATCTTCCTTTGGGCAAGATCTTCCTTTGGAGCTTTGGGCAGATCAATTTACTGTTATCCTTTGCCTTTTTCTTACTCTTTTTCTGAGAACCTACCTTTAATTTTTAAATGCTGCTTCTCCATAACAATGGTTAGATTGGAAAGGCTGAGATTAGAGCTGACTAAGTAACAAAGAGTGGCCTAGTCTTTCCCCCCACCCAGGGCTGCTTCGATGAAAGCATTCCACCTAGGGACTGAGAATCCACCTGCGTGGTCTCTGTCCTGGCTTCCCCACTCCCAGTGCAGACATTTGATTATCCTTCTAATATCTGCAACTGACCCTGACTTACTAAGCCCCATCTTCCTGGCCAGGGGACTTTCCGTGCATCTGGTATTCTTAATCAGAATGCTTTTCCACAGTCCTGCGTTTAGCCAAAAATATTTCCCATAAGTTACAAGGACTTTTTTTCAATATGCTTCTGAAAAGAATTTATTGTTCATAAAGTATCAGTGTATGTACCATAGGTAGATACACTTCATTTTGGAGGTAGCTACACTAATATTTCTGGAATTTAGCAGCATCAAGATACTTGAACGAGTCAAGTAATCTGCTAATGGAGACAATAATACTGCTGAAGATCCCTGGTACTCTAAGCTTCAAACTTGCCAATCTTAATGACTTTGTAGAATGGATCAAAACAGGTTATTTGTTGTTACTTTACATTAAGAAAATATCTTAATATTACTGTCTTACACTTGACTAAATAATATTTATAAGTCAATGTAAAGTGCCTTAGAAATAACTGATGGAAAACTGCTTTAATGAAATGTATTTCCTTTCACGCCTAAATTTTTATATAGAATTTTACTTTCCAGCAAGGGAGAGGCTAGGAGGCAATTTTTTAAGATTACATAAACATGAACCAAATTTAAAAAATCCTTTTGGTTTTATAGATTATCAGAAGATCAGCTAAATGAGAAACTTCTATAAACAAGAGCTGGTTCTTCCCCAACACAAAGACATTTGGGAGAAAGTTCTTTTCCCTAGAATGCTGGCAAAACAGAAAATGAAAACAAATGTTGTGTCTCAACTCATAAGACATAATTATTTTTCTCTTCACTATTTTGTCTACTCCAGACAATTTAATTCTTCCCAAATCCAACTCTATCCCTACTCCCATTACAGTTAGCAGGATGACATTAACTTTTAATTTGCTGAGAATATTGAGGCTACCCAAGTTTAGCTCCCTTAATCCCGCTCTCCCTCAACATGAAAATCTCACTATGTTTTCACTTGCTTCTATTTACTGTGTCTAACTAAGAAATGGTCTTCCTCTTTGCCAAGCCCAACCCTTTAATTTATGTTTTTAATCATAATCCCCCATCTTCTTGAATCTCTAGGACTTTTGTGCAATTACATTTTTCCCAAGGTTTCTTAAAGAAATGTAAACAATTACATTTTTCTAAAGAGTTTGAAAAAGTTTTTTACATTTCTGATTCATCCTATATAGTCTGTTCTCCTTTTACTTACAAACATGCTCAATTTTTCTTTCTTCTTAAAAAAAAAAAAATCTGCATTCTTTTATATTTGATGTTGTTGTTCTCCTTTTCATTTCCTGTCTAAAATTCTGGACTATTTTTATCCTTCTCAACTCTACTTCGGTATCTCACACCCTGTCCTTCATCCAGTGATCTGACCTTCCATTTCTCTGGCTGCCCTGCTACACTCCCTCATCCCTTTAGGGAAACTTTATTCTGAGAAGGGTTAGTCGCTGTAGGGTCATCATCTTTATCTTTAGGCCATTGTAACCCGCAACCCATTTACTGTTCTCTTTCTGAAGATTTACCTTCCATATGCTTCTGACTTCAAGAACTATCTGGTGCCCTTGATTTCCTGTTCAGACTTCCTGGGTGCCTCCATTTCCCATTTTTTCCTCCCCTACATCAATCAATAGCTTCTCTTACTTCCTTTGCTCTCTGTTACTTTAAAACTTGTCTGAAAACGCAGTTTAACTCTTGTGTATGTATTTTATCTCCTCAACTAAATGGTAAAGGTCTTTAAGGGCACAGATGACATCTTCTAAATTTTTGTCTTGTCTTGCCAAAGGAGAAAGCAGAGTTCTCTAGGCTGATGTCATGATGTTTGGGAGGAGTTTCATTTGTTGGCTGGATGCTGATGGAACGGATAGGATGGTTTGGCTTAAACAGAGAACCAAGGCAAAAATGGATCTTCAGGGACATTTATGAAGTCAAATTAAGAATTTTGTAGCATTAGCACCGTGGAGTCAAACCGCTTTACTTCATGTACCACCTCTAGCACATTAGCTGTAGGATGTCAGTCAGATGTCTTCACATTTTAAAGTTCAGTTACGTTGTTTGTAAAACAGGGATAGCTGTAGCCTGTACTGTTGGTGTTTATGAGATTTTCCAGGCAAAGCTCTTAGCACAGTGCCTGGCGTATGGAAAGTACTCAATAGATGTTAGTTTTTCCTTAGGTCAGTTTTATCAATTTAAGAGTATTCATTTTGGGGTTTGGCGAAGACCCATTTAATCATAGTTTGTAATTTATCACCATGAGGCTTTTCTATAGGTTGAGTATGAAAAACTTTAGGATGTAGAGTAGTCACTGTTTTTCTTATAACAGGACATAATTTACTTTGAATCCTACACTTTACATAAAAGGAAGAGTTCATTTTCTTCTAAGGAAAAACTATTGGCATGTTTTCCAGCTTTTAATACTTTGGAAGACCTTTTAGATACTACAGATCTGAGCCAGCTCCCAGACCTATTACTTACTAGACCAAAGACTGTGGTTAATTCACTTCGGTACTCTTTGAACTACAAGTTCTTCTTAAAACAAAAGCAAACTAAGGAAGGGGAAAAAAGAGGAATAACAGACTGGTTGGTGAATTTTCAAAACAGAAGAGTGAATTTACACCTCAATTTACTTGGTGTCTCTGAGTATATAAGTCTGTCTCAGATACTCCAAATCAGCCCTTAAAAAATGTTTGATTATGAGCAGTATTTAATTACCCAGCTGCAAAAATCTTACATTTGATGTAGGAGAGAGACACCTTAATAGCTGTATTTACCAACCCTTTATCTAGATTTGCCAAATTCCAGTCTTGTGTTTTAGGTCAGGAGGTGTGTATGCTACACATGTGGTATTATCTTAGAGATCTCTTAATCATTCATGCATTCAGCGTATTATAGTGTAATGTGGTATACTATTTCAATACAGCAGATGATATAGAAATTATTCATTTAAGCAGTTTTTATGTCCCTTAAAAATCATAGCTCAGAGGGTTTCAGGTGAGGGCAGAGGACTTGTCATAATCTAGATTTTAATTACAGGAAATATCATTCCCTATACTTGATTATGTTTTGTCTCTTTAATGAATGTAATATTCTGATTATTTTCTTTTTTTGTTTCTTCAGTAAGAGAACTTAAGCTCCCCTTCGGAAAAAAAAAAGAAATCAACATCTGCCTTCAATAGTCTCTGTTCAGTTTTCATCCTAAAAATTTATTTTGTTTATGGGGTAATAGTAGGTAATTTCTTACTTGAATGTATGTTATTCTTTCTACATACAGTAGATACTCAGTGTTTATTGAAGTATATTTGTTGACTGTAAAGGAAAGAAAAAAATATTTTTAAGTGAAAGGATTATAGAAATCTGAAATAATCTTGTCAAGAAAAAAATGCACTTCTGATTACGTTAATAAACATTCTTAAACTGGAGATAAGTGTGCATAGGATTTGGACAGTGGTATGGTGTAATAATTGTGATGAATAAAATGGAGATCAAGAAAATGAGAAGACAAGCCACAGACTGGAAGAAAATATTTGCAAAAGACCCATCTGATAAAGGATTATTGACCAAAATATACAAAGAACTCTGAAAACTCCACACCAACTTAAAACCAAACAAAAAACCCAGCTCCTGTAGAAAACGGGTCAAAGGCCTTAACAAACATCTTGACAAAGAAGATACACAGTAGATAAACATAGGAGGATGCTCCACATCATATGTCATCAGGGAAATGTAACCTAAAACAATGAGCTACTACCACGTATCCTTAGACTGCCCAAAGACCAGAAGACAACACCAAGTACTGGTGAGGTTGTGCAGCAACAGGAATTCCCATTCATGGCCCTTGCAAATGCAGAATGATTCAGCTACTTTGGAAAACAGTTGGTGCTTTTTTTTACAAAACTAAACATACTCTTTACATGTGACTTACCAGTTGTACTCCTTGGTATTTATCCAAAGGAACCGAAAACTTATATCCGCATAAAACCCTGCACATGGGTATTTACAGTAGTATCACTCATAATTTTCAAAACCTGGAGGTAACCATGGTGTCTTTCAGTGGGGAAATGGATAAACAAACTGTGGAGCATCTAGACAATGAAGTGTCACTCAGCACTAAAACGAGCCATGAAAAGCCATGGCGGAAACTTGAATGTTTATCAATGAGAGAAGCCAATCTGAAAAGGCTACATACTGTATCATTCCAACTATACAGCATTCTAGAAAAGACTGAACCATGGAGGCAGTAAGAAGCTCAGTGGTTGTGGGGAGGTTGGGAGGTGGATGGATGAATAGGGGGAGCACAGAGGATTTTTAAGGCAGGGAAAATATTCTGCATGATGCTGTGATCATTGGTATATGCTATTCTACGTTTATCCAAACCCATAGACTCTACAGCACAGAGTTGACCCCTAATGTAATCTGTGGCTTTTGGGTGTCTCTGATGTGTTAATGTAGGTTCATCAATTGTAATTCATGCCCAATTCCACTGTAAATCTTTAACTGCTGTGAAAAAAAAACTACATATGTTTAATCAAAGGGAGAATAGATTAAATAAACACATAAATAAAACCACTTTGGTCTTATCCTTAAAGACCTGCGGTTAAACCTGTGCTTCTTGTTTTTACACTGCGTCAGTGCTATCTCACTGAAGAGCTTCCTCTGATTGGTTAGGCTGGTGATACTGGGGGGAACTCCAAGGTGGTGCAGCTTTTCCCATGCCTAGTTGGTTTGGCTTGTGGAGAATTAACTGTAGAGGGTTGTGTATTATTGGATTACCCAGAGTCTTAAGTCTTATAAGGCAAAGTTTAGGGCTTTTCAGGCTGCGAGAGCTCCTAAGTGACACCTCTGACTCAGACTTCATGGGGGTAATTCTAGGGTTAAGAACTGACTGCTCTAAGACATCTATATTGACAGTACCTGAAATAATTCAAATGAGTAACTGTTTTCATCATTAAAGTTAATAGAATTTGTAGGGCTCTGTGCATGTCCTTCATATCTGCCTGGAGTCAAAATCGCTTCCTAAGTTTTAAATGAAACCTACCCAGAAACTCTCAAGGAAGTGTAGAATATTGGCTGATGGAAATAGTTCATGGTTTAGGAATCTAATGCCACAATTAATTTACGTTTGATTTAAATTGATGACACCGTGGTGTATCAGAGGTTCTTTAATTAAGAAATAAAAACATAGGGAAGATTGGAATATTGGTAATTGGAAATAGAGGAGGCTTAACTAATGAAGTGTGGCTTTATTAGATGTTTTGTTCCTTTTATAGAAAATGCTATGTAGAACTTACTAACAATTAGCTTCCACTTAAAAGAAACATAGATATTTGGAGGATTTAGATTCTTTATTTAAAAATACATGCTGGGTGAATAATAACGGTTCTGACCGTAAAGCCCCAAACTGCTTTTAATGTTTGTGCCTGGGCTACAAAACCACTGTGCTTTTTTTATTAAGCAATCAGAGTTCGTCTTTTAGTGACTTTTGGTCCAAATCTCCATTTAATAAATGGCTCTGCGTTGTAAGGTTTCCAGTTTAGCTTGTCAGATCTCTCGTCTCTCTGCTCAGCATCTTACTTGGAGGTGCTTCTCCCTTTTGTTACGTCTCTAATATCATTACCTAGAATGATAAGTGTCTGAAAATTGACATAGATTATAATTTGCAGAATTACCTTTGCTGTCGAGGATTATTCTCCCTTATAATTACAGCTTACACAAAAATCTGCTTGATACTTCCTTGTAATCAGAGTAATAATACCTTGTATTTATGCAGTCTTTCTCTTGTGAGCTGAAAGCACTTTTATAGCCACTCTTGTTAATTGTCACGGCATTCCTATGAGCAAAGCAGATGGTTGCAGAAAGGGAGGCTGAAGTGTAACCAGGTTAAATGACTTGCCTAGGGTAAAGCTATAATCAGTGACATTGATGGGAGAGAAGCCAGGGCTCCTGATTCAAGACTAGTTTTCTACCTTCTCTATCACTTTGCCTCCAATTTTTTTACTTGTGACATCTGTTTCCATCATTGTCATGCTGTTAATTACTTAATATCATTTTACTGCAAGATTAGCTAAAGGGAACAAATACACTCTGAGTGTTTAAAAATATGTTTAATGCAGCATGAGAGAAACAGTGACACTTGATGGGGAGGACAGATAGATTAGTTTCACTGGATCTCCATTGCTTGGTGAACATCTCTAGTTTGGGGGCGGCTGGGGGTTGATGTTATACCTAAATGTTGCTTTTTGAACGATGCAACTGCCTAGAAATTACTGCTCTGGTTTTCCTATGTGCATCAACTGAAGCAAAACATGATCAATTAGTTGATTACTGAATTATACTCAGTGAAGTGTCCACTGAATTAACAGATGTGTCTCTTTATGCTCAATTATCCAAATGTATAGTCAGGATTTTGAGGTTCAGTTAATATATATTTAAAGCCCGCTTATTAAAATGTAGATAAAATTGCAAACTATTAGCCATGCCTTTTTTTTTTTTTTTTTTATGAAAATGTTCTATTTCCCTTTATACACGGAGGTGTGAAACCATAACTCTTGTTCGGATACTTCATGTCCCATCCTGTCCCTCTGAATGAAGGGTAAGGTTTAGAAACAAAGTGGGGCGGGCCGTGGGTATTTTTAGTTGGTTAGTTTATCCAGGGTACTTAATGGAAGGGCCAAAAACTTGAAGGGTATATCCATCAAAGTTTTCCCATGATGTTTGGGACTAATATATATGACTCGTTGATTTAATAATATAAAGGACTGATTTAATTGTTCTGACCACAGATTTATTGATAATGAAGTCTAATTTGGTGATCACCAAATCCTATTATTTTTGCCCTTTTGCCCTGGTCTAGAAAGTGTCACTTATTATACGATGCTTAATTATAACCCGATAAATAATCAGACTTCAGATAGTCACTTTTTCCCATGGTTACACTTCTCCTTTTTTCACTATTTTTCATTCTTCTTTTCTTATATTTTCTTTTTATCTCTTCACACTATTCACACAAGATCACTACATGTCATCTTAAGGTTTTTGAGAATGTGTTAAGAATGTCAAAACAAAACAAAACAAAACGGTTTTATCTTTATTTTAAGAAGTAGATTTTTGTTTTGTTTTTGTCCAGTACACCATGTGTAGCTGATGTATATGCTTTAGAAATCAGTTGCTTCCCTGGGCAAAGGCCACATCATTTAAAATACAGTGTCTGGAATACTGTGAAGGCTTAATTTGAATGGAGCTTCTGCTTTAAAACCGTCACTGTTTTAAATAACAGCGTTACTGTAGTTTCAATAATTTCATGATTACAGATTGTAAAATAATAGCTGATTGCAGGCTATTATTAGGCCTTAAAAATTTCATGGGAAAGAGCAATTAAAAACAGATTTCAGTTTATTTAATATTGAGGCTACACCTTATACTAGATTCTGGGAAGGCCTTGAGTGTAGCTTTAGTCTTCTGAATAAAAAGTAGGAATTTTCCTCAAAAACAGGTTTTGCAGATGATGGCAGATACTGTGTTCCACTGGTCTGCTTCCCAGGCTGCTCTGGGAGGAACGGACTGCAGGCTGTCTGGCCGCTGAGGCGGGAAGTCCCAGAACACCGCTTTCTGCCGCCTGCTCCCTGCTTCTGCTCTGAGCCTCCTCACCTAATGCTGTCCCTGAGCCACAGGCCATATGGTCAGGGAGTCATCAGTGGGAACAGCTGGTGACTTCTCTGCTTATTAGTTGCAATGGTATTTGAGTAAGATGGATTTTTCCATTTTCTCTTCTTCCCTGGTTTTAAAATAGTGCATTACTTATATATACATCAATTGACAAAGGTAGAACTCTGTGGATTACCTATTAAAATACTAGGTTGTCACCTTTCTCCCTTCTCAGGTACTTGGGACTGTTTGTCCCATCATTTTTTTCCTCTTTTTAAAAATATCACATTTACAGAGAACTCATGAAACAGCAAGTGCCACTCGTACTCTTACTTAATCCTAGTAACAGTTCCATTAAAAAATGATATTGTCTCAATTTTAGAGTTGAAGGAGCAGGTGTGCCTAGGTGGCTCAGTGGGTTAGGCCTCTGCCTTCAGCTCAGGTCATGATCCCAGGGTCCTGGGATCGAGCGTGGCATCGGGCTCCCTGCTTGACGGGAAGCCTGCTTCTCCCTCTCCCACTCCCCCTGCTTGTGTTCCCTCTCTCACTGTCTCATAAATAAAGTCTTAAAAAAAAAAAAAAAGGTGAAGGACAGATGTTTAGCCATCTTAGAAATGTGCCAAAGTTTAAAAGGTAGTAGGATGTAGAACCAGGATTTGAACGGAGTATTCTCTCCGACTTCATAGCCCAAACTCTTTTTTTAAAGATTTATTTATTTATTTTAGAGAGAGAGAGCCCTAACAGGAGGAGAGGGATAGGGGGAGAGAGAGAAGCAGACTCCTTAGTAAGCACAGAACCCCATGAGGGGCGTGGTCTCATGACTTTGAGATCATGACCTGAGCTGAAGCCCAGAGTCAGATGCTTAACCTACTGAGCCACCCAGGCATCCCCAGTGCCCAAACTCTTAACCATTAAAACAAAGATCTTAGGCTTTGCTTTGGTATGAGTTTGGTGACTCCAAATGTGTCTAGTTAATCACGATTAAATACACGAGGTCTTATGAGAGAAGCAGACACATTACAGTGGTGAATCTTGAAAACCGTCACATGGCCAAACAGGAAAGAAGATAAAAGGTACAAAAACATGGAAAAACACATAGTGTAGTATCTGAGGAAGATAGATTGTTGGCAGAAATAATAGCTGGGATGTATTATGTACCTACACAGTGATAGGTACTGTAACAAGCTAACATTCACTTGTGAAAATAGTCAAAGGAGTTAGTTAATATCATCCCCATTTGACATACAAGGAAGGGACTGTAGCTCCTTGGCTAGTTTTTCTTGGAAAATGGTGAACCTGCATTTGCATTTTCTTTGTTAACTCCGTGATGATTTAGCTCTTGGTTGTGCCTGCTGGCGTGTGACTTTATGGTCATGTGGTGGGGTACTCCATGATCCACTAGCTTAATAGACTAGATGAGATTTCTGGTGGCATTGCCCAAGATGTTATTACTGAAAAATTGTGTGAATTTTTTTTAGAACTTGATTCTTAAAACTTGCTATCGTTCTCACTTCCAGAAGGTGACTTACTGGCTAGTAGGTATCAGTGTGACCAAAGAACTTCTGTGGGACCAGTGGGTTCTTTCTTCTCTCCTGGTTGTACAGGTGTCTCCTCTCTAGTTGTTACCAGCTAGAAGGGGCTCCGCGATCTGGTCTGTTCCTTGTCCTCCACTTCTTTCTTTCTCTCTCTCTCTCTATCTTTTTTTTTTTTTTCTGTTATACTTAGTGTATAGAGGTGATTTCATAAATTTTAAATACTGAGTCCCCCAATAATTAGTTAATAAATCCTAGTTGTCCTTTGTAATTGCAAAATAGAACAGCTTCAGTTTTAAGAGGCTTCTCTTTGGGGAATCCTCCACATTGCAAAGACACTTGGTTAGAAAAGTCAGTGTTGTAGTCAAAATTGGAAAGAGTGAAGAAATTCTTGGACTAGAAATGAGTGAGACACAGTCAGTGTGTGAGTCCTGGGCATGCCCTCAGGTTTTATAATTGTTATTAGCATTGCCATCTGCCAGAGGGAGAGGAAATTGATGCCTCATACCTACTGGAGTCCTGTCTATTTTCTGTTGGGCTGGCTATCTAGAATTTTTAAATCAACTTTTTAATTAGAAATATTGAACAAATGAGGAAAAAGTCATTTTGCCCCCTCCATGTGAATGTCACCCTTTGACAAAACAGTAGCGTGTCAGTCCTGTTGCCTGCACTGAAGGTCAAATCCAGGATCCTTGAGTCCAGGTCCTAGGGGCCGGTAAGGTCCCACCCGGACCGCTGCCTGTCCTCAGCCAACTGCTGCACCTTCTTCCCTCCTTCACTGCGCGCCCAGCATGCCGGTTTTGTCACCGCTCCTTCTGCATGCCAAGGCCTTTTCTTGTCCTACAGCCTTTGCAAACATTCCCCGTGCCTGCCGCCCTACCCCAGCACACTTGCTTCTCCAACCCTCCTCATCTTTTAGCTCTGAGTGTAGATGCCAGTGACACAGAGAGGCCTTTCTTGGCTAATTTCCCCAACTCCTGAGTCTGGTTAATCACTGTCATGCCTTCTTACACTTTTCTTTTATGGCACTTGTAAAACTTTATAATTGTATTTTCATCACATGCCTCTCTTGTCCACTGGACAGGTGGCTCTCGACCATAGCTAGGCCTTGAAGTCACCTAAGGAAACTTAAAAATATGCCACTGAAAAACAAACAAGCAAACCCCAAAAAACAAAAACAACCACATGTCATTGTTCAGATGTCATCTTAGACAAATTAAAGCAAAGAGCCACAATGAATTAATGTATTAATAAGGCCCAACCAAATTAATGTAATCCCCCCTGCCCTATAGGCAAAACAGAAATTGTCTTTTATTTAACACGTCATGTAAGGGTAATGGCAGATTTTTTTCTCCGCTAACCAGACAGGATGAGAAAAGGGTTATCTATTTTTCCAGAGGGAGGTGGTGTGGTCCTTCCGAGGAGGTCTTGAACCAGGGGATAGACGCCTAACGGGCAGGTGGTGAAATGTAGGACAATGTGTTTCGGAAGTCTTTCATTCAGTGTGTCGAGGGTTAAATAAACCAGTGAAATAACAGAGTAATCAAGAGATATACTGTAAAAATAAATGTCATGTTCTATTCCTGTATTTAAAAAATTAACCTTTATAAGATGTACATCATTTCAGAAATTAAAATCTCCTTTAGCAAAGTTTCATTGTGTCACTCAGCTGCTAAAATCTGCGGTGAAGAGGTGCATTCTGGGCGTCCTTTGTCACTTAAAGACCCTTATGTCTACATTGTGTAACAGAGCTTGCAGTATCCTTAGGTATTTCTTATCAGAAATTCATAATCATCAAAGATGTCCCCTATTTATTTCTTTATTTCCTTTATTTCTCAATCCACATGATTTTTTCAGGCCATGGACTGTCTCTAAATATACACAAGTCACCATCATCCATGTGGTTTTCTGGTATCTCCTGATAATAGCATACTTGCTATTTCACTTTAGAAACAAATTTGTAAGCCAAAGTATTATTGTTATTTTTTTTTTTTTTTCTGAAACCAGAAAGACAAGTTTACATGGACCCTTTTGGAAAAATATTCATAGGAGAGCTTTCTAGGCTCTGTGGAGAGCTGACTAGGCACTATGGGTATTTTAAATTCATATTATAATATCCTCAAAAATAACGCAGCAAGATTTATGCTTTGGGGAGAGAGTTCAGAAGTCTTCAGTGATGTGTATAGGTTAATGACCAAGCCCAGTTGTAGGACAGAAACCTCTAGCTTCTCTCCTCTGTTAGACATGTCTTATGCTCATCTAAAATGCAGTCCCTTATTTCCTCCATAGCACATATGACAATGTTCTACTGGCATGATGATAATCCAGGAGTTAAACAGCCAAAATTTAAAAAATGACAGTTCTCTGGGCCCTACTGGGGTCTTCAGCTTGTAGAGTGACAGTAAAGTGAATGCAGAGTACAGTTAGGTAACGTAAGAAGTCCTTGTCCCTGCACTCAGTTGTTGTGTCTACGAGTTTTATGCCTAGAATTGATTCCATCATTCATAGGCATGAACATCTTTACAATAAAATTACATGGAGACAATTCTCAGATATGTAAGGAAAGGTACTCCAGTTAGAAGATACTCCTGCCACTAGGGGTCCTGCCACTAGAAGGTTCTACTTATGAGCCTTGGGAGCAGTTCACTGGTTATGGACATCAGTGGGTGGGACAGTTCCAAGGCTGTGTGTGTGGTCACAGTGGTTTTGAGCATAGCTGGGAAACGGGACATGAGGTCTGAGCTGCTAAGAATGGCCAGTTGATGTTCCAGTAACGACAGCGCATACACTGGGAGTGCTTGCTGTGTTCAAGGTGTAGGGCTCACTCTTGCAGGGTCACTAGTATTAGTAAGAGAGTGACCTTGGCCTCGACTGCTTATAATTTATTAGGAGTGAAGTGTCAAAATAGCTATAGCACCAGGAAGAGCGGGAAAGCTATAAAAGATGTGCTACAAATGAATTAATCATTGCAAAGTTAGTTGATTGAGTAGCAGATGTTCTATGTCATATGTTGTATTCAATTAACATGGAAGAGTTAGAAACCAATGTCGCAGTCACTAATAAACCTTGGGGTTTGTTTTGTATTTATCTCTATATGCTGAATTTAGCCATGATGTTTTGTTTTATAGAATAACCTTGAAAGCTATAGACAGTGTTCTATTTAATAGGAATTAGTAGTAAAATTCATCAAGATTTATGAATGAAAAAGTACTTCAGTATCATACATTTCAAAGAACACAAAATATTTCTAAAGCTTTGTTCCATTACTAACCATAGATCAGACCACTCTTTTCTGATAAGTTCTAACACTGTAATCTGTTTGGATGATAATTAATGCCCCGAAAACGTGTCGAACAACATGGTTATTGGTGACCCGAAAGAGTTAATGCACGAAGAGCTGGTGAAATTTTGTTTGGTTTTCCCCTCTTAGACTTCCTAGCAGGATAAGATTTATTGCTGCTGTACCTTTCCTATGGAAATCAGGTTTTCTAAATGGGTAAATTAAAGCTTATTGTAAATTGCTCAAGGTAATATTGGAGTCCTTTCTAATATTGGAGTGCTACACGGTTTCCAATGTGGGTCTTTTAACCTTTGGTTCCATTTAAAGGAAATTTTCCTGATTTATTCTCCCTTCGATGACATTTTTAGATGGTGTATATGATGAGCAGAGAGAAGAAATAATTTGTGTTTCCTTATAAACTGAATTTCATTGGGCTTTTTAGAGCTCTCATGATTGTAACCTTCTGAGTTATATATATATTTTAAAAAATATATATTTAAAAAAATTGTATCCTTGTACATGTTCTAAATGTCAAATGTAATCACTGGAATATTTGGTCTGCACAGAAGTATGTACCTTGAATTTAGTCAGTCTCCAATGCATATCTTTGAGTTTTGTATAATTTTGATTCACGGAATATGCTGCTGTCAGTTTTCATCTCTGGTAATATTTAAAAATATGTGAAAAATATGTGAAAAAAATCCGAGTTGTACTTATTCAGTAATTGTTACTTTATGCAACTGAACTAAGTTGGATTTTTCAATATGTAAATCAGTCTTTTATAAGATGTAATAAACAAGGCAGGATATGTGTTACAAACCAATGGCTAGCATGAGTATCTAGGACTAAAGGATTTTTTTGGTTACTGGTTGCAGTTAAAATTGACTGTCTCTGGAAATGTAACTTTTACTTTCCCTGTTTATATAGTAACGCTGCATTAAGATGTCAGGTCAAAATATTTTTTTCTTTCTCTCTCTGTTTTGGTATTTCATTTGAGAACCAATATTTCAAAAAATATAGTGATTTAGTACAAATTCCTTAGTTCCAGTCAGATAAATAAACCTTACCAGATTCTGTGAACTGATTTATTGATGGGACTCTGAGGGATCACAAGCCTTTTTGAGAACATTTGAAACATTTCTGAATTCTGAATTTTATTGATGTTGTTCCCAAGAGAGGAGCTGAATGGGAGAAAAAAATCCTCTTTTCTTTTTACGGACTCGGACATCTTAACAAAGCTTTAGTTTTTTTTTCAAGGGGTAATATTAAAAAAACAAACCCTGAAAACAAAACTTGGATGAGTGGTAGAGCAAACATTGTGCCAGTCACCAGTGAGTGCTAATGGAAGTGATCTTCTGTGTGGTCAATTTTCTAACGCACAAATATTTGAAACACATTGAAAATATGCAAACTTAATTTTATACAGTGATTTTTGACTTCTTTGAAATCTAAGTTTATATCTTGAAAAAATTGTGTAAATACATCTCTTGGAAATTATCCTTGACTTCTTCTCTCTCTCTTTCTCTCTCTCTCCTTTAATGAACACTTTTGTTTGTAGATGATCATGTTTCCAAACAGCTTCTCTCCGCTTTTCTCAAACCCAGACATTTTCTCTTGTAAAAGGAAGGTGACTTGAAAGACCCTATGGGCCAAGTGGATCTTCCTGTCACCTGTGATGGGAAACTTACAGGTTAGAAGCAGGCTGGCAAGATCCCACCATGAACCCTTTATTGCACCTTCTTCCTATGGAACTCTCAATAGTACGAAAGTAAACCTAGGGAGCTGATTTAGTGCCCTTTCCCCAGGGAGACCCTATGGTCTAGTATTACCCCTTGCCCAGTGTTTATGGATTCTGCAGACTGCTCATAATGGAGGAAGGTAGTGTGTGGCATGAGAAGGCAAGCAGTAAGTTTCCTTAAGTTACCCAGCTTGGAATTTATTTTACTAGACTCTGCATGAATAGAAGCATTGGAGGCACCAAATAAGGCGAGCAAGAGACTGTTTTTGGCAAATAAGGAGGAAAATCCATCTTGTCTGTGAGAACACTGCTCTCCCTGCTGCTATCACTGCACTGCCCTTCCTATCTGCCATTGGTAAATCACGATTGCCGAAGTGAGAAAATTAAATGTAAATGTCAGAAATTAAGATTTCAGAGGGAAAACCAAGAAAATAAAGCTGAAAAGTAAAATATTAAAGAGAACTTTAAAAATAAGGCTAACAACAACAACAAAAAAAAACTAGCAAAACTAGAAAAGGTTAGATGTTCAGCATTTTATCACCTAAAGGAACTAAGCTAGGAACAAGGCAAATGCTGTAGAAGCCAAGATTTAAAAAAAAAAAAAAAAAAATAGGGGCACCTGGGTGGCTCAGTTGTTGAGTGTCTGCCTTCAGCTCAGGATCGAGCCCCGCATCGGGCTCCCTGCTCAGCAGAAAGCCTGCTTCTCCCTCTCCCACTCCCCCTGCTTGTGTTCCCTCTCTTGCTGTGTCTCTCTCTGTCAAATAAATAAAATCTTAAAAAAAAAAAAAAAAGATGATCTGAACACAACAGAAAGAATGCAAGGAAGAGTTGCCTTGAATTCAGAGTGAAAGACACTAAAACAGGCAAAGTGAAGCCACCCATCTTTTTAAAAAGATAGCCTTGTAGATGGGGGAAAAGGGGAAAGCAGTTCGCCTTTTTAAAGTGGTCCCCTGAGGCCCCTCCCATGGCTGGTAGCTCTGGGGAGCCCTCTGAGGGCCCAGAGAGAGCTACACTGTGGAGGGGAGGGAGGATGTGACTCTTGGGGTCCTCCTGTTCGTGGCTCCTGTCCCTGGCTCTCTCCCGGCTACCTGAGAGGGTGAGGAGATGCACCCTTCTGTAAATAGCAGTCCATCAATCGGCCAGCTTCCCCTTGGTGGCTTCTTACAAGCATGAAAGCTGCCACCACCATCTCCAGCCCTTTGTGAAACCCACTTTCTGGAGGAGGACTTTTCTGTTTAGCCCACTGATCCTCAGGCAGGTAATCGTGCTATTGTATAATCAGTGATTCTATTATTTTATATTTGTATAATCCAGCTATTTAATGCTGATATTTCATAATCAGTTATTTTTCAATTAAAAACAATAGTAAACTTTCTAAACTTAGAAAAACTCTTATTTTAGAGGCACTTGGGTGGCTTAGTCATTAAATGTCCGCCTTCGGCTCAGGTCATGATCCCAGGGTCCTGGGATCAAGCCCCGCATTGGGCTCCCCACTCGGGGAAGCCTGCACTTCTCCCTCTCCCACTCCCCCTACTTATGTTCCTGATCTCGCTCTCTCTCTGTCAAATAAATAAATAAAATCTTAAAAAAAGAAAAAAAGAAAAGCTATATCTTGAAAAGGTCTGCTTTCTCGGTTGCTGATGGAGTGATGTTGTAATTGTAGCTGCCATCGTTAATTGAAACTGCCTACCTGTCTTTACTCTTTTGTCCTCCACACCCACCCACACAGACCTCCTCTAACTCATGCCCACAGTCCCTGTGGAGGAAGTCTTCAGTTGCATATGTCAGGCAACTTATTAAATTTTGAGTATCCAAACTGTGTATTTTAATCTTTCAGTGGGAACGCACTAGGCTAGGGGCAATGAAGATTTGTATACAATGTGCCCCTTTATCTGTTTACATCTAGTCGTATTCTGAAAATGATTTAAGGTGGCCTTCTTCATCGTGTTGTTAGGACTGAAGCTCTAAGATGCATAAGCACGCATTATAAGCTGTAAAACGTAGTACAGATTTTAGGAAACACACCTGTGGACAACGGCATTCGAGGTCCTTCATCTTCTCTCTCTAGCCTTTCAGTCTAGCCTCCACTCCAGACACATCAAACTAGTTGGTTGGCATTTTGCAAAGAATGAATTTGCGATTTCCTATCCTGCCCCACTGTGTGTGTTGTTCCTTGTGCTTTGAAGGGCTTCCCGATCCTGCAGTCCTATGAAATCATGCTGATTAAGGCCCAGCTTAAATGTCATCTCCCCTCCATAGCTTCTTAAATAGCTTCCCTGCAAACATGCACAAAATGAACCCTTTCCTCTCTTCCTGACATGGTGTTCTGCTCATCCGGCCATTTCATCATATGCCACCTTGTTCATACTGATTTTCAAGTTCATCTACCCTTCCTACTGTTGAATTGATAGGTTCTTGAGATGGGGAGCTATATCCTCAGTTTGTAACACAGGGCCTGGCCTGTCAAAGTTACTCAAGAAGTGTTTCTTGGATGTAGGTGTTGAAGGACTTCCCCAAGATGCCTATCCCAGGCTCTTGAACCTTCACCTGTCCTCACTCATTGAGGCACAGTGAAGGTGACCATGAACACGGCACTTCTACCTCTCCTTCTGAGCATTGCTGTATTTCATTTTAGCCTTGCTTTCCCTGTTTCAAATCCGGGAAGTCTTCCATTTCTTCCAGTTTTGTTTTGTTTTTTTTTTTCCTATTAGCTTTAGCATGGAAATTCCATAATTGATCATCTTAAAAGATGCACATAATTGTAAGGAACACTGAGAAGACATTTTTGCTTATGGGTCTGAGACTGTTCTAAAGCATTGATTTTGCCAGTTGCTTGACCTCTGAGTGAAGAGGCTGTGTTAGGGTTTTCCAGAAGAAAACCAATAGGCTGTGTGTACGTTTGTGTGTATGTACCTATATACAATAAATGTGAAACTTTTATTTAATAAGGAATTGGTTTACACAATTATGGAGGCTGAACAGCAAACTGTAGGTGTAGGCGAGCCAGTGTGTGGTTCCAGTTCATGTCTGAATGCTTGAGAACAGAGAATCAATGGTATAAATTCTTGTCTGAAAGCTGGCAGTCTTGAGACCTGAAGAGGGCAGATGTTTCGGTCTGCGTCTGAAGGTCAGGGAAGACCAATGTCCCAGCCCAGACAGACAGGAAATTGGGACTTCTTTCTTACTCTGTCTTTTTATTCTATTCAGGACTTCAACAGATTGAATGAGGCCCACCCACATCTGGGAGGACAATCTGCTTTCCTTAATCTGTTGATTTTAATGTTACTCTCATCCAGAAATGCCCTCATAGACACAAACAGGAATAATATTTAACCAAGCATCTGGGCACTCCGTGGCCCTGTCAAACTGACTCATAAAATTAATCATCACAGAGGTGGTATTCTGCATATATATTTTGCCAGGGATGTCAGCAAGTTGACTTAAGGAAGGAATTCTGTGTATAATGAGCATTGCTTATTTTGCAAATGATCATGAATATAGTCTTTGCAAGAAGTCTGAAGTGTAGTCTCATATATTAGTTGCATTTTAATCAAAGAAGAAGTATAGGGTGGAAAGAACCGTATATATTCTAGTCGGTCATAGAGTAAAGATCTCAAATCATTTTATGAGCTAGGCAAATAAGTAAATAAGTGTGTTGAGCATATGCTAGTCCAGAATGATGGGAAACCTGATGCACAGCTGCATACAGTTTTTTGTTTGTTTGTTTGTTTGTTTTTTTAATGCTGCCAGTTAAAGTTAGGCTTTGGCTAAATTCTTTCCCTCATTAACTCGCTCTAGGATTTTAGAAATTGATTTACTTTTTCTACAACTCAGTTATTTTATTAGAATATATGGCTAATCTTATAATCTCAAGACACTTTCCATGCATTTCAGCTGCCATTTAAGTTTGAGAAGTTACAAAATAGCCTTTCCTGATAGAAAGAGGTCTAATGTGCATTCTAAAGAAAAGTGACACACCATCCCCTGAAGCAATATAACCCGCTTTCCAGTGACATCATACTGATTAACTCTGCTGTTTTCTGAAATATCAAGAGCAAAAATACCCTAATCATATTTTGAATCAAAAAACTGTTTATACTAGTGTGATTCATGATGTAGCATGACCAAATTTCTTTTTTTTTTTTCCTTCAAATTTCTGGATAATTAGGTAGCAAGTCTCTACAGGTGTTGCCAAATCTGCATCTTACTGTATGTGTATATGCTTTCTAAAGCTTGGGGAATGCTTTCTATTGTAAAATAGGATAACTTTCAATACATATGTGTTGGTGTGTGTTGATTTTTCTTGCTCAGTCTTTTCATATAGTCTTGAAGCCTTCAAACTATAATTTAAAGCAAGACAGCCTCTGTGGATTTATGGAGTCATTTTCCCTTTGGCTAAAACCCTCTATGGTCACAGACCACTAGATTTAAAAAGGCAGCTGAACCCGTCCAAAGACCAACATAAATTTTCAGAGGTAGAGAAAATGGTGCCTGCTTATTAAATTAGTGAGAATATAGTATTTGGCAGCCACAAATAAATGATGTTTTTCCCTTTTAAGTTAGAAGCAAGACAGTTAAAGATGTGTGATATTTGACTCACATTTGTCACGTTTAGCTACATTAGTTGAGAATAATTTGCATGTTACATCGTGCACACTTACTTTAGACTTCCGTTTGGATCTGACTAGATAAATGGGTTCACCTTTGCCAAAAAGCTCCCAGTTATGAACACATTTAAAACAATTTTTCCCCAGCAGGGAGAGTGAACATGAACATTAAAAAAATATATATATTTTTTAAAAAGTCATGTTGCCTCAGCAGACCCTTCACCAGTACTCCAGTGTTTACCTGATGGGGTTTTCTTTCTTTCTTTCTTTTTTTTTTAATTTTTATTTATTTATTTGACAGAGATCACAAGTAGGCAGAGAGGCAGGCAGAGAGAGGAAGAGAAGCAGGCTCCCCACTGAGCAGAGACCCCGATTCGGAGCTCGATCCCAGGACCCTGGGATCATGACCTGAGCCGGAGGCAGAGGCTTTAACCCACAGAGCCACCCAGGCGCCCCGATGGGGTTTTCTAAGTGCATGTCAGGCATTCTCCATCGGGTTCCTGCATCCACTATTCCATTTGTCCTTTTGTTTCATAGAAATTATTAATTTTAGTCCAATAAAAACAAGACTTTTTCTTTTGGTGATTCATTATTGGAAACCATTTTCATGGACTTCGAGGGCTGTGGGAAGAGAACATGTTTATCCTTGACAGATCTTGGTATTTTTCCACATCTCACAGGAGTCTTTCCAAGTCTTTTTTTTTTTTTCTTCTATAAAAACAAAATAAATTATAAGAATGGAGACTTTCTAAGCTAAAGTTGATTAACTGTACAGGATTTCTAGAATAGTTTCTGAAAAAACACTGCTCGGTATTTCCAGTCATGAAACCTGTGTGAAAGGCAATCAATCACCTTCACTCCCATTTAATCCAAAGATGCTATTATGAAATGCAATTTTTGATAATGGTTTATATTTAGAGTTATGTTTTATTAACAGCCTATGTTACATTTCTATAGAAATGGGAATTACTTTTCCTATTCCTAATATCAATACCTCATTAAAAAAAAAAACAAACCTCATGAGTAGAAACTAGGTACAAAATGTCAGATGGATGTTATGCTCTAATTAGTGTCTTCCCCCCACCCATCAGCCAGTTTTTATTTTAATTTTTCTTTTCGTGCTTATCACCTGACATGGTTAAATACCTTCTAATAACATTATATATCTTTTTATTTAATGACTGTAAATATGTGTGTGTTTGTGTGTATATATATGTATTGTTGAAAATGTCTACATTTTTTTGGATGTTAGTCTATTCAAGTATTGCAAATCATATCTGTCTTCTGAGTCAAATATTCAGTCCAATAATCTTCTGGGTTAGGAGTTACTTGGTCTCTTTAAACTGACTATTTGCATTTCTAAATAAAGAATACTAGGGTATATTCTTATATTAAACACAATCTCTTGATACTAGTTATTATTCAGGATACAAATTGAGTTGGGTCTTAAAGGATGAATAAGACTTTTAATCGATAATAAAAATAATGATGATGATAATTATAATAATAGCAACGGGTTAGCATTAAAGGAGCACCTTTTTTGTGGTTAGACACTCAAGTTTTATTTAATATAATACAACTAAAGAGGAAGGCTCAGAATAATGAGGAGTTATTGAAATTTGGCTTCTAATTCTGGTTTTATCATTTAGTCATCCAATTATAGGCCATGTAAACTATCTAACCT
Organism: Enhydra lutris kenyoni; assembly: GCF_002288905.1. Classification (NCBI taxonomy): domain Eukaryota; kingdom Metazoa; phylum Chordata; class Mammalia; order Carnivora; family Mustelidae; genus Enhydra; species Enhydra lutris. The sequence goes on from NW_019154085.1 coordinate 16,577,166, forward strand.
CTAAGTGCCTCCAATTTTGGAGATATTAGTGGCTACTACCTCTAGGAGTGGTATGAGAAAGAAATGAGATAATACAGTCTGATATTATGTGCTTAAACATGGCAAGTGCTCAGTAAATTTTTGCTGTTCTTCTTCTATTTATTATATAGATGAAGAAAACAATTAAGTCTTAGAGAACCTAAGTAACTTCCCTATGTTTACAGAAGTGGTTTGAGGCCAATTTGAACTCTGTCTAGTGCCAGAGGCTAGGTTCACTACTACCTAGGATTCTAGGATAGCGAAGACTGACTGTGGATGGGGAAGTTGAGTGTGGTGTTGGATGGGGCAGGGGCAGTGAAGAGCATAGGTAAGTGAATGGAGAGACCTGAGGCTGGTTTTGGTCTCAGGCCGCTTGTGGAAGGCCTTGTGAGGCCTTGGATGGAAACAGAGACAACTAAGAATCAAGGGAAAATAACCTGTTCTGCAATTATTTTGCATTACTTATTTGTATTGAATAAATTTGACATGTAAAACTGTATAAATTTAAGGTGCACAATGTGTTACTTTGACACATTTATATGTTGTAATATGATTACCGTCGTAGCAATATTTGTTGTATTACATAATTACAGCATTCTTTTGCATTTCAGTAGGAAAAAAAAAAAAAAACACTTTTCTTTGATTTAAGCTATCTTCTAAGCCAGTACTGATTTCAGTGAACATATATGAGGTAAATGTTCAAATGGGAGGGGTCCTCAAAGATTAGGGAATGCACAGAAGAGATCTCACCAGTACGTGAAACTAGGTTTTGGGTTCAAGCACTATAGTTCCACAGACTGTGCCTTCTCACTGCTATGGATTGATTTGCCTCAAGGATTCTGATTCCAGCTCATAAAGTTCACCAGAACTATAAGCAGATGTAGAACATCTGCCAAGGGGACTAGATATTGAACATCTGCTAGCCAATGTATCTTTTCCCTGTTGAGAAATTGATGTGGGAAGTCAAGTCTCCATCCCATTACTTGGGAACATGAGACCAGAATAAGTTCAGGAAGTCACATGATTCTGGCAGGGCCAGCCTCATAGGCACGTGACTTGTACAGTTGCTCCGGGTCCCATGTTCATCAGGGCTCCGTGTTTGGTTCAATACTCTGTTGTCACCATCTTGCAATTCTTAATTTTTGAAAAAGGGCTCTACAGTTTTTGCACTGGGCCTCAGAAGTTGTGTACCTAGTCCTAGATTAATGAGTTTAATGATACTACACTATAATCCCCATAGGTCCCCCTTTTCACAGTAAGCATATAACCCTGTTGATGTGGCTTCAGGTTTGTTTCTTAATGCAGTAGGTCTCTTCAACTGGATAAAACTTAAAATGGTGCTGCTAGCATGTTCATCTCTGATGCCATTTTCCTGACTTTCGTTACTGGCTTATTGGCATACCACTACTTTTGCTTGTTTTATAGTGACTTAAATATTGCCCTGGGTGTATTTCTTTGAGTTGATTTTATGTACTTATAAACAGACCATTACATATTTATTTCCTAGATTAGCTCTCTGGAAGATATGTTATTTACATGTTGTGGATGAAATCAATGTCCGTAACTCTGAGATTTACATGAAAGTGTGATTAACTAGCAGAGCAGGTAGGAGGATAGAATATAAGCAGAATCATTTTGGTGAGATAGAGGAATGTGGGTAGAAACCTAGTAGTCATTGTGATAATAGGTTGGCTGAGAACCATGTTGTTAAATAAATGAAAAGACTTAGTTGAGAGTTAAGGACACACATAGAGTTTTTACCCATCATTCCCAGTAGTTGGGCCCTTTCTTGAGTTTTTAATCCTTGGCAATACAAGGAGCCAGGAGAGTTTACAGGAAAGAACAGACATGATTGATGATAGGATAGTAGGGGACATAGAAGAAACATTAAAAAATAACACTAAAAGTTGGTCTTGTCTGGGGGACAAACAAAATGAGGGAATCTTAAAGTCTTTGAGCACTTGAAAGTTTTTTGAAACAAATTGTAGCAACATATTTTTTTTCCATTTTAATAAGGAATTGACTGTGGAATTTCAGCATAAAAATTTGCAGAAAATAATGAGTTAGATAATTGGATTATGAAATCAGTGAAATATTAAAATTTTATTTGTGATTGTTTTATTGTAATAGGTGTATTCATCTGTATTTGTTTAGAATATGAATGTGTGATTTAAAAACCAAATGCCTATCAGTCAAAACATTTCCCACCTGCTCTGTCTTATGGGACTATCAAAGTAGTAAATTAAATGAAACCAACATTGTTTTACTGCTTGCCCATCATAAAGTATTACTGGTTCCAGGTGAGTACCTATTTATAAGGGACCTTTGAAGATTTAATAGAGGGTTTTAAATGAATGGAATACCATGCAATGAAAAATTTTACATCATAAACAAAAATGAGAGGTACACTGTCAAGCATTTTGCAAAGATAAAAAAGACAACATACTCAAAATAAAAAGAGCTTATACATGCTGGTAAGAAACACCAAAAGCAAAATGGAACAGAAGGGTAAAGGGTACGAACAGACCATGCCCTGAAGAAATAAAAATTGTTTATGGAATTATTATCAATATCACTAGCAATCAAATAATTTACCTTTAAAAAGGAGAATATAATATTGTCTGCAAAATTAGCAATGATTGAAAGAATGATACTACTTCACACAGATAACCTTCATTTTCATGTGTCACAAATGGCAGAATGGCTACATCATTTATGATACGACAAATTATGTTATGAAATATTATTCAGTCATGAGTTTTCTTCATTTTTGCCAATTAAAATTAGAGAAAATTGCACACAAGAAAATCTTAAAATATCAGAAACTCATGTGTTATGCAGTATGGTTCCAGTAACGTTGAGATATGTATATAGATCCATAGAAGAGAAGATTGGACCCAAAATACCCAACATTGTAACGGGAATTTTATCGGATTTTACATGATCTTATATGTCTTCTTTTCTACTGCATATTTTCAGAAGTCTCTATAATGGCAACCTTTTGAAGTTTGAAGTTTTCTCTCCCTGTCACACACACACCCACACACACCACATACACAATGTGCCAGGGAGAACTGGAGGAGATGACGAAACCTATATATTCCTGCCTCCACATTTTTTTACCTGAAAAACATGAAAGCCTAAAGTAGCAAAGTACAAAAGTGGCCACTGGGTTTGAGAGTTTTAGTGCAAAGACTGGCTTTTGAAACCCAAGCTTGCCGATGGTCTTAGCAACCTGGATTTTTGGGTCCAATCCTAATTTTAAAACTTGTGTTCCTTTATTTATTTATTTATTTATTTATTTTGCCGTAAGTATGTTCGATGTATTTCATTTCTTGACTTAGAAATCATAATTTTTATGCCTACAAAAGATATTTTAGATGCTTTAGGAAGAAGGCCTTTTGTGTGAAGTAGCCAAATTTGCAGAGGACTCTCAAAGACCATCTTTCTACAGTTAGAGACAAGACCTAAAATGCAAGAACTTCCAGAGGAGGTACACTTCCTGTGCCTGAGCAGGGAGCAAGGACCAAGGACCCCAGGCTTCTTGTCTTCAGGCCCCAATTAGCGAGGCATCATTCGATGTGAGTTTAATGCACCCACAATCATAATTACAAATCTTGACATTTAGATGCTCCCAAAGTCAACACCCATCCCAGCAGGGTTAGCCACATTATCACTAGTTAAGGAGATACAGAGCAATTAGAAGCTAAAGGAAAAGGTTAACTCTACCACTCAGAGGGAAGGAGTTCAGCAGCTAAACCCACCTGCAACTGCAGTGTTAATTTTTTAAAATATTGGCTTCAAAGCCTTGTCACCATGACAAGGAAGATCTGAATCTAAATGGAATATTTAAGAGCATGGCCTCCTCAGCTCTCAATCAGGCTGCACACTGACCTTTGCGTGGTCTCCACCAGTGGATCAGCTGTCACAAAATACGGGAGAAAGTGGAACATCATTGGACCTGTCGTGAGGTCAATCAGCCGGTGCTCAGGCCAATTTGCCAAGGAGTCGGTTCCCTCACCAGTCTGATGAAATGTAGTACCAATTAATCACCCACTAATTTGCAGGGAGTTGAAAACTTCCTCGTGTTTGTTGTCCTACTCATCACTTTGCCTGGTCTTGTGGGATCTCAGGCCCAGAGCGTGAGGCCACCTCAGGGACACGTGAAACTGTCGGAACTTGTGTTTTAGGCCACCAGGGTGACAGTCGAGGGGACACCTGCCTCAGGCCAGCACTGCCCTATTTTCGCTAGAAGGCTCTCTGTGGTTTGCAGTACCCGAAGGAAGGGCATACTGTTCAAGTGCATGCAACAGACATTCTCTCTTTGAAACTCTCATGATCTAGTAAGATCTCATTGCTGTTTCTATCGACCTGTCAATTCTTTATCTGTCTTGAGAAGGTGGTGGCTTTGTCATCATTCCCTGCAGAGGTTTATTATCTGAGAGCTGTTGAGTTGTCTTAAAAGCAGAAAGGTTTCTTTCTTTTTTTTTTTCCTTTACCAAATAGACTGTTCTATTTGTAGCCAAGTCTCATAAATTCAAATACTTGTCAAAATAAATGAATAGTATGTTTGTTATATTCATGACTTAAAATCACGTTTGATTGCTTACTCATTAATCCACAAAATTAAGCAACACACCCTGGATTGCAGTCATTAGTACAAATGAGCGGGGTTCTTCGAAGCATCAGATGTAGTGGAGCGCATTGTACAGGCGTGTTTGTTTCGAAACTAAGTATGTTAATGCACAAATTAGTTTTATAATTTCAGGAGGTTTCCTCTGGAAGAAAACCAAGTATTTAACTATAGTCCCCAGCAAACGGGGTTGGGATCATAATACACAAGGTGGATTTTTGATGGAAAAACAATAAAATGTAACTTTACTTTGAGCCTCAAGGATGGGCAGGAGCTATTCTGTCCTCTGTAGAGGTGTACATGGTAAGGGAAGTTACCTTTATTCCTGATTGGGTGGAAAAATCAGGACTTGGGGAGATGGCATCCACCTTAAAAATCTAGACATCCACATAACAGAGGCTTTGCTTTTCTGCTGGGGTACAGCAGAGAACATAAATCACTCATTTACTCCACCGTTTTCCCTGTGCCAAGTACCCCCTAGGAGCTTGGAATATAAAGTCAGGTTGTTCTTGAAGGGACATTTGGCTGGCTCAGTCGGTAAAGCCTGCCACTCTTGATCTCAGAGTCATGAGTTTGAACCCCACATTGGGTGTACAGATTACTTAAGATAAGATCTTTAAAAGAATAAGGAAGTCAGGTTGTACTTGAATTCTGTCCTCTGTGATGTGGGGCTAATACAGCTTTTCTCATAAGGTTTCTTTGGAGTATGAAATGGACACACTTACAACAGTGCCTAGCCCATAATGAGGGCTGTGTAATTATTTGTTAAAAGCATTTTTTAGTTATGTGACTCATGGTTTCAAATAACTTACAGGTTTTTTGTTTTGTTTTATTTTTTCTAGGTAGCTTAGTTATGGAGGCAAGTAAATCAAGATCTTTGGGCTGTGTGATGGGTAATGATAGAGACATAGACAATTTCATGGGAACACCAGGGAGCCTCGTGGAAGACCTCATATGAGGAACTTGGAAGCCATGATAATATATAATAAGGAATTTGAAGTTGGAGCAACACCATGCCAGATTGTATGATGGAAAGCCCACTTCAGCAGTGGTGTTGAGGGTACACAATCGGGGGCTGGACTGGAAGACAGAAACAAACTGAGGCCTTTGCAGTGGAGATGTGAGGACCTGGCCAGAGGCACTGAGGCATTTTGTTGTGATGGAGTAGTCCCTGCCGGGAGGAATCAACCTTAGATTCCAGGAAGTTACTGCCTTCATGGATGGCTGTGGCAGTGCTGGGCTTTGGCCAAGAAGTTACCAAAGGAGTGCTTCTGAGATGATTACAGCTTTGGTTTGGACAGAGAATAGAAACTGGAGGGAAGTAAGGAGAATAACACTGAGCCAGTGAAATAGTACTTAGGTGCATCTTACGACATGGTCAATGTATGTAAGCTTTGTAATTTAAATACTATTTTTCCCTGTGCTATTTTATGTTTTCTAGTGTCGGATATACTCCCTGAAAAAAGACTACTCTTCCAAAAATGCAGGCTAGATGCATGTGATTTATTTAAGAATAATTTGAAGAAAAAGCCATTTTGTGTGTACGTGTGTCCATGCATTTTAAAAAATGCCTTCATTTCTGATAAGGTACATTCTCCCAAGACCTTTGAAGCCCTTGCAAATGGATAAAACTGAGGAACGTCCAGTGATATACTGGGTTAATGGCAAGCAAAGCCGCGCAGTGGATTGGCATCATTTCTGAGAATTTCTCAGCTCGTTTAACCTTAAGATCTTTCACTTTCTTGTGTGTCTGCCGTTTTTAATCTGTGTAATTCGGAGACAGAGGAAATAGTATTACTAACAAAGCCAGATATATTGAGTTCTTATAATCTCTGACATCCGTATTGTCTCAGAATGCTTGAAACTTCTTCCAGCTTCTTTACCTGTGTGCTTATCCCACTGCTGCCCCCGGGGGCCTTTAGGAATAGGGCTTGGAGGCTGCCACCTGACCTCCATGGAGCCTTTTGCCTGAACACGGCTATGGATGGTGAAGGGCACAGAGGAAAATGTCTTCAGGCTTTCCTCGTGTGTATTAGGTGTCAGTTGTGAAGGTTGTTTCATAAACGCTGAGCTGTGACTACTAAGGAAAGTCAAGAATGCAACAAAAACAAACCCAGGATTCTCTTGAACTTAAGTCAGTCCCAGAGAAAATAGGATTGAGTATAGTGTGTTTAATGCATACCTGGCTTCTTAGTGAGTTGCTGCATAATTAAAGAAGATAAATGTAGTTTTGGCCAAAGTATCGGGGGCTTTTTAATAGGCATATTTTGTTGTCATCACAGGCGATGTAGGCAGCTGTCTCTTTAAAAAGCAATGAGAATAAATATGTTTCTTAGTACAGTTGAATAAATTAATGTTATTTTCTTTAGAATGAAGTTTAAAGCTGTAAAGTTTGTGAAGGTCCCTATTATGGATTTTCAGTTTGAAGAGGTGATGAAAATTGGTTTATCTCATTTACTGAATGTCGATTGAATTTTGTGAGAATCAGAGCTGTTACATACTCGCTCCGAGGACTCTAGATTTGATGCTCGAATCTGATGAAGATGCTAACGTGAGCATGCTAATTTTGAAAATCTGGATTAAATGCTTTTAGCTAGCTGTCAAAATCCCATGAAGGAAGATCACCTATTTTCAAACCTTTGTTTAAAGTGGCATAAAATTAACTCACATAGCCAGTTGTTATTTAGTTACAAGCAGATGCATACATTTAAATGAAATTCTGCAGTGTTTCACTCTCTTCCCAAAGGTGATAATGTGTTTTCCTCTACTTGTGAAATTGTTGTAATTTCACAGTCTTACTTAGATTTAATTGTGTTTATTAAGATTTGAGACAAATGATTCCAATTTTATTTTGTAGGATCCTCGTTTTTTTCCTTTGTCTTTTAATTTTGTTCGATAGTCAGTAGTATGGAATATGGATGAAACAGTAAAAATAGCAATATGTTGTTAAATTCAACAGTTTAACCCAAAGAACTCAACATGGCAAATAAGCTTTTCTTAGTAGTACCTTAGTTTACTTGACGTGTAATTAAAATAGAGCCACGTATTTCTTACTGTAATTACTACTACAAAAAATATACTTTCATAAATTATATTCTATGAGCATTGGGATCCTTCTTTTTTTATTCTCTATGTAGGCTAAAGATAATAGCATCAGATTATAAAAACTCAGGCTATAAAAGTGACAGAATGCTGTAGGTTGATAACAGAGCAAACCACATCATGAATATTGAAGGATTCTGCAATAAATGTACCTGATGGCATTTATTATTAAAATATTTACTTGTCACTGTAGAAACTGAAGACTTTGGTATATTGCTTCCAGTTATGGTGGAAATAGACAGCACAGCTCATGTATTGCTAGCCAGGAGAGCAGTACGCATCTAAGGGTTGTGTGTTCTTGTGTGATGAAGAGCAAGGGAAAAAAAAAAAAAAAGAAAGAAAAGAAAAACAAAAATTACCTATTTGATGTGTTTGATCTTGGTGCTTTCTCTGTTCCTCTGTCAATCCTGTGATAAAGAGATTAAAGAGAAGCAACAAAGTAAAAGCAGAATATGAAAAAACAAGTCAAGTGGGATTTAGTCTGGAAGCCAGAGAATGGTAGCTATGGTAGGAAAAGGAATTAACATTTAACCTTCCGTTGTGTACCAGGCTCTGTGCTAAGCATTTAGGCATGTTAGGGATATTATCAAGGAAATTAACATTCCACCTCCACTCGACTCACCCCCCCCAACACACAAATACACGTGCTTGCACACACACACACATGCATGCAACTACCCCAACACACACGTGTGTGCACACCCCCACACATGCATGCAACTACCCCAACACACACGTGTGTGCACACGCACACACATGCACGCAACTACCTCAACACACATGCACGTGCACACGCACACACATGCATGCATGCACACACACCTTTACTAGTGACATTGATCGTAATAGTCTCGCTGTTTTAGTCTAAAAACAGGTCTGTGTCCTTGAAGAGATATTGATGGTGTGAAATTGCAGAGAACACATGGCCCTTTTGATCAAGCCTATTATTCAGGTTTCATGGATGTTGTAAATTATCCAAAGTTCTTCTGTCTCCTTTCATCTTTGAGTTTTTCGTTGTTGACTTTTTCATTATTTTAACCTTTACAAGGTGAGTATGAGAAAAAGAGGGAAGTATTCTCTAATGTGAGGTTTATGGGTGACATTACCTTCAGCCGTGGGCAGGGGACACTTGAAGTTACCAAAACCAGTGCCTCATCTTTGAATTGCAAACACCATCCACATGCACAACTGAGATCTAGCTAGTGAATATAATTTGGACCCACTACATTAATGTGTTTCTCCTTCCGTGTTTTCCTAAGTCCTGTTTAGAGGATAGGTGTGTTCCTGAGAATTACACTCCACCTCGACCTCACAGAGGTATGAAACACAGGGACAAACACTGTACCTCTTCTGGGTGCCTTAATTTTACTGGCAATTAAAGAGAAAAACTTTATTAAAGATTAATACAAATTAATCTATTAATTAAGATTAAATCTATTTTTAATTAAGATTAATCTATTAATTAAGATTAAAATCTGTTTTGAAACAAGAACAGAAAGCTGGTAGAATACAAAAAGTAAGACATGAATTTTGAAATCTGAGCCCTTCGGCTGTGAGCTTATGGTCTGCCCACTCAGGCTAGGCCCCCACTACCCTGGAGGTCTATTTTTTACATTTGTTCTTAAGCTACGTTGGGGCACACATCTGGAAGCTTGACACCAGGTACATCCAAGTGGCATCTTGGAGGAAAGTGGGCAAGGGAGTGCCTGGTGCCAGGCTGCTAACCTTACCTCCCTCTCCATCTGCCACGCACCCCTAGCACAACACTCCCGCTCCTGCAGACACCGAAGAAACAGATTCTCCCTTTCAAAATAGAGCCTGAAAAAGAAAAAAAGAACACACATCATCTCTATTTTTGGAGCTTGATGTGGCAGAAGCAATTTCTCCCAGTGTTGAATAGAAAAATGAGGAATTTCTCCCCCATAATAACCAAATCGAAACAACAGCCGTAATGATAATGACGCTCGAAGGATCTTACAGGAATGTATTCATTGTACATGTGTTCATTCATGTACTCATTCATTTCTAACAAAAAATAATAATTTGAATGTTGATTCTAAAAACACATGAAAAAATCCAGGTATCTTTTATCCTGTTGCTATCTTAGGGGTTACTATCTATTCTGGCCTCACTTAACTCATTTTATTCCAACAAATATATGTTCAATGCCTGCTGTGTATACTCACCATTCTCGGCAACAGGGATACAATAAAAAAGACAAAAATCACTGTTTTCTTGGAGCTTATATTCTAGTACAGTGAGAAGACAGGCAATAACTAAGACAAACAAGAAGAGATGAAACATCGAGAGGGTGATAAATGCTACAAAGGAAAAGGAAGAGAAGATGGGAAGTGGTGGTGTTGTTGCAATGCAGATAGTGTGGCGTTTGAGTAAAGATGGGCAGGATGGAGAAGCAAGTCATGCAGGTGTCCGGGGGGAGACTGCTTCAGCAGAAGGGACAGCAAATACAAAGATACTGAGTCAAGGGCAAAGAAGAAGAAGTCATAGCTGAATAGAATCCCAAGAACAGGGGAGAATGTACTCAGAACATGAGGTCAGAAATTTCACAGGGAGCCCACGGACCCAAGTCCATTGCCAGGACTTGAGCTTCACTGTGACATGAGAAAACAAATGACCAGAGGAGAGACATGACCTGCCTTGTGTTTCGGTAGGGTCACTCTGGCTGTTGTGTTGAGAACAATCCAAAGGGAGCATGGGTAGAAACGACGAGACCAGACAGGAAATTGTTGCCATAATCCATGGGAGAGACTGGAAGTGGGGTCCAAAGTGGTGAGAATGGAGGGGTGAGAAGCAGTTAGACTCTGACTGTATTTTGAGATTTGTTGGCAAATTGGTGTGTGTGAGGTGCATGAGAGATAGGGAGGAATGGAGGGAAAAAGGCATCAAGGATTAATAGGAGGTTTTTATCCTGAGCAATTAGAAGAATGGAGTGCTGTTAATTGGGATGTATAAAGATTATGAAAGAGCTTTGGAAGGTCAGTTTTTCACATGTTATGTTAGACAGTGGATCTTATGATCCTGGAGTTCAAGAAGCATCTCCAGGTTGAAGATTTAAGTTTGGAATTTATCAGCAGATACTTACATCTATGCCATGAGACAAACAAGGTGCCCGCCCCCCCAAAAAATTTAGACATATTTCACATTTTTAGAGACAAGAAGGATAAGTAAAAGGAGGGCCTAGAGAGTTGAGGATGTCCGGGAAGGCAAGTGAAGAAAATAATTTAAGGAAGAAGGTAGTGATTGACTGTGTCCTAAAGTCAAAGCAGAAAAGTGGGGGATTTAGCTACCTAAAGATTGTTTTTGACCTTGATAAGAACAGTTTCTGTGGAGTAGAGGGGCAAGAGCCTGACCAGTGTGGTCTCAGCAAGGAATGGGAAGGAGGGAGATTGGAAATTGCTCTGTGGACAGCTGTTTGAGATTTTGCTTTCAAGGAAAGTTGAGAAATGGGTATGGTATCTGTAGGGGTCCTGAAAAAGTTGTTAAAGCCTTTTTGTTTTTCGTTTTTATTTTTGTTTTGAGTGGGAGAAGGAATAGTGTATTTGTGGACTAACCTTCCTGTGTCTCTCTGGGGATAAGATGCCGAAATACTGATGGACATCTGTGCGGACAGGAGTTTTGATCAGGGATAATGGCTGTGTGAAAAGATCGCGGATTATGGGGACCACAGAGTCAGGAACTGAACCTCTTCTTTCCAGGAGTAGAGACTCATTCATTCATTCATCCTCACACCCAGAGTAGACTCCGTGGAGATCATTCCTGTCCTCCACGAGACTGGGAGACAGATTGTGAGACTCGGGGGTTGCTCCAGTTCTTCTTAGCATCATCTTTGGGAAGAATCACATACTGCGTTTTCTGTGTCCAGCATATTCTTTAGGACATAACCTCCTAATGGACAAACCACGTATATTTGACAGCAGAGCCTCTCTTTGTACAAGTTTTCTTTTTGGAAAACAGTCACCCTGTGGTCTGAAACCCTGGATGGAAAATTTAAAAAGACTAGATTCTTGTATCAATTACTTTTTAGTCTATCTTTTCGGAAAACAGAAGCTCTGAACTGCAGTGTTCTCTCATTTGCTACATAGGTGTGCCATTGTCATTCCATATGCTATAAACTTGTTTGATAGGATAGTGTGGAAAACAGTAAAGTATCTTGAGGAGGAAGGGTTATATAACAGATATAAGTAATGATTTATGAGTTTTCAGCTTTAAGATTCTGTATTGTGCTTTAGATGCTATTATGTTTTTTATCTTTTTTCCCCAATATTTAAGGCACAGTGCATATAGTAGTAGTTAAGGATGTAGCAAGAGAAGAAGTAAGGTACTAGTCTTAACTTACACACAAGTGTTCATAGAACCAGTATAATAAGCCATTTTGCCTCGCCGATTGGCAATTAAAATAAATGTCACTCAGATGTGTTAGAACTCACCAATACGCAAAACTGAAATTCTAATCATGTCACAAAAAAAGTGACAAAAATGACACTTCCAGCACTTTTTAAAAATTGATTTTATTTTCCTTTACAAGATTGAAAGTGTTAAACTCTTCACTCTGACCAGATGATTAGAAAGATACAGATCTACTGATTATTTTTATACTAGAATAATCTTTCATTATTAATCTATTTAAGCCTCTCAAATCAGTTCATCAGTACTGCCAATTAAAAATAGGAAATGTATGTGCTCAATTTCAAGAATTAAAAATAATGCCTTGGGAGTAGCATTTCTTTCCTGTGGTAAGAGGATTGTTGGATTTTCCAATTAAAGAAGTCTCCATACTGGAAATGAGTAGTCAATTATGAAAATTATTTTTGAATAGTCAATTTGCATATCCCTAATTGTATTCATTTCTTTTGAAAGACTGAACTTGGAATTTATGATGTTTTGATTGATTATGCCTGCATTTGTGTTATTAATACTATTGCTAACAAGGTTCCCCTCTGAATGGACCTTCGAGTGTCTTTTCTGAATAAATGTTTGAATCACAAGTAGGTTTGCTTTATTTAATGAATGAAAAATAGCTGAAGATTTACTAGCAGTTTTCAGATTTGCACACACTGTTCTTTGTCGGGTTGACAGTAGCATCCCCTTGGTGCTTCCTACACTCACATTTGGACTTCTCCCGAACACCCGATGAGCAGTGTGCGAGGTCTCTCTATGGTGGTGCTGTCTGCTGGCCAAAAATACAGTTTCAGCAGGACTGTCCTCACTGTTTGTACAGCAGTGTTTGTGCAATGAATATTTTATGACATCTTGCCCTTTATGAAAAATGACTTGGAAGTGGACAATTAAATGTTTTTATATTAATGACAAGAAACAGTTCTCATATGAAACAACACTGAGACAAAGATGGAAATAATTTGGTTAGAAGTGCTGATGTGTAGTCTCATTGGACTTGACGTTCATTGGACTTAAACCAGTCAACATAGCGTCATGAAGGAAGAGAACAAATTTAAAGGGATGTATCAAAAGGGGATATCTGTGTGCACAAAGTGAACACATTGTATGGAAATATGCACGCTCATTTGTTGTGACTGTGTCTAAAAGGGCAGCTATGATTATGGATTTCAGAATATCTTAGCTCTCTGAGTTTGGAATGTCCTCTTTTACCTTGTAGATCTGTTGTTCAGCTTTTGCATATTCAACTTTTATTTCTGGAAACCGTCTTAAAAAAATACTGAAGTCCTTTTTGGCATATTGGAAAAGGTGGCGAGGGGAGGGGCAGCCTTTTCCTTCCTTCAAGGGAGTTAGCCAAAATAGGTTATTTCAAGAATAGACAAACCATTAGTGAAGTCCTGCCACGGTCCTTTCAGACGTAATATTGAATTGGGAGTTGTGGTACAGTAACATTCAAGTTACACAGTTTCAGAGGCTGTTTTCCTTAAAATCCAAGAAAGATCACAATCAGCTAGAAACAGTGTTGTGTGCTATGCATGCCATTCAAAGTAATTAGTGTGGTTGGATTTGTTTGTAGCTGATTGCTGTGTTTGATGAACAAGAACCACTCCACAAGATTGAGAGCCCCAGCGGAAACCCTGCAGGCCGGCAGAGCCCAGATGCCTTTGAGACGGAAGTGGCTGCCCAGTTGGCTGCGTTTAAACCAATTGGTGGGGAAATTGAAGTGACCCCTTCTGCTCTGAAATTAGGTATGTGTATCTTCACTATTATGTTCTTCACTTGCTTGAAATACATCATCTTGCTGATTATGAGTGGCTTCTACAAGATGACTTATCCTCTTAGTATCTTTCTTGAAAAATCTGGTTTGTCTTTAAATTATTTTTACATAGCTCTTTGTAGCTGTGGACACTCAGACAAGGGGATGCATTTGTTTTGTTTTGTTTTGTTTTCTCCTTGAATGACGGGTGGATCTGAATTGCGAGGTCTTGAAGTATCCTACAGGACAGGCTGGTCTGTAAGTGATGGGGTTCATCTGTACCCTAGGGGGATCACTTAAAAAGAAACTCTCTGAAAAGTGTCATTTGGTAAAAGCTAACATTTATCAAGGAATCCAGACTAGGAATAAAGGTCACTTTCTGTTTCAACCACCTTCTTTTTCTCCTCAGACTATGTATCTCAGACTTCCAGGAAAACATTTTGAAGTTAGTCTTTTAATTCTAGCCTACTGATTTATTCACACAAGAACAACCCACCCAATAATTTTGTTCAGAATTCCTCATTTTTGTTTTGAAGGCATTGGGAGAAAAATAAACATTCTTCTCAAGTTTCAGTGAATTTACACCTCCAAAATCAATGTCAGTTTTTGGTGATACCTCTCGGAGGTAAATTTAGGTCAGTTTCACAGCATGAATCTTTTGAAAATCCGCTAACATTTTGGTACTTAGAACAAATTTTCATTCCTATTGAAGGTGTGCATATGTTTTGAGACTGCTCTGAGCACCTGTTAGATAGGTTAATTCTCCAGGTAGAAGAACAGAGGCTTTTACTCCTGTGCGAGGGGAATCTTTCCCTTGCAAAGCAGAGTGTACGCTTAAAATCACAGAAGTCCTGCAGAGAGCCGGCTTTTTCCCATCTGAAGCAAAATGTTGACTGGAAAGTTTATTTTACATACCACAATCCTGAATATCCATATTTGGTACTAATCTTCTGGAAAGCATCTGTGGTGCCGCTTTTATAATAAACCAAGTGGAAATTTATGACCTCTAATCTTCCTGATGTTCCTCTATTCTTTGGAAACCCAGCTAGTGACGCGATGTTCTGGAATGCATGTGGACAGCCCAGGGCTCCGTGGCAGCTTCCCCATCCACAGAGGAGGTCTGTGGCTGTAGCAGCCTCACTGCCCTATCATTCATTTGCATAATGGACCTTTTTATCCATTATGCAAATGGGATGGGAGGGAAATTAGGCAATAAGGGAAGACGAAAAGAGAAAATTGCTCTCGCTTGTTTTAATATTCTATTTATAAGCAAGCACTGTGTGGTCTTCAAAAGGCTGAACCTTAGAGTGGCCTGTGCTGGGGAATTTGTTTCTGCCTTCCCTTAGGAGCTCTCTAGGTGGGGATGGGTGTGGGGGGGTTGTTTTTCTTAAGCTTTCTCAGCTTCTTTTGTAGAACTGTCTGAGCAACATAATGTTGAAATCAGGAAGAAAAGTAAGCTGAGGTTCTTTTTCTTTGAACGTGAATTTTCTACTTCTTTAGTACTAATGTTTGGTGAAAGAGAGAGAGAAAAATCTTTATTAGTGGAGACTACATGCCAGGCCCTGAGCTCAAAGCAGTGCAGCAAGTGTTCTTAATCCTTTGCTCATGACAACTCATTTTTTTAGGGAAGTTTTTAAAGATTTCATTTATTTCAGACAGAGAGAGAGAGGGAGAGCACACACGCTTACATGAATCAGGGGAGGGGGTGGAAGGGTAGAGGCAGAGGGAGAAGCAGGCTCCCCGCTGAGCAGGGAGCCCATGTGGTGCTGGATCCCAGGATCCCAGAATCATTGATTCCAGACCCCGGGATCATGACCTGAGCCAAAGGCAGATGCTTAACAGACTGAGCCACCCAGGCACTCCATGACAGCTTATTTAAGCCTCAGGGTACTTAGCTGGGTTTTGTTACTCCCCTCATTTAAGAGGTGGGGACACAGTCATGTAGTACTAAAGTAATTTATCCAAAAATCCTATAGTGATTTCATGGCAAAGTCAAGATTTGAACCCTTTCTGGCTCCAGTGTCAGGAACCATTTTTTCTTTGCTGCCTCCAATCTGCTGGTAGTAAAAGAGTAAGTTGATGGACTTTTTTGGGGTATACTTTGTGAATATGTATCCAAATCTTGAAAGGGCTTACCTCCCCGGCTTCAGATCCATGTCTCTAGTACTGTGGATGAGGTGATGAGATTAGCCAACCTTCCTCACCAGGTGGTCAGTTGCCTCCCAGCCATGGGCTTTGAAGCCCTGGCATCACCTCCACATCTTCCCCTTGCTCACCGGCCAGCCTTACTTCCTTCCACCTCACGACCTTTGCAGCTGGACAGAGCTTGAGCGTCACTCAGACCATCGCAGAGGCTTCAAGCTGACCTCTCTCGTCACAGGGCCTGCTTTCTCCCATCCCAGCTTCTGTCAGAGCTGCCTCGCTAAATCACAAATCCGATTATATAACTCCCTGCGTAACAACTTCCAGTGGCTTCCTCGTGTGCAGAGAGCCACGTCCAAACTCATTAGCAGCCTGATGCAGATGGTTCCTTGGAATTAGCAGGAGGAATCTGGGCAGGGATGAACACTGAAAAAAAAAAAAAAAAAAAACCAAACAAAAAAAACCCCTTATCCCCCCCCTCATGGGTCCAGCAGATTGAGTACTTTTCATTTCTGGAACTTTAAAAGCAAAGAAGAGAAAACATTTGTCAAGTTTCTCAGGGAAAGTAGAGGAAGCAACCCAGCCTGCTTTGGTGTCTGCCTATTCTGTGTATCTTTCCTTTTGTTGCCTTGGGGAAGGGTGTGGTCATAGATGGGGCAGATGTCAACTGAGCATGGAGGGCTATGCCTGGCCGCAGAGGCAGTGCTCAGGGCGGCCGAGGGGATGGGACCAGTCGTGCTCTCAGACCCTGTCTGAGATCCTGCTTAGGTGAAGGGGGTGGGTGGCTAGAGGGGGAGTAGCATTTGTGTCCCAGTGATTCATCATAACAGCCTGCGCATAAAATGCTAACCACCAGAGCCCCAGCTCTTCACCTCCGCTCCCCACTCCACTCCCAAGGCCATTGGAAGCGGTTCTAGTTCTGGGGCTCGTCTGCATAGGCTGGTAGAGCAGACACAGGGATTGTCAAATTCTTGAGCCCCATTCAAGAAGATGAGGAATTTAATCATTATCAGCTTACATGTTTATCTCTCTTATCAAGCTACCATTTGACAAATAGGAATCAACACATTTTATGATTAGGTCATATTAATCAACAAAAATTTGTATTGTATTGGTATCTGAAATAAAATTATGCTTGATATCGAGTATAATTTTTTTGTCATTGTCCAACACAAGATGATAATTAATAATATTCTGTTAAAAGCCAGCAACATTCCCTGTATGCATACAGAGATTGGCCCCTCTTCTTTTTCTTCCATGATGAAATACTTATGTACAGAATATGCCAGAAGTTCTTATTTACAGGCTCTTCATGACCTACCTACTTCCTCGCTGCCCACCTTTATTACTGGCCACTCTTTCACAGTTACGTTAACCTGTAGGCACCAAGAACCACTTGCCGTTCCCCAAATTTGCTGTCTTTCAGGCCTCTGTGCTTGTAGAGGAACTTTTTCTCTTTGATCCTCCCTTTGCCTCTTCTACTTGGTGGAATTTGTATGCACCTTTTAAATTCAAGCTCAAATACGATCGTATTTGTAAAGCCTTGTGTACATCTTGAAGGTAGTACACTAGGTATACAATAAATTTATTTCCCAATACTTCATTCAACAATAATGAGTTACAAAGATGAATTGAAGAAATCTTCTACTGACCTAAAAGGGTTCAGTATATACCCTGTAAGCTAATGGGGTATATATTTTTATTTATAGGAGGAATTTCAAATCAATTGGGAAAGTACATAATTCTAACTTCATTCATCTAAATTATTTCTTACATTTATTTTCCCAATGGATTTTCTTTTTCTTTTTTTAAATATTCTACTTATTTATTTGAAAGAGACAGTGAAAGAGCATGAGCTGGGGAAGGGCAGAAGGAGAGGGAGAAGCAGTCTCCCCTCTCAGCAGGGAGCCCGGCAAGGGGCTGGACACCAGGACCCTGAAAACATGACCGGAGCCAAAGTCAGATGCTTAACCAACTGAGCCACCCAAGTGCCCCCACCACAATGGATTTTCTAATGTAATGCTAAATGACTAAGTCCTGATGCAGAATGATTTACTAGTTTGGGCTAACACTTTAAGAGTCTGTTTCTGAAATAGGCCAGTGCTTCCTACAATATAACCTAGAGATTGCTACCCTAAAAATATATTTAAAAGAAGAGACATGGTAGAACAAATACTAGGTAGAACAGCACAAAATGATATCCACAGAGTTTACTTGGACTTTAAAATCACCCAGTTCAGGAATTTTCCAAGTCTTCTTTGGAGCCCTGTGGTACTTCTGAACATGTTTTGGGATTTCAACAACTATGTGATTGTAGTTAATGAGCAAATGACATTCAATGAGCATTTAAGTTTTAGATGTTCTTCTAATTTATTCACATTCACTCTTTGTACAGATAGGATTGGTTAAGCTTTCAGGGTGATAGGGAAAAGCTGTACCCTAAGATAGCTGACCAAACCAGCAAGGCAGTTCCAGTCTCTTTCTCAAACCCCCCGGGGTCTTCTTTCCTATCCCATTTCCCATGCGCACTGAAAGTACCAAGTATGCAGAAGTAGAAGGGTAGAAATTCCCCTCCCTGTTTGTGCTTGGGGCTCAGACCTTTGGAGAACAACCTCCTCCTTGCCCGCCGGTGTTACATAAACCTCCGATCCTCCAAAGTCCCTGCGTGGCACTTGGTTCTTCTGCCGGGATCCAGTCCAGGTTCCGTAACAAGGGACGAAAGGAATACAGAAAGCTGGTGAGGAGGCAACAGAGAATCCTAATGCCCTTTAGAAGTCCTACTGTAAAGAAACGCTCTTCCACTCAAGAATTCTTAGTACCCCTGTTAACAGCTTTTGTAAAATTCTGGTTCTGGAAATTTCCTTAAAATTTCCTAATTAGCAGTTCTCTAGACAATTGACATCATTTTACAAACAAGCAAATGTGTGCTCTGATGTCAAATAAATGGTTGGATAAAGAACAAGAGTCGGACCCTGTACAGCACTCTTTCAACTTCATGACATTTTTGGGATTAATTGAAGATTTCAATTACCATGTCTTTTAATACTGTATGTGATAAAATACCACCTCATATCCTTTTGGAATTGAGATAGAGTGTAAATTAATAAATAGATACTATGAATAGCTATAAGTCAAAAGGTAATAAGGGAATAAAGACCAGAAAATTAGATGGAGAAAATTTCCTTTAAATCCTTCTCTAAGTTTAAAAAAAAAAAAGAATTTACTTCCGTCTCCTCAACCCTTGAAGGTTTGCACATACCTGCACGCATTCAAGTGTGTGTGTTGGGGAGTTAAGTGCACCAAAACCAGTATGCTAATGGGATATGGAGGTGATTTTCTTTTCTGTGTTGAGGATACTGTTGTACTCTTTTTGACATTTCAAGTATCTGTACATAGGGCCTTCTGTACATCAGACAAATTAGGACACTAAGTTTGAAATTTGGAAGAGTAAGGGTCTTTTAGCCTACCGGTCAGTAGTTCCTGTGCTGCCTTTAGATCTGTGGCACCTGACCTTCTACTGTTGCGCAGAAGACATCATGAGATCATGGCCCCAAGGCTGGCCCATTCTTGTCCCTTGAGAACCAGTAGTGTGGATCTGGTCCCAGACCCTACAATATTTGATCTAGCAGTGTGCCCAGGTAAATCATTTAATCTATATCAGGACCACATCTTTCCAAACAAAAATAAATAAATAAATAAATCAGGACACATTTGTCATTTCCATAGAAATGGGTATTTGAGTTGGGACCATCTGGGTCACTTTGTGATGTGTCATTACCATGTTTCCTTGCCCCACAGTTTTCTTGTCTATAAGATACGCCTTGCTTGCCCTAATGGGCTATGATGATTTAAGAGAATTTCATTCATACCATGCTGAATCTGAATCTGACTCTGTGCGCCTGCCCATTTCTGCCCCATGGCCCCAGTTAATTAGTAGTTGTATTTGGATCCTTTGATAATTTTTTTCAGTACTTCCTGACAGAAACTTGCTATTTTGGGTTCAGGCTTACGTGAGAAAATATTTTCTTTAGTTATAATTATTTTAGCAATGTAATTTGAACAGTGTGTCAGGATAAAACATATTTGGGACTTGGTTGTTGCCAGTCTTGTGATCTATGTTACCCAGATATAAAGCAATCTGATTAAAGTTTGGAGTTGAAATAGCGTTAGCTTTATTCTCTTCTTGTATGTTAAACTTTGAAGATGAACTTACTTTCTATTTGAAAGTGATTCTTACTTCTGAGACTTGAAAGCTAAAAGGTGCCTCAGACGCTTTATTGTTTCCATGTGTGTTTGTGCTTCAAAACTGAAATGGAAATTATGATTGTGTGTTTGTTATAATGTAATTATTTTCAAAACACTGAGTTCCCTTGTCTTTATTTTCAGTAGTTCTCAGAAAAAAAAAAATCATATAGCCATAGATTAGTGTTGGAAATTGTGACCGTTTTCTATCTGATTTTGACTCATTTACTTCATAAGGGAAACATATGGGAACGTTTGTCTGAATTTTCAAGGAAACCAAATCCCTTTATGGCACTGATCTTCAGGAAAAAATAAAGAAGGGGGAAGTTTATTCCTTTAATTAGGCTGCAGTGTGTAAGTAGCTGCTGTGCCCATAATGTGAGTTTAAGTATTGGCATCTGACCCTAGACAAACACAGTCACACCACACACATAGCAGAACTAAAGCTCGGGGCTGGGCCGGGCTTCTGTCGGAGCCTTTGAATTTGGACTACAAAGCACACAAGCATGTGCGGGTTCCTCGTTGCTGGAAGCTCTCCTCTGTGGGCTGTGAAACCAGAGTGGAAATCACCAGGCAACTGAGGTCATTCGCTTGGATGAAACCATAAGTCATAATTTGGTCATTGGGTTTCATCTTATTTGTTTCCTGTTGGGGCTGATTATTCAAAAGTTAACAGCTACAGAATAGCTTTTCTTTCTTAAACTTTTTTCTTCCCTGCGAGCCCGGTGTTTTCTTCCCATGCAGGCTTAGATGAATGATGTTGTAATTAGCTATGGTAACCTTGCCAGGCCATCATCAATCAGTCACAGCCATAGAGTCAACAAAGTGTGTGCATGCTTTCTGGTGCGACAGTGACTAAATCGGGATGAAGGAGGTCACGGCGTTTCTAACCCGTTTCTGGCATCATTCTTCTTTTCCCAATGTTTTGGTTTTTATTTGAGTTTGTTTGCACAGTAGGTGAAAGTTGCCAGGAGTGGCGGGAGTCAGATTATATATTGAATATTTAAAAATGTTTTAATACTCCAGAAAGGGCCCGAGGTACTTGGTTGAATGAAAAAATAAAATCAATACCTAAAGACAAGCAACTCCTGAACAAATGCTAAAAGGTAATTACCACACAGGAGTCATTTTTGTTTCTGTTAGTGAAGTACAGATGTGAGTAATAGTTCCAATAAGAATTTTCGAGCATACTTGGCATTACCTTTTCTAAGTAATTGCAGATGAATGGTCCATACAGGCACACTTCATAGACAGACAATCAGTTTATAACATTTTATAAAAGTAACAGTGAGATTTGCTTGAAAATATTCTGTATTCTTATAAATGTCTTTTAAGTGAGATATTTATTGTTATAGAATATTAAACAAGAAAAAAACATTACCATCATCCTAACAGAACTGCTATTTTCATTTTTCTGTTTTCTATCAAGTTTTGCTTTTTCTTTTTCTTTCTTTTTTTTTTTACTACATGCTTCCATTCTCCTTTGCGTGCTGTATCCAATGGCTAAATTTAGTACTTAAATTGGTACTAAGGTGGTTGTACTCTATAGAAAAAAAATATTAAAGGGGATTTGCATTTAGCCATTCACCCAGAAATGTCAGATAGCATATAAAAAACAAGCTTTTACTCTTGTTCTTTTCCAGCATAGATTTCTTAAGTTGATTATATGTCCTCAAAAAAAGCAAAAAACAAACAAAAAAAAATCTGCCGAGTTCACCATCTCCCCTTTGGCCTCTTGCCCATGCTGGACCCACACTGAGACAGAGTCTGCAGATCCTCTCATAAACAAACGGAATGAAAGGTCACCTTCCTACCGCTCACTTGATATTAGACCCCTGGGTTTTCAGGCCTCTCTTGCACACTGCTTTTAATAGTAAATCCAGTGAGGCTATGTTTGCAAAGGCCTACTCCCTGTGTGGTGAAAATATTTTCAGTCATACTGTCATATTCAACTTTTCATAGTTCCTTGGGCCACTGATAAAATCATTTGCTGTTTATTCTTTTAATAAAAGAAGGGGAAGACCACTCCTCAACCCCCCAACACACACACACATACATGCACGCACACATACCCATGGTCTCTTCTTACTCCCTTCCCAGCCGCCGTCACAACTCCCATCTTCCTTTCTTCTAACCCTTCCTTTCTGGGACAGCCAGACAGCACCAGACAGAATGGTCCTCCATTCTCTGGATAGAGGTTCTGCTTTTTAGAGCCTTCTAAGGTTCCATACACCTTTTTCAAAATGCTTTCAAATTACTTACCTGTATTAAACATTCCTAACAATAGGAATCAGATTTTTAAATATATAATTCTTTGTGACTGAAGATTACATTTCTCATAAATTTCTAATCACACCTAATCAAATTATTTATGATAATCATGCTGATTTTCTTTTGCAGCGTGAAATTCAGGAATCTTGCTGCAATTCAGAATATGGTAAAGCCTCATTTATACTAACAACTTAAGTGTAAGGTTTTAGCCTTTAAGGTGTGGGGTGTGTGTGTGTGTGTGTGTGTGTGTGCTCATGCCCACACACTTCCCTCCCCCCTTTTCTACCCATCTGGGGGACTAATTTAATTATTTACACAAGATCCATCTTAAGGACAAGTCACTCAGAGTTGGACACGCTTTTATTACTGGCTCAGGATTTTCTCATTTGCTTTATCTGATAAAGCCATATGATAAATTATGCCCCAATGTATACATATTTGCTTAGTTCCTTGTGCCGTACCTACTTGGAAATTTTGCTATGATCTTGATTTGGCTAAATGAAAGTAAAAGTACTGAAACAGCTTGATCTCTTCATTTTCACATCTCGAGGTGATAAGAAAAGGCGACAGCCTTTTCTTAGCAATTGCCATAAGAAAGCTATCTCTCTTGTGTTTACCCTTTTCAAAATGTTTACCAGATAAAAGAAGACAACTTCCCAGATACGACCACCACAGTCTGTCAATTTATCATTGAAACAATGCATCTATCATATGTTACATACAAAATGGTGCCCATTCTGTTTACTCATGGACCTAATGGGAAAATCTTTATAACTATGAGAAAATACAGGTAACCCTCTAAAAATATCAGAAAAATCTTGATTACTGTTCTATGTAAATATGAGACTCTACATTTGGGACTTTTTTTTTTCCTGTGTGTAAAATTAAAGGAAATTATGTGATACTTCTTGCTTATTTTCTTTTTATTTATTTGGAAGGCTTGGCTAGGATTACTTAATGCATGTGTGTGGAATATGGCACGATCAAGGAAAAGAAGTTAGAAGACTTCTTGCCACAGAAGACTTCTAACCACAAACTATTTAAAAATCATAGCTCTTGTAGTTGGCGTTTTAAGATGATATTAGTTAAAAGAAGCCATTGCCTCAATGTCCATGTTTCTTGAAACTGTTGATAAGAATGGCATTTCCATACCTTTTTGCACTGTTTGTTCTGAAAAATGACATGGATGGCAGCAAGCTGAATGGCTTTGTGTCATCTGGTTCTGTAGAATTGTGATGATCAATTAAGCTCTCCTTCTGTTTTTAAAACAAATAGACTTTCTGCCCCAGAGACCTGAAAGCATGAGGCAAACTTTGTATTTTAGTCACAGTTCAGGAATGATGTCCTTTGACCTCACGACTTGAGTTGGGTGTTACAGTTAACTGCCCTCATGGCCGAGAATTCAGCCTTTGCACAGCTAACATCTGCTCTTTTCTGATGATTGGGCTTAAGAATGTAGTTATGGAAATCAGTCTATCTGATGTCATTGCTACAGAAGATGGTGGTGTGCCTGTCACTGACTTCAGGTAATCAATAATTATTTATTGCTGGCTCAATAGAGGAGAAGTATTACGCTAGGCTACCAGAGGAATATAAAATAGCACGAGCCATGAACTCATTCCCAAGCAGCTTTCTCATTCCCTAGCAATCTAGTTGACTTAAAATAAATTACTGGGTGAATCTCTTAACTTGGTTAGGTTTCCATTTTTATAATTTACAACTCTGGTTATAATATCACAGAGCATACATTTACACAACCTTATATAGTTGGAGAAGGCCTTACCTGATACGTAGATTTAGATGTGCACAAAGAGCTTTGCCGTGTGCTATTAGTCATGCAGGATGTCTCCCCAAACTTGGTTAATTGCCTTTTATGTGGGTCTTTGTTTGACAGAGAGGTTTTGGAAATAATAAAACTTCAAGTTTGTGGTTTATATGTGATTCTGCAATTTTTGCTTACTATTTTGTGATAAAACTGTTAGTTTTATCTCCTATTAGGTGATCAGAAATAACTAGGATGCCACATCTTTCCATCACCACTAACAGCGTCCTGTGTTTCCCAAGGAAGTTCTTCAAGGACCTAATGGGTTGATGGATGAATATTTATCCATCCATCTATCTATCTAACTTTCTTCCCAATGACAGCCCAGTCAAATGTATTCTTTTAATTTTAGATGGTAAAGTTAGAGATCAGACTTCTACCCTGGTGACTTTCAGTAAATGCACTGTTCAGAAGAATTAATTGTACCCTAGACAGGAGGTAGATGTCAGTGACCCACTCCTTGCTGCTTTTTTCACTGAATGCCATATAAATTACTGACTGGACTCTTAAGGGTGCTCGTTTCTTCTCCAAATCTATAAGCTATATCTCAGCCTGATTTATTTATGTGATGCAGAAAGTTAAAGATCTCTTTTCAGTCCCTCTATTCTTACTCAAAACACCATTCTCCATTTGAGTGTCCAAACTGTCTAAATATGACTGTCTTATATGGGAATTCATCTACCACTGTAGACGGTATTGAGAAGGAGCATCTTGACCATCTTGGAAGATTTCCTTAGAGAATTTGAGAGAACAAATTTTGTGTGTTTTCTCCTTTTCAGACCAATTATCACCTTCTTCAAAAACTTACTCAAGAATTAATTTTCTTTTAAAGAACTTCCTTGACTCCCTTATTGCCCTATTTTTAAAAATAATGTTTAACATTTGTTTGGTAGTTGCCATAAGTGTGATATGATAATGTTCTGTCTTTACAAGGTGAAAAGTTATGTGAGGTTAGGCAGAATTCTTGTCTATGATTCATGTCTTCTTAAAAATTGGTTCTCTTCTTAGTATGCAGAATGCAACCTGAATATATTTGACTTTGTTTTTTCTCTAGTATCTTAATGAACATTAATTCCAAAAGGGATAAAGAAGGATATAGATGAAACAGTATGTAAATATCTTTACCAAAGTATAGTCTAGAAATTAAGAGCACGAGCATAGGTCAAATATGACTCTCTCCTTTACAACTAGGTGATCTTTGGCAAATTATTTAACCTCAGTATGTCTCAGTTTCTTATGTAAAAAAACCTCTTTCTCTCTCTCCCCCTCTGTGTGTGTGTGTGTGTGCGTATTCCGTTATATATACATATATACACATATATACATACATACACATATATACATATATACACATATAAATGTGTATGTTGCATGTGTGTCTGTATATAGATCATAGGTAATATCAGTAATGACTGAATAGAGTTGTTGGTGAGCATCAAAAGCATTCATGTATCTACATATATAAAACACATATAATAGTGCCTGCCTTGGGGCACTTGGGTGGCTCAGTGGGCTAAGCCTCTGCCTTCGGCTCAGGTCATGATCTCAGGGTCCGGATCAAGCCCCGCATTGTGCTCTTTGCTCTGTAGGGAGCCTGCTTCCCCCTCTCTCTCTCTCTGTGCCTCTCTGCCTACTTGTGACCTCTCTCTGTCAAATAAATAAATAAAATCTTAAAAAAAAAAAAAAAAAAGAATAGTGCCTGCCATGTAATAAGTGGTAAGTCACTGTTATTTTTATCACTAACTTTATTATTGATCATTTGGCAGAAAATTATAAAATCTCCTTGTGTTTATCTAAATAATAATGTTTTGGTCTGGTTTTTTGTTCTCTCTTTTCCCCACTTTTAACCCTTGACTCTGTGTTCTCTCTTTCTCATAAATGTAGACTCTGCTCATCTTATACCTTCTCCTAAGCCGTAAAATTAAATTTGTTTTTCCTCTCTTCAGTCTTAAAAGATAAATGGTAAAATGACTTCTTGAAGTTAAAATAATACTCAGGGACATTAATCAAAATAGTATAATTGCGGCAGAGTTTTCATATAATACCTTGGCGCTTGTTTTTAGAGATTTGTAGAAGGGTAATTGCTTTGATTCTTTCTATCTTAATGCAAGTGTTTACTTTCATGTCCTCACCCTGATTCAGCATGTTGTTCATGAGGATTTTCTTTTACTGTCGGTAAGTACATGCCGCTTATGTCTGACAGTAGCTTTACACAAGGGAAGAAGAACTGATTTGTAATGTTGATTCACTCATCCAACTGACCTAGAACACGGCGGCAGTCAGGGTGCCAATAAGTAACAGATGGCATCTCAAAGGTGCATTTGAAGACAGTTTAATAATGGGATTATTTATGAAAGTAAGGCACTCGCGTCCTGAAAAGACTGGGAGAACACTTATCAGCCCACGCCCAGAAGTGGCAAGGGGAGTAAATCCTTACCAGTCTGGTGAGAGCTGTAGATGTGGAAGAGAGGTCCTTAGGGATCAGAACCTGTGATCTAAAGTTGCCCAGTGCTGCCACTTTCAAAAAGATGGGGGGGGACAGAGTGGGGGATAAACATCCTAATACCCCTTTGTTCCTATCCTCTGATCTCCAGATGGTCCTTCCTAATGGCCAAACCCAATAGGCAGCAAAAGGGAAAATGGCCAGTGTGATGGACTGAGTTACTGAATGGAAGTCAGCCTCTTGGCAGCCAAAACAGGGCTGAAAAATGGCCTGGATAGCAACATGGAGATCAAGCAGCACAAATATCTAGTCCATGTGTCTCTTAGGTGACCTTTTTTTTTTTTTTTTTTTAAATAAGATGCTGGTATAGATCAAAAATCCTTTAAAGTTAACAGGCGATTATATGATTTGCATAGAACTTACCTATTGAAATATAGAAATCAAATAGAAATTAAAATATACTTTTTTTCCCTCAAGGTGTTCACAATTCAGTACAACATTTTTCATTCTTTTTTTTTTTTAATTGAGACGTAGCATGGGTGATATTTATATATACCATGCACTGAAATCTAAGACCCACCTTTGTGTAATATACCTGTCTTGCTGACTATAATTCCACCACCTTTATAAGTAAAGCAGGAAAGCGCATCAGCTTTCAGCTCCCAAAAAGTAGATTAAATATATTTCTTTTGTGTCTCCTCCATCCCAAACTTTCATACAAATGAAAGTTAAAAATAAAGGGAGGGAATAGATTAATAAAACCACTGGAAATGGGAAGAAGGGGGAATGGAAAGTAAATAGAATCCGATTAATAGATGACTTAGATTTCAGGCTGCCCAAGAGTCAAGTCTTTTTCCTTTGGCATTGAGAGATGGGCTGGGTGCAGGTGGACAGCCTGACTGCCTGCCTGCCTGTTAAAGTGAGACCTGTCAGTGAACATGCTTTAAGAAAACTGAAGCTCCTTGTTATTCTTAAGTAACAGAGTACTTCATACAGAGATACAAGTGGGCAACCACTGCTCACCAGACAGTTAAGGAACAACAAGGTAAAAAATGATGCTAGAGTAGAATTGACAAGACAGCCTTGGAGAAGAACAAAAAACTTGGAGGGAGCTACCTTATCAGACACCAAGATTTATAAAGTTATAGTAATTGATTCAGTGTGGTTTTGGCACAAGGAGAGATGAATGGCATAGAATAAAAATTTCCAGCAATAGACCCTCACAAATAGCCATTTATTTTATGTCAGATTTGACATCGCTGGGCACTGGGGGAGGGATGATGCTGAGCCAATTCAATATTTATATAGAAAAAGTAATAATCTTAACCCCTACCTCACACCTTACACAAAAATCAGTGCAAGACAGATTGTTTTTGCCATTCCTTTATATTTAGATCTACTAACAAACTGTGAAGACAACATGGGGATATGTGCATTACTTTAGAGTTAGGGTTATTTTTAATACAAGACGTAAAGAGCTAACCATAGAAAAATTGAGGTAAATTGAATCATGTTAAAGAATTCTGTCCACTAAATGATGCCATTAAAATAGTGAAAACAATTGTATATTCTGAGAAATAGTTATAATACATATATTTGACAAAAGTCCATGCCCAAAGTATATGAAGAACTCACAGAAATAAGAGAGAAGCTGATAATTTGAAAGAAAAGTAGAATTCTAACAAGGCATTCCATATAAAATAGATATTTGCATGACCAATAAATATATAAAAAAGGGTTCAATTTCATTAATCTTCATGGAAGACACATTAAAACCACATTGCAAAATTGACAACAAAATAATGTAGTATTGGTTTATAACCCAAGATATAAAGTAAATATACATGTGTTCATACTGATACCAATAAATAACTGATTGAATAAATAAAAGTGTTAATGGTGGTGGTGAGGAACAAATCTTCCTTACAGAAGAGTTCAAATAATATATACATATTCCTTCCCCCTTAAGTATAAACTGAATTTAGTGATTCACTTCCAAGTATAGGCTATGATGAAAAAAAATGTAATGTGTATAGTGGCGAAATCTGACCAGTGCTATCTGAACCAACTGATCAAGATTACCATCACCAGGGAGAAGTCAGCTGATATATTCCCTATGATGGGATGAGCAGAACGTTTCACCTCAGTAATGTTCTTCCCCGAGGCCCATCTTGAGAAAAGCATTAGACAAACTCAAACTGAGGGCAGTCTACAAAATGTCTGACCAGCCCTAGTCGTAATTTCCAAAGTCATGAGCGGTAAGAAAAGACTAAGTAACTGTCCTAGACCAGAAAAGACTTGATGAATTAATACAACATGGTATTCTGGATTGACTCCCAAACAGAAAAGGACCTTAGTGAGAAAACGAAGGAAACCTGAAGGAAGCCTGTAACTTAGTTAATAATCCTGTGTGAATAACTCATTTGTTTTGACATATGCACCATAATTAGGTAAGATGTTAACATGGGAAATATTAGACACTCTACTATCTTTGCAACTTTTTGTAAATTTAAAGTCCAAAATAAAAAGTTTGTTTAAGGGGCGCCTGGGTGGCTCAGTGGGTTAAGCCTCTGCCTTCAGCTCAGGTCATGGTCTCAGGGTCCTGGGATCGAGCCCCACACCGGGCTCTCTGCTCAGCAGGGAGCCTGCCTCCTCCTCTCTCTGTGCCTGCTTCTCTGCCTACTTGTGATCTCTCTCTCTGTGTCAAACAAATAAAATAAAATCTTAAAAAAAAAAGTTGGTTTAAATTTATTTTTTCAGTAGAAGATTACTAGTAATCCATGAATTACTAAAATGAAAAAGACAACACCAGGTGTTGGTGAGCTTGTGAAGTAACTAGAGCCCTCATCACTAATAACCTGAGGTTCAAGTAGTTCCACATTTTGGGGAAAAATGTATCTACTAGAGTTGAACCTCCACATCATCTATCGCTCTGCCATTTCAGTCTTAAAGGAGGTAACACTCAGCAGCAAAGAATATAGATGTTTGCCAAAATATACTGCACAGTATCCCTGTTCTTAATCCCTAACTGAAAATAACTCAAATGTCCATTAATGATAAAATGGTAAAGAAGTTGTGGCGTAGCCATATAATGGAATACAACACTGAAAATGAACTAACTATTGCAAAAAAAAAAAAACAAACCTTGAAAGATGCAAAAAATAGAATGTATATTCATGTTAATATCCTTGTCTTCCATGGTGGGGTGGTGAGAGGTACAGGCTGGACCATCTGGACCAAGTAAGTGTAGGTATTTAAAAAATTAAATGGTAATCCATCTATTCATCCATTCACCAAATACTTATTGAATACCTCTCTGTCTGCCAGGCAGTTTTGAAGCTGCGGGGAATGTAACAGTGAACAACAAACAAACTTTGTGCTCTCCTGTAGTTTATCTACTCCTGGAAGGAGACAAGCGATAAACATCATAAATGAGTTATTTCTGTGGTGTGTTAGGAAGTGATAGGAGTTTTGGAGAATGGGAGTGTCTGCAGGTGAGAATGGGAGTCCAGTGTTAAACAGAGTAGCATTTAAGCAAAAATTAGAGAGCAGTGGGAGAGGAAGAGTAGTGGCTAGAGGAGAAGGGAAGGGAGTTGCAAATGAGGAAAATGCCTCATACTTCAGAACAGGAAGTCAAATGATGCTACATCTGAACACACAGAGAGGAATGTCTATATGCAGTTTACCACCAAAAGAGCCAAGAGTAGAAATGTCATGAAAGAGTGACTTCTGGGAAGTTGAGCCTAATAGTGCAAAGGAGAAAGGAACATTTTATTTTTTATTTCTTTCTGCTTGGTTTGAATTATTGTGACGGTATGAATTGTTTTTCAAATAAGATTTTTTTTTTTAATATTTTATTTATTTATTTGACATAGAGAAGCAAGAGCGAGCACAGGCAGACAGAGTGGCAGGTAGAGGCAGAGGGAGAAGCAGGCTCCCTGCCAAGCAAGGAGCCCGATGTGGGACTCAATCCCAGGACGCTGGGATCATGACCTGAGCCGAAGACAGCCGCTTAACCAACTGAGCCACCCAGGCGTCCCTTTCAAATAAGATTTTAATTGAGGGACACATTAGGACACTAGGAGTAGGCAAGGAATGTGAGAGATGTTATTAGAGAAACTTGAAGCCACTCTAAGGTGTAGAAGATAAATCATTTGCAAAATGAGTACTTATTACTGATAAGGGATTGTTTATGTCATCCCTGTCACCTGCTTGGAGGAACTGCTCGGTCACTTTTCTCCAACTCACAGACCTAGCTGGGAGGCTCAGGAATGGATGTCCAGTCCCCATGGCCGGCTCTGAACACAACTGCAAAGTATCTCCCAGTCCACCCCGTGTTAAGCTCATCAGTTCATGGGTGTGGCTCAATGTTGGGAGGCGCCATATTGGAAGGCACCATGTTGGGAGTTGCCATGAAGTGCTGGCTCATATTTCCCACCAATACAAATTCACTTCATCACTCACAGTCTTTCAGGTCAAACTCAAAGATTTTAATTAGGTGTATGGTGAAACAAACAAAAAGTTCTCTAATTAAACCTTTTGAGATGGGTATAGAACTACATCATTGTCTGTAGATGATGTATAACAACTCAGTATTAAAAGACTGTGTGGTTTACTCAGGGTTTAAATCAGTACAGACCTCAAAAGGAATTAGTCATTGTGTCTCATGAAAATTAATCAGTTTTATAAATCATAATATACCCCATAGAGATTATCTTTTTGTTTATTTGTTTGTACTTGAGAGAATTTCAAATTGTATATATCTAAAAGGATAAGGGGTGTAATTATCTGAATCTAGAACAACTAAAAATATTTCACCTAAGGTACACATGTAATTGGGGAGGTTTTTGTCTTTTTTTGCTCGGATTATCTGGATAATTGCCTCTATTTTCCACCTGATTGGGTGTAAGCAGACAACAGCTTGAGTGTTTTCCGGGAGATTCTACTCGAGTTTTCATAGCACAGTAACTTGAAGCCAAAAGTGTTGATACTGAGAAATGTTTCTGGAACAGTGTTGTTTTGGTCATCCCAACTGGTGGTTGGGGTTGATGATTTTTAGATGTTAAATAAAATATAAATTTCCCTATTCAGCAGTTATAATCTAAAGTAACATGGCTATTCTTAAGTCTTTTTTTTTTCTTTCTAATTTATTTTTTCTATTCTTAAATCTTGAGCAAATATGTTTGCTAATTGTACTGTGGTCCTAAGCAATAGAATATGTATTGTGGACTGAAACTCATGAAGTTTCAGGCAGAAGTTCTGGTAAAGAATACATACAAAATGTGTGTGTGTGTGTGTGTGTGTGTGTGTGTGTGTATTTGTGTGTTCTGTGGATAGAGGGGGAAATTAAATATGGGAGAGGAGAAATTCATTTTTAAAGAAAGTAAAAATTAAAGACTCTGATATGAATTTCAACTAATAAATATAGTTGATAAGTTAGTGGAACTAATTCAGCATGCATGGAGAAAATATTCAGGTGTTTTTATTATTCATAAAGCATCTACATCAAAATAATTTGTGAAAAATTCAAGATTGGAGAAAATTTTTAGTATCTTTATAGCATATGGGCAAATTAACACAACAATAAGATACAGTTCTTTTTAAAAACATCTCAACTTTCATTATTTGGCAAATATTAATAGACCCTTGTTAAACTGTATTAATAATAAAGATTTTTCAATCTGTTCATTAATCAGTTGAGAATAATTAAAACAATTTTCTTATGCTCAGATGTAAAAATGCTCCTACTTTATCATTGAAATTGTTGATGTTTCATGTTGAGAATGGAATGGAATTAAAATCAGGTAACACTCAAGAAAAAAATGTGGCAAGATGATTTTGTGGAGTTTTAAATTTAAATCAGGCATAGCCAGGGCCTACAAGTTCCCTTTTTGTACTTAATGTGAATAACATTAATAGGTTATTAATTTGTGCAATAATAAGTATAACAAATAAGCCAAAAGATGATGTTATTAGATGTGTGAGTTGTCCTTTTTCTGAGAAATATTTAGTTCAGTAGCAGGAAATGGGATGGGCCTGGAATTTAGAGGAGGGACTTTCTCTTATATGAGGACTTAGACATTGTGGTTAGAAAGAGAAGGGTTATTTCTGTATTGCATGTGTCAGACAGACTGTGGTCCCCCTTTCCACCCACGTACACAGTTAGATATGGGTTTATTGGTGTAGTACCATAAACAGAGCCCTGAGAAACTACTGAGCTTAAGTCTGGCAGGGACAGTGTGAGGAGGCATGGACTAATCATTAGGTGAAAGAATTACTTCTACCCTTGTTCCACCCCTACCACAGAGGACTTCAGTGTCTTATTTTAGTGTGTTCACACAAACAGTCCTACACAGCTTCAACACCAACAAAATCTCTACTGTATTTGGCACATCTAGTAATAGTTGTAGGCATTGCCCCTAAATCAGTGGTATTATTGCACGCTAAAAGAGTTGGGACTCTCTGGCTTGGTTTCCTTCCCTCCCTCCCTCTTCTCACTGTCTCTGGCTTTCTCTTTCTCTTTCCAGCCTTCCTTTCCTTTTTTTTCTTCCTTTCCTTAGAATCTCCTGTATTCTGTGGTCTCCTTTCTTCCCACACTCTTGCTGTCTTTCTTGACTTTTTCTTTGACAATCATTTATAACTCAAATACCAAAATTCATTAACTCCTAAGATCATCTTTCTGAGCAATAATAATCTATGTGAACTTCAATACCAAGACCAGATGCTTAAGTGGTTGAGTGGAAACTGTTGATATCAGGTGAGAGAACGTCTTGAATTGGAAGGAAAGGTTTCACAGTTGATAATTGAGATAGAATGTGTGAAGTCACTGAGCCCAAAGGAACAACTACAAATTCACTAAGATTATGCAGAAAAATAAAGAGGAGGAAGTTTCACAATGTTTGTGTTCTTGCCATGAATGTGGCTAGAGTTTGACCAAATGGAGAAGAGGTCTTCCTGACACGAAACTAAGCATCTACTACCCTGTCTTACATAAGTAATAGAGGGTCTTTCTCATGTCAGTGTGGTGTAAAAAGCCATGTGAAGAAAGTGGAAACAAGTGATGGAGCCTTGTGTAAGAAGCTGGCTTCCTTTGGGGGGAAAGATCCGGGAAGAGTTTTGGAGGTGTCCGAGCAATAGACAAAGGCATAAGGAGGGGAAGCAGCTGAATTGTATCGAAAAGGGTGTGACTCAGGCCATGTGCTAAAGACCTTCATGGATGTAGTAGACCCGTTGGCATCTTTTGCTGACTTTGATAGTGGTTTCTGTTGACAAATCAAATGTTACTGGATTCCTTTACTTCACTAAGCTCTGCAGATGGCATTACTGACCAAAAGGAAACCTCAGAGGACAGAGGTCTATAAGTCAGTGAAAGTATATAGGGAATAATCATCTCAAAAGGAGCTTCTGAGTCATTGTTCTTTAAAACATGTCCATGGAACCATTAAGCGTTACAGATTGCATGGATCAGCCCTAAACTGCGATTTAGTTCAGCATTGGCAATTATTAATTTATAATAATCATTACATTATCTAGTATGAACCATGATAACCTTTCTTTGAGTTCTTTAATCTAGTTGTGTAATACATCAACTTAAATGTAAAGACTAGTATGACAACCTCTTGAATGGTGACCCTCCTTTTTTTTGTGGGTCTCAGATCTCTATCTCTGAGTAAGAGGAAATCATCCTGCAATAGTCCTTCCCTTTAGCAAGCTTACATTTCTAAAATATACAATAGTATGTTTTCTTATTAGCTTTCCAAAGTGACTTTTAGATTTTATGGGTGGGAATTGCTCAGTGTTTCTCAGTCTATTCTGTGGGGTTTTTAAAAAACTCAGTCAAAAATTCCTAATATGCTAGCAGCTATAAGAATAATTGTCATTGGAATGACCTTTTCAGTGGATAATTTGACAGACACTTGATGGACAGCATTCTCCCATCTCTCTGCCAGCCATTTCCTTCCTGCCACAATGCAGGAGCAAAACTGTAACTCCAGTGATAAGATTCTCAACAGCTATTTGTTGCATATCTCCTTTGGTGTAGTTCTGCAAAATTTGAAAGCTCTCTCTCTTTTTGAGGTATTTTTCATTACCTGGAGAAAATGTGTCCTCTGGGGAGGAATTCTAAAACAATAGTACAGGTGCTAAATCAAATTTCCCAGGTGTGTAAGGGACTCTGTTGTGAGGTTGCTAAATAGTACTGGTTTGGTGTATTAAATGGCACTCTAGTGTCCTATTATAAGAGTTAACACAACACAAAGGTGGCTCTCCATACAGCAAGAGAACAACTTTGACTCTGAAGAAATATGGTATATGGCATACCCAGTTGAGACATCCAAAAAAGAAAAAAATAAATAATTAAAAAAAATTTAAATAAAAATAAATAAATAAATAATTTTACTAGTAAAATGAAGGCAATTCGTTTGCAAGTAAACATGTTTTTGATAATGTGGCCCTGGAGTGACATGTAAATTCCAATGACAAATATTTTCTGTGGGAATAAAATCAATTTGAAAGATACTTTCCCTTGAATTCTGAGGATATCACCAGAACAGGATGCTTATTGATGGATAAAAATATGTACTTTCACCAAGTATATTTTTCACAGTGTTACCTTTGTCTGAGAATAGTTTTTCTGCAGTTTTGGGGCACAGATTATAAAGGTGACACATACTATTCATGTGTTTGCCTTCCCTTCTTTCTAGAAAGTATGGCACATGGACTCTGGGGCATTGTACACTCTGTTCACTGTTGTATCTTTAACCCCCAGAACAACGTCTAGTCAATAAATATTTACCAAACGAATGCATGAGCAAATTATATAATATGACCTCTAAATATATTTTCATATTTTCTGTTTAGTATTTCTGTTGCTCAGTGTCCCAGGACTGGGCCTTTTCATTCAGTCTTTTCAAGCTGGAATCTTAATCCTGTTTCACTGTTTTTCATTCAACAAGAATGTCAACCACATGCCATAAAAAGTTAGAAACATTATGTATGGTCTTCATACAGGGAGGTGCTTTCATCCCATTAGCTTCTTTCTGGAGAGTTCATGGATTTGCCTCTGGGTTCATCAAACTGACAAGCAGAATCCCCAAAGTCACGTTTAAAAGACTGGAAAGAGAAAAATTATTGAAGTGGAGAGGAAAAACAGGGTTTGGGGAAAGAGGTAGATAGGAGAAAATCTGACAAAAACATTAAACAGAGGGAGTCACACCTAGAGTTCAATGAGAGTTATCACCTCACAGGAGGAGGAAGACGACCTGAAGGGAAAGGTCTCTGGAGAAGTTGCAGAGGGAGAGACAGACTGATCAGGAGATACAAAGAGAACAAAAAGCTCTGGTCAAGTAGGAGGTGACCTCAGAAGAGCACTTCAGGTGTGCTA
The DNA here is from genome assembly GCF_002288905.1 of Enhydra lutris kenyoni. NCBI lineage: Eukaryota > Metazoa > Chordata > Mammalia > Carnivora > Mustelidae > Enhydra > Enhydra lutris. The sequence continues at coordinate 16,613,393 of NW_019154085.1, forward strand.
AGCCATACTATGTTACTAGTGAAGTTTGGCTTTTGGCTATATTGAAGTCCCATATGAAGTAAAAAGAGGGCCTTCATGTTCTCAGAGGGGGAAAAAAATTGAACTAAATAACTATACATGACAGAAAAAGGAAAGAACTTTGTTCAGTAATTTCAGATTTAGAGATTGTTCCTCATATCCCACTCCTGAACTTAATTCTCACTAAGGAAAAATAAAAGAGAAATCAGGAATTTACAGGAAAGCTGTATCCATGTTTTAGGATGATAATTCAAAGGAAGATTTGATTTAGAAACCAAATTACCTGATGCTTGTTGTTAATAGAATTAATGCATTTTCAGGATCCTATGATGCTCTGAAACAGCATAAAATATGGCATTCCATTTCACCACAGAGGAAGAAATTATGGCTAGAAGAGGTCATGGGAGTACAAGTCCCCATACCAGAATCTAGGTCTCTTGACTCTTCATCTGTGGCTGGTTCTCCTCCCAACTTCGATCACCTGCCACGTATCTCACTGTGTGGATGTAGTTCAAGAATAAGTGGGATTAGTGGGCAAAGTGGCAGGGAGACCGAGGCAGATTCAATATGACAAATAATTTTTTAATTGTTAGGTCTATCCAGTTATGGAAAAAAATGGGTTCTACAAAAAGGAATTAAGTCATCTGTTTTTTCATTGATTCACCACAGAATATTTATCAGATGCCATCCACCTTCCAGATGTTGGATTACTTAGTAGACGTGTGACAATGGGCAAGATAGCAGTGGTCTTTGCTGTCAGCACACAAACAGCCTATTAGAGGCAGACACACAAAAAATAATAGCAATGATGGATTAAAGTGTAATAAGGTGAACACCGACCACTATAGGAACTCAACATGGACTCCCTTAACCTAAGGGAAGAGCTGGGGAGGGACATTTGGAGAAGATTTCTCAGAGGAAGTGAGGCATTGACCAAGCTAGTAAAAATGGAAAGAATATTTTAGAGTGAATAGTACTGTATGTTCAAGAAAATGAAAAATGTGGAGTGTGCCTGCCATACAGGATCTAAGATCAGGGAAGTATGGAGAGAGATGGCTGGAAAGTAGGAGGAGGCCAGGTCTGGAAGGGCCTAGATAGCCAAAGTAAGGAGCCGGACATTTTCCCAAAAGTCACCGAAGGACATTTTGTTGATCAAATCAGGAAAATATAAGAGACTTTTCTAAAATTCTGTGTGGGGTATGAAGAGTAGCAATGCAAGAATACCCATGTACCTAAGACCTTATTTGAGGGGAAAAAAAAAAAAAAGAAAGGATATCACCATTATTGTTAAAGCTCCTGTGTACCCCTTCCTGATTCCCTTTATTTCATTTTTAGCTTGAATCATCATTCCTTTACTTTTCTTTATAACTTGATCAAGTATTTTTATATATCTATGGATTAGATTGTTTAGTTTTATATGATTTTTAACTTGATAAATGGTATATACTATAAAAATCCATCTACAACTTGCTTTTTCTTCTTGGTATGTTATTCCAGAGAAGCATACCTTTTGCTTCATGTACCTGTTATCCATTTCTTTTCTCTATTGTATAGTTGTCCAGTTTTCTTTTAATGCTCATTGGTGTTATTTCAAGGTTTTTACATGCACCATGACTATAAACCCTTCTTAATATATTCTGAAGAGCACTGTAAGAGTTCCATCTAGGAAATATAACTAGGAACAAAATGTTCTTTCGTAGAGCATGCCACTTCTCAAATATATTAGATAAGGACATATTATTTCACATGGAATTTTTTTTTCTGTACCACTAAATGTAAAAAATTCCAGATGTTCCACATAACAAAACTAAATATTACCAAATTTTAAAATTTTGGCAACTTTACAGGTATGAGATATTTCATTATAATTGAGCTTAAGCATGATTTAATATAATTGTTGACCATTCAGATTTACTCTTTTGTCATGTTCCTGTTCAAGACTTTTGTCCAGTTTTCCATTGGGTTTTTACTTTTTCTTATTGAATTGTAGGAATTCCTTTACAAATTCAGAACACTGATCATTTGTAGATAATGTATAAATTGAAATATCTTCTCCCACTAGATGATTTGTCTTTTCACATCTGTTTGTCTTCACTTCTCAATTTTAACAGTCAAATTTACCAACTTTTTAATTTTTGAATAATTCTTAAGAAATTGGACCCTACTCCAAGATTATAGGGAGATTCTTCTTTGTTGTGTGAAAGATTTATAATTTTGTCTGTTTAAAATTTTATTTCACCTGGCATCAATTGTTTTGCATATGGTGTGAGATAGGGGTATAATTTTCCCCCCAATCAGTTGAACAGTTGTCAGATGCCATTTATTATCAAGTCTGTCTTTTCTCTGTCTGTCTGTACAGCTGGTTCTGTCAAATTTTGGATTTCTTTTTTCTGTTGTTCATTTCTAGATGCTCTAAACTATTTCACTTGTCATCCTATCTATTCCTGTGTTAATACTATATGTACTTAATTACTCTACCTTTATAATAGCTTGTGAGATCTGCTAAGGCAGGTCTCCCATGTTGTTCATCTTCAGGAGTGGCTGGACTGTTCTTGGTCCTTTGTTCTTCCACTTACATTTTAGAATGGCCTGTCACATTTCAAAAATAAAAATGATTGCATTTTGTTTGAGATTGAATTCCATCCATAGAGGAGTTTGGGGAGAGATGACCTCCTAACAATGCTGATTCTTCAGATCAATGATAATGCTGTATCTTCATTTATTTACATCTTCCTTACTGCCCTTCAGTAAAGGTTTATGATCTATCTCTTCAAAAAGATCATGTATGTCTTTGAATTTGTTTCCAAATACTCGGTATTTTTGAAGCAATTACAAAGAATATTAAAAATATTTTGTTTGTGTTTATTGCTAGAGTACAGAATTCAATTGAATTTTTTTTAGGCCAGAAAATTTCCCGAAGATGTATGTGAACTCTTGTAATTTAACTAAAGTTTCTCTTAGGGGTTTCACACAATCATAGCATTTACGAGTACTAATTGTTTTATTTCTTCCTTTCAAATTCTTTTATTACTTCATTAACCCTTTCTTGCCTTACTGTGGGAAGACCTCCAGTATTGACTAGAAGGGATGATAGCAGTTGATTTTATTCATGATCTGGAGAGTGTGCTCAGTTTTCACTGTTGATTGTGTTTTTGCAGTCCAGGTACATTATATACTATATATGGTGCATACATGTGATTTTTACTTGACTCTTACATATATATTTATGATATATGTTATTTATAGAAGCATTTTATAACACATTTATGATATAAATATATATTTATATTTAGTTTTATCCTATATATGTATATTAGTGTACATATATGTGTGTGTACATGTACATATACACATATATATCATAAGCGAGGGTGAAAAGTAGTTAATTTTTTATTTTCTTACTAAGATCACAAATAAGACCATCCACTGTTACCACTTCTGTTTAGCACTATACTGAAGGTCTTAACATAGTAATGCAAGAAAGAAAAGTGTAACAATAAATGAAAGATTTTTTTTTTTCGGCTTTAGGGAAGGTTTTTTTTGTTCCTTATTTACAAAGTTTTTGGCATGAATGAATGTCAAATTGTACTTAACATTTTTTTCTGTATCCTTTGAGGTAACTAAATGTTTTTCTCCTTTAATCTGTTGATAGAGTGAGTTGTATTGCCTTTTCTAATTTTCTTTAGGACTTTTTGTGTCTATGCTCTTGAGTGAGACTGTCCTATAATTTCTATTCTTAACTCTGACTAGTTTGGTGGAAAATTTTTGATAGGAGTAGAGATCTGATTAGTTTTGAGGTTTGGCTCTAATGTGGAGCATAATTGGAAGCATAAAGGAGTATCATCTTCTTTCCTATAGAGACAAGTATCTCATTCATAGATTAGATGTGCTACAGAGAATTCTTGGTTACCATATGGTCCACAAGATTCTTTCCAACCCTAAAATATGATGGTTCTATAGTTTATTGTCATTGCCATGATCATTTACCTCACTGCTAAAAAAGTACTAAGGGAGGATAGGGGATGAAAAGAAAGCAGATGTTGCCCTGTTAAATGGAAGTATATTTCAAAATATGACACTGTCATAAGAATGATTTTTGAAAACATTTACTTAGAGTGTCCATGGTTCCATACTTCCTGGAATTAATTCATGAAACATTTTCTACTAGTCTCAGCAACTTGCTCTAGAATGTGCAGAGAAACTATTTAAAAATGAGTTTTGAACTTTGAACATGTTCTTTTTCAGTCTCACCTGATAATAATGCCAAGTGCCCCAAATCTTTTCCATCCACTGGAGATGAGAACATTCTTCCTGTGATGTTTAAACTTAATTCCAGAGTCCCAATCCCACCGATAATCATTCTCCTTTCCCCTATACATTAGAGTGGTGTCCTTAATTGCTATAATATTCACAAGGAGACCATTGGAACTGGAGTGCTCTCAATTGAAGAATAGTACTGTAGGTGATAAAGATAAGTGGCACTGAGAACTACCCAATTTACTTCAGTGAATTCAATCTTTCTTAGGAGGCAAGCGGTCCATGATACATTTACCTGAACTTTTAGAGTGATAAGGAAAATGTTTGGCATGCATTCAGTACCACAGAAACTTTAAAAGTTTATCTCAATAGAATAGTGTTGAGAAAAATGGTCTATTTACTTATAGGCTACAAGGGCAGTATAAATTTCAAGTTCTTTCAAGTCTGGGAGTTTGCAGAATTGTTATCAATGAGAAATATAAGTGCTACTAAAGTCAGAGTATACTTTTCTCTTTTCTCTTGTTCCTTTTGCCTTTATAGAAAAATTGTTCATCTATGCAGGTAAATAGGGAAGGCAGCTCTGCTCTACTACAGAAGCTTTTACTGAAACATGATCAAAGAAGTCACTGTCCAGAGCAGATGCCCCATGCTGGAGAAGTTCTGGACAGTACAACATTAACAACCAGCCCTTTCTATCCTAATGGGACCAGTGCTGCAGGTTCATTTGCTAAAGCTAGGCTTGTTACATTGTGTTTTCGGTGTGGCCAAGGCCTTCTGTTTTATGCTGAGTGAGCCTGCTCAGGTGTCAAATATAAAACTTGTTGCAGATATTTATGAAGTGCCTGTACCGGTTGGGGGACTAGATAGGGTTTCTCCTGGTAGCTCATGTTAGAGGAGTCACTTTTGCTTCTTTGTTTTGGTTTTTATTAGATTTCCCTAAAAAGTTCATGTTTGTTATATTTCATACCATATATGCCTGTATATATGGCATTGTCAAATATCAGGTGACCCCCATTTTCCCAGTGAGGCTGTGAAAAGTTTTAAGGAAATAGGTAAAATAGCCAAATGTCTACTTAAGTTTATGTACTAATTTAATTAAACATACGTTTTTATAATTGCACTTGTAACACTTATTAATGATATTAATACCTTGCTGTTAGGAACTTTTTTTTTTTTTTTTTGGTCTTTTACATTGGTTTTCTTTTCTTTCTTTTTTTTTTTAAAGATTTTATTTATTTATTTGACAGATAGAGAGCACAAGTAGGCAGAGAGAAAGAGAGGAGGAAGCAGGCTCCCTGCCGAGCAGAGAGCCCGATGCAGGGCTCCATCCCAGGACGCTGGGATCATGACCTGAGCCGAAGGCAGAGGCTTTAACCCACTGAGCCACCCAGGCGCCCCTACACTGGTTTTCTTAACACAGCATCCTTACCTCCATCTAAATTGTTTGGGATACCTGACATTCTTGAATCTTTGTATGATACTGTCACTATAAACGTAATCCTAGGTTGTGCATAACATTAGGGATGTTAGAGGTTTCTTTTTTTGTTTTTGTTTTGTCTTCGTCCTATAAGTGTGTGATTTCCACTTTATTGCTTTTTACAATGATACAGAAATGCTTATTTGCAAGCATATCCAGTACTTACATAACTGTGGGATCAACCCCCCAAAAAACTGATGCCCTGTTAAATTTCTTTTGTTCCTGACTTATAGTTATTAGTGTCTGAATAGGCTAAACCCCCATGTTTTGGAGGCTGAATGCAACAGTTCATTTCCATAGATACTCCACTGCAGTTCTGAGTGGCTCTCAGTACACCAGCCTCCATGAAGTCACTCAATGATCCAGAGTGACAGGCACGGTCCTCTGGGATACCCGCCTATCCTGTTTGGTGCATCCTCAGGGCTGATAGCTCCGGGGTGTCTCACAAAGGCATTTAAAAATTGGCTCAGAAGCAGAACATACTGCTTTCAACTACTCACCCATTGATCAAAACTCATCAATGAAAATGGCCGTGGGGCAGTGTAATGTGTTCTTCCCCTATACTAAGAAGAACTGATGGTAGGACAAGCACCATCAGGCTGTATAACACTACCCAAGACTTAGATCACTTGAAGATTGTTGTAGGCTGATGTGGACATTGTTAAAATAAAATAATTAGGACAGGCCCCAAGAGGCAAGAAGCATTTTAGTCTTGAGGACTAAACTGGGAAGACACTCTTCCCTAATATCTCATATACAGTATTGAATGGAGAAAGAGAGAAGTGGAAATATATTAAAATTTCACTGGGCTCCTTTACAGATCAAACTCCCCAAGAAATATTAAGAAAGTATCCCCAAACAAAAATATATTTACTCCATCTCCTAGTATAAGTAGCTACTAGTAACATTCATATTGCTCATGTGAGTAGTTTAAAAACCCAAAAGCCCATCAATTCCCTTAAAGCTTGTCAATAGTCATGAGGTAGATAGCATTTATAAGGTGAAAGTGTTATGTTTCTAGCTTACCAGCCAAAGAAGTCATAAATAAATACTTGGTCTTCTCTCAAACAGTCCTGTTCCTGCCCTCTTGCAGACTGTAAACTACATTTAAAGAACAAAATCTAAAGCCTTAAAAAAAAAAAAAAAAAAAAAAAAAGAAGTCTGGCCCTGACATTTCAGACAGCCCACATCATTGAATGGTCCCCATGCTGAACTTTCCAGCTCTGTGCCCTTAATATGCTTTGTTCAATATGAAATTTCCCCCTGCTCACCCACATCCAGCTCTCTTCTCCACCGACATTTTTATCTAAAGGGAAGTGTGTGGTCTTTCTAGGTTCAAATCAAACATGTCCTTTTTCAGGGAGTCTTGAGTCCTGCTCTCCTAGAGCACTATCTTTCCTTCATCCTAATCATTCAGCCACTACTTATTTCCAGCCACCTCTAGGTCGACAGCTCTTGTTCAGTCTTCCACCCTCTCATCCTCTGAAAACCTTCCACCTGCTCTCCTGCCTCCACCCCTGCTCTTCCATAGTCTATCCTTACCTTGAAACAAGAGTGAGTTTTTTAAATGGAGGTCAGATCAGGTTGCTCCCCTGTTCCAAGTCATCTCGTAACTTCCCAGCTCATTTAGAGTTGTTCACCTTAAAAAACAAAGAGCCAACTATTTTATGTGCCAAATGAGTTTATTCAGAATAGCAGAGAACTGCAATTCAGGGCAAGCAAACTATGGCAAACCACAGCCAAGTCTGGAGAACAGAGAGGAGGGGTTTGCTTTTATAGGGCAAATGAAAAAGCTGGGAGGTGCTTTTATGGCTTCTCATTGGCTAAGTGTGGCAGTTTCTCATTGGCTGGGCTGTTGCTGGGCAAGAAGATACTCTTCCTTCCTCCTGCTAAGGTATAGAAAGTAAGGTTCTTCCTGTTAGGAGATGCAAGATATGCTTCTTGTGGTGGCTGCTAGTGCCTGAGAGCTCCCACTTCAGGGCCTCTTAATTGCATTTTGTTGAGGTTTCCTTTATTTGTTTTCACAAAGTTAAACTCAGATTCCTTCCGATGGATAGATTATTTTTTCTGTTGATGCTATAAGAAATTACCACAAACTTGGTAGCTTAAAACAATACAAATTGATTGCTTTATAGTTTAGAATTTTACTGGGCTAAAATCAAGGGTTGGCAGGACTGAGTTCCTTTCTGGAAGCTCTAGGGGAGAATCTGTTTTCTTGCCTTTCCAGTTTATAAATGTCAGCTGCATTTCTTGGCTCCTAGTCCCTTTCCATCCTCAAAGCCAACAATGGCCTACTGAGCCTTTCTCATGCTTTATCATTCTGTCACTGATTCTTTTTCCTCCCTCAGCCACACTTAAAGATCCCTTGTGATTTCCTTGGACACACCCAAATAATCCAGGAAAATCTTGTTGTTTTAAGACCAACAGATTAGCAATGTTAGCTCCATCTGCTATCCTGATTTCCCCTTGACATCTAATGCAACATATTCACAGGTTCCAGGAATTAGGACATAGGTGTCTTGGGGCAGGTGATAGGACATTATTCTCCACCCTCAACCCCTCCACCCAGTGTTACAAGGCCTTTATTATCTAGCCCTTGTTACTTCTCTGACCTCTTACTTTCCCATGTACTGGTCTCATTGATCTTGCTGTTATACACAAATGCCTGATATCCTTCCATCTTGGGGCTTTGCCCTGATGGTTTGATTCCTCCAAAGATCTACATAGGTACCTATGTTACCTCCTTCACCCCTTTGCTCAAAAATTACCTTCTCAGTGGTCTATCCTAACCACACACTCTATTTAAAATTGAACCCTGCCCCTGGCCTGCACTATGATATTTGTGTGTGCTTGTTGCCTTTTTTTTTTTTTTTTAAGAATTTATTTATTTATTTGAAAGAGAGAGTGCACAAGCAGGGGGAGTAGCAGAGAGAGGGAAAAGAGGCTCCCCGCTGAGCAAGAGGCCAATGCAGGACTCCATCCCAGGACCCTGAGATCATGACCTATGCCAAAGGCAAATGCTTAACCAACTGAGCCACTCTGGCATCCCTGATCTTTGTTTTTCCATAGCTTTCACCCACATCTCTCATTGTAAGCGAGTTAGCTTTGTTTGTTGTCTATAAGTTCTCCTAGAACTTGGATCACTGTCTGTTTTTTCTTTTGTTATGTCCCCAGTGCCTAGAATAGTGCCTGCCACATTGTAGCAAGCAATAAATATTTATGGAATGTATTAATTCACTTAGTTGTTTCTTTTCAGCTTTATTAAGGTATATTTAGTATACAGAAAGTTGCATGTATTTGATGTGCACATTTTGGTGAATTGAGGCATATGCATACACCTGTAATACCATCACCACAATCAAGGTAATAAACATACACCTCACCTCCAAAAGATTTCTCCTTGCTTTTAAAAAATTTTTTTTTAATTCTGTGGTGAAAATATTTAACATGAGATCTACACTCTTAAGTTTTTCAGGGCACAATTCAGTATTGTTAACTATAGGCATTATGTTCTTCAGAATTTATTCATCTTTGCAACTGCAACTTTATATGCATCGTGCTACCATTCCCCATTCTTCCCTCCCTACCCCCTAGCAACCACTGTTCTATACTCTGCTTCTGTGAATTTGACTATTTTAATTTTTTTCATGAATGCAGTTATTTATATGCATCTGATTTTCCCCATAGCCTTCCTAAAGTGGCCATGATATGGCGGGTTTTTGGTCTTCCATGGTGTCTAGCTTGGAAACTAGATCGTTAGAGACACTTGGTACACAGCAAGGTGAATTACCAAAATAGGGTCCTGGATGGGAGGCATGAAGAAGCCCTTCTCATTTTATTAGTCTAGACTGAATTTCAGAAACAAAGTTAAGGAGAGTTTCTGGCAATTTCATAGTGTAATTCAGGAGATGGGCTAGGTTAGCGAGGTATTGGAAGAGTGTCTGTATTCTTATTAAAATTGGGGGTATCACTATATTGCTTCTTGAAATTACCCCCTCTAGGTCTTCAGGCCTGAGGACTCTTTTGTTCTTGTCTCATGGAGAGAGCTATGGAAGAGAATATTTAATCATTCAGTGCATTGTCAGTGTGGATGATGAGAAATATCTTGTATTTTCTAGCCTATGCTCCTGCTTCTGAAATCGTTCTTTTCCCTCTGAGTAAGTGAATTGAGGAGTGAAGATTTGGAAGCTTAGGTGTTATTTTTTTTTTTTAAATAAGGTTTTGTTATAAAAATAAATGAAATCTATATTTTATCATTTCAGTTCAGGCCCTAAGCATGCACAGTAGTTACCTTTCATGAAATGTTCTTGCAATAATGCTATTTCACTGGGCTTTGTAATGAAGCTTTGATTTGCATCGCTATCCTGAGAACTTTCTGACAATGCTGAGGTAATATTATGAAGGCAGAAGGAAATGAAATGAAATGATGGTAATGCATGTCCATTGTGAAAAATGTTAAGTTGCCAAGGCAATGTCATATTGATAATATTTTCATAAATTAAATTAAGATACATACGGCAAATAAATATTGCATTTCTCTTTATTATCACTTCAAATACGTGAGGATAACTATTAGGATTAAATCCAGAAATTAGACATAAAGCATCTCGGCCAAAAGAGATGCGCTATTCATGGGCTCAACCTGACGTGCTCTCAAGATTCCTGTCACGTTTATGGCAGGCTTTCAGTCTCTTGCCCTCGGTGTGCTCAAGCAGCCTCTCTGCTGGGCTCCTCTGCTTCCTGAAGCACAATTTCTGTTGAGAATTAGTGGGAGAGTCACTATAATTCCACTTAGCCCCACTTGCACACGGCACAAGCTACCCCCTGGTTTAAGTTCTGTTCTTTTAATAGTCAAGCCGGTTTCACTTTTTCTGCCTTCCCTCCTTCCCTTTTCTCTTTCTCGAGTGGGTATTTGTTTTGTGGCCCTCAGTAGCATGAGCGGTAAAATGCCCTGCTTGAAAAAATGTCACTGTATTGGCTCGCTGGAAGTTTTCAGAGATGGGAGAGAGAGGGCGCCCTCAGTTTCCTCAGTTTCCCTGTGAGATGGGGGCAGCTGGGATCTACTCGACAGGTTGGAAGGTGTGAAGAGCTCAGCACAGTGCCAAGAGCCAGCAGTGAAGAGTAATACTGAACTGGGACCTGAGAACCTGGGTGCAAATGCTACACCTTCAAATCAGTTGTTAAAAAAATTAATACGTAGTGTTGAGGTCATGTATGCTCATTGCAGAAGAATTTAAGAATGAGATATCGATGATCAAAAGGAAGAAGTTAGTAGTTACTGCAATCCCACTGCCCCCAATGAAGCATGAATACAACATTTTAATATTTAGGTGTCTACACTTCTAAATTTTATTTTTTAATACAAATGGAATCATAATGTATGTGTTTTCTTGGTAATAATATACGCCCCTACCCCTGGTAAATATATTCTAGGACTCTTTCAACATCAATTTGTTTCTTCTACAAAATTTTTAGGAAAAACTGCCAAAGAACATTCCTATCTTGAACATATCACAGTGTTAAATAGTGAGGTGGTGTCCGTTTGTTATTTTAATTACAATGCATATGCCAAGTCCCTCCATTTCCTTAAAAAAAAAAGTTACATCAAAATTGACCTAATCACATGATATAAAAATAAAGTGTCATGTAAGTCTGTTTAATTTTCTTTAAATAAATTCACTCAGTAAGTACTCGCACCCTTACTGTATGTCAGGTATTGCTCTTAATGTTTTTAGAGTTTATTTTTTTTTCTTCTCAGTCTCTAGTTTATCCTGATTAGTCATAATGTAACTTAGATGGTAATATTTATTCCTGAAACTTGTCATCTACTTGACTCTTAATAGTAAGAATAGTTCTGTAAACTATATAGAAGCTGTGTTATCTTGGAACAATCACCCAACCTCTCTGAAACAAAGGATAATTATCTTTAAACAGGGATTAACTTCTACGTGCATCACAGAGGTAACCTGTTATCTTCTGACTTACCACTTCCAGCAATTCTTAAATTGATTTCCTTGAGAGAGACATTTTTGCCCTGTTCTATAGAGGATTATTAGCTTTTATACCTTTCTTTTATCTCTCAGTTTACTTAGTCTAGGGATATATAAAGCTGATTTCCATTTATTATTCAGCATTGGAAAGTACAGTAGTAGAGCAATCAAGTGGAAGGCAAAGGAGAGGAAATAGGCTTTTCAAAAATACATTTCTAAACATTAATAGTAATGTCAAATGTCAGTGGACTTGATGGCAGAGAAAAGCCCCCCCCTCTTCTTTTTAAAGAAAAAGAACGTATTTCTGAAGGTAGGGATGGGAAATTCACCATTTTTATCCAATACTCATAGTGAAGGAAGCCTTGCAGAAACATTCCCGTCAGAAGAGCTGTTTTCACTTGAATGGTTTATCTCCTTCAATGAAAAACAAACCCTTTGCATCTATGACACGGCTGCGGCGTTCCTTCATTAAGATTATGCATTACTAAATACTTAGCTTATCAGATAAACATGTGACAGGCTGGAAATGAAAGATTTTATGTGATACTATGATTGCACCAACTTTGAAGCCAAAAAAAACCCTAGGATTTTCAGTATCATGAGAATGTACTGTATATGTATATCTTCTATTCTTCTTTTTTTTTAAGATTTATTTATTTATTTGAGGAGAGAGAGAGAACAGACGTGGGGTAGGAGCAGAGGGGGAGAGAGAGAAACGTAAGCAGACCCCGTGCTTAGCACAGAACCCCATGGGGGGCTCGATTTCATGACCTTGGGTATTTCTCCAGGGAAGATAAAAACATTTATGCCAAAAAGATATACACACACATGTGTTTACGGTACCATTATTTACAATAGTCAAGATACAGAAGAAACCCATGTTTTCATCAGTAAATAAAGAAGATGTGATATATATGGAATGTTACTCCATTATACCATAAAGAAGAATGAAATCTTGCCATTTGCAACAACATGGATGGACCCAGGAGTATTATATACTCATGCTCTCTCTCACTCTTTCTCTCTGAAATAAATAAATGAAATCCTTAAAAAATAAAAATAAAAAATAATTATAATGATCTAGATTCAGTCTGTGCTTTGTACTTATTTTATCTTTGTATATATGCATATATGTGTAAATATACATTCACACACATATATTTACACACCCACAATACATGTGTGTATACTATAGAGTATATTTAATGCATTGTGACCACATTTCCTTCATTATACTATTTTTCTAGAACTAAGTAATTAATGCATATTAATAAAAATTTCAGATAATTTCCTAAAGAAATATAAAATTGTCCATAATATGATCAAGCCTGTCAGTGTACCCGTTTGTTTGTTCTCAAAGTCATTCCTTTCAGCATCTTCCTTGGATGCTCTTCCTTCAGTCTGAACTGATTGCTCTCAAGGTCAAAGCACAGCTACAGTGCAGAGGGTCCCCTTCATCCTTCTCTCAGGTGGACTCCCCTCTTTATCATTATTTCAGGTTGTCTTGTTTTGGGTTTATTCCCTTATTTTCATAAAGTACACCTTTCAGTGGTTCTAAGAAATACTGTGTGAAAGCAAACAAGTTTTGAGACTGCACATTTCTAAAAAATGTCTTCCTTCTGCCATAATGCTTGATTTGTAGCCTGGCTGTATTTGTAACTCTTGGCTAGAAATCTCTTACTTCTGAAATTTGAAGCCACTGCTTCCCCCCCCGCCCCAAAACCCTTCATTTTGCTTTAGAGAAGTATGGTGCCATTCTCATTCTAGAGCCTGTCCATGGATCCATTTTTCTCTTGCAAACTTTTAGGATCCTCTGTTTTCCTCCAGTATTCTGAAAATTCAATGATACACATTGTCAAGTCTGTGTGTTTTCAGTGAGTTGAGCCCTCAGTAGGACTTTTTAATCTAGAAAGTCTGCTACTCAATTCTGGAAACCTGTCTTGTATTATTTATTTGATAGCTAATGCATCTTTTTATTTTCTGGCATATTTTTCTTTCTGAAATTCCATGTTTGCTGAAGCCTAAATGTCGAAGGTCTTTATGTTTTCTCTCTTATATTCCATATCTGTGTCTGTCTGTACTACTTTTTGGAGCATTTCCTAAAATTTATCTTCCAACATCTTTGTATGTCTGTCTGTCCATCTACCACTCTATCGAAATTCCAGTGTAGTTAACATGCAGTGTTATATTAGTTTCAGGTGGTACAATATAGTGATCAGTCCCCATCTCCTATTTCACCCCTCCTTCCACCCACCTTCTCTCCGGTCACCATCAGTTCGTTCTCCATAGTTAAGAGTCTGTTTCTTGGTTTGTCTTTCTTTTTTTCCTGTGTTTGTTTGGCTTCTTAAATCAAACGTATGTGTGACACCATGTGATATTTATCTTTCTCTGACCGACTAATCTCTCTTAACTTTATACCATCTAGATCCATCCATGTTGTTGCATGGCAAGATCTTGTTCTTATGGCAGGGTAATATTCCATTGTATATACATCCCTTCTTCTTTATCCATCCATCTTTTGATGGTCATGGGTTGCTTCCCTAACTGTATTTATTATTTTTTTTATTTCCACCATTGCACTCTTAATTTCTTTGAGCTTTCTTGTTTCTTGAATACTATTTTTATGCTATGAATACAGTAATTTTCTGTTGTTTTTAATATTCGGCATTACATCTCCAATTCTTCTCTTGCCTGTGTTATTTCTGAATTCCTTTTATCTAAGTTGTTTTGGCCATTTATCTTAGATGTTTTTCTCAAGTACCTGTTATCCTCAGCTGTCTGTACGTATTTAAGAAGGATCCTCTAAAAATGATTTCAGGCTCTGTGTGTTCGAGGTCTGGTGGGGAATGGGGAAGAGCATCCTTAAACTGATTGGATAGAAATGCAGCCTTTTCACTGGGGCTCCTGAATATCTTTATCCATGAATCTCGTGTTTATCTATAAATTCCCCCAAAACTTAGAAGCTTAGAAAGATGAACATTTACCACCTCACTTGGATTGTTAGTGTCAGAAATGCAGGAGGAGCTTAGCTGGGTGATTCTGGGTCAGGGTCTATCAAGAGACTATAGCCAAGCTGTCAAGAGGGGCAGCAGTCTTCTCAATAATTGCCCAGCTACGGGTACCTGGGTGGCTCAGTGGGTTAATGCCTCTGCCTTCGGCTCAGGTCATGATCCCAGAGTCCTGGGATAGAGCCCACATTGGGCTCTCTACTCAACGGGGAGCCTGCTTCCTCCTCTCTCTCTGCCTGCCTCTCTGCCTACTTGTGATCTCTATCTGTCAAATAAATAAAATCTTAAAAAAAAAAAATTGCCCAGCTCATCAAATTCACTATTAACTAGATTGTACTTACATGATTGTTGGCTGTCCTTCACCACCAGGGTGTGTCCATAGGGCTGCTTGGGGCATGGCCGCTGAATATCCCCAGAACGAGTGATCTGAGAAAGGAAGTGAGCATTCCTCCAAGACAGAAATATTGTTTAGGACCTAATTCCAGAAATGACATACCAATATTTTGGCCATATTTTATTCATCTCATGGGCTAATTCTATGTAGGAAGTACAGGAAGGGACTAGCATGTAGGAAAGGACTGTGAATCCAGGGACCAGTGGGGGCCATCATGGAGGCAGGCTGCTATGCGTCTCTTCTCAGGCTCCTCAGAGGGGACTCCTCCAGGCTCCTTGCCTGGAGCACGAAGTCTGGATGGCATGTTTTGGAAACCTAGCTTGGGAAGAGAAGAGGGGATCTCACTGTTTGGTTATTCAGACTTTCACTTAGTTCCCTGGTTCAGTACAGTGCGTCTACCCACCCTCTCTGGTTACTTCTGGCATCTCACGTCGTAGGACCTCTTCGGTCAGCCTCTGCAGAGCGTGTGACTCTGATGTGTGCAAGGATGAGAGAAGGGGACGGGCAGTCCCTGGAGCCTCGAGATCGATGGGAGGAAATGGGCCAAGACCTAACTGAGCATTTTATAGGTTTGCTGTCAGTCCTCTGACCTTCAGCCCCACACTAGCTTTCAGAGATACCAAGTTCCCCCAATTCTTGAGCTTTCCTAGGTATTTACAGCTTCAGCTGGCTTTCCTTAAACTTCAGCGTTCTCCCATCTGGTCAGATAATTACTTTTGTCTCCCCTTTGCACCTTCCAACATTGTGTAGGCATCACTCACCTGCTCACATTTTCTTTCCAGTTTTCTTGTCTTTGTGGCCTTGCTCATTTTTGCTATTTTACTGTCTTTGTGATAAGGTTTTAGGGTGGGTGAATTTTTATATTTAGCCTAGTCTGTATTTAGTACGTATCTTCCTTTCCTTTCCGCTTGTGTAATTTTCAATATATACCTTGATAACTAGTGTCTTCTATAAAGTTTACTTTTGGAGGAAGAATTCAAAATGTTAACAGACTAATCAGCTTATTCTGCCCAAAGCTCCTGAGGTGTGACTAGAAGGGATTTTGTTTTCCATGCCTCCCTTGATTTTTGGCTGTTTCAGGTTGTAAGTTTACACAGAAAGAAGAGTAGGTAGAAATGGTCAGTAGTATGTCTGGAGGATAAGCTTAGAATCCTGAGGATTTTGGATTTATTTTAAATTGTTCCTTAAAGTGCCAATCACAACGAATACTTGATAGTTTAACATATGCAACCACATTAAAGAAAATGTGTGAACTGCACATATAACTTAAGTATATCTCTATTTATCTTCAGTTTTCAGTGTTTAAACCTGCCTGTTGTTCCTTGCCGTGTTAGGATCATGGAAAGAGATCCATAAACAAGTTGGAAATATTTATTCCAGTACCTCAAGGTGAAACCACTAAAGTCATTCCACAGGTAATTTATTACACTGCTAGATATCGGGCACATGAGAAACTATCTTTTTTTTTTTTTTTTAAGATTTTATTTATTTATTTGACAGACAGAGATCACAAGTAGACAGAGAGGCAGGCAGAGAGAGAGAGGGAAGCAGGCTCCCTGCTGAGCAGAGAGCCCGATGTGGGACTCGATCCCAGGACCCTGAGATCATGACCTGAGCCGAAGGCAGCGGCTTAACCCACTGAGCCACCCAGGCGCCCACATGAGAAACTATCTTGAGCTCCCAAATGAAAATACTTCCCAAATGCAGCATTTTAAAATATTATATTTAAAATATTTGAAAATCAGTAACTCTTACTTGTCTAGCACAAGCAGAAGAATAAGATAAAGTGTTAAATGTTTTGCTGGGGGACCCAACGTCTTGGTACTATCTTGAGTTTGCTCACATTCTGTCCTTACCCAGGCAGGCTAGGCCCCTGCCTCTCCCTTCTTGATTCCAGGATGAGTTTAGAACCAAATGCGGTTTCCCGTGGCCAGGCGGCAGCGTGCCATCTGAGACCGCCCCAGGCAGCCACAAATCTGTTATCCCAGGGCCGTTTGTATTGTTTGTGCTTCTAATGCCAATTCTTACTTAGTTTCTGTGGTCTTCTTTTGTTCCTCTATCTTCTTCTGCGATTCATAATTTATAACTATAGTTTAATTATTCAAAATAGTTATTTTTAGACATCTGAACTTCTTTTCTTGGACTGTCTTGGGTATAAATGTCATTATTCCCAATGAGAGTGCTTAGTTTCCAGAGTATAGGATCTATTCTCTTGCTCGTTTGTGCATCCCGTGGTGTAACGCAGGCTTTCTCAACCTCGGCGCTCACTGGTGACCTTTCAGATTGGCTGATTCTGTATAATGAAGAGGCTCTTTCCTGTGCTTTGTGCATTGTAGGTTTTTAGCAGCATCCTTGGCCTCTCCCCACTAGATACCCCGCAGTAGCACCCATGCTTATCCCCACATTAATGATGACCGAAGTATCTCTAGTCATTGTCGAATGTCCCCTACAGAGGTTAGGGGGTGGGGAGAGGCAGTCCTGCTGGTGGAATGGAACACACTTTGGGAAAGACCTGAGATTAGTTGCCTAATACTGGAGGTAGAGACGGGATAGGTTGAGCAGGTTCAGAAATCTAATCTTACTGCAAGACTCAGGGATACAGAGAAACTGAGGGAGCAAAATTAGCAAAGCTCCCGACTCCTTCTGGAGAGGTGATTGACAGTCCCATGGGTTGGCATGTGCAGGTCTGTGCACAGCACCAGAGGTTGAAACATTTTAAAGGTATTTATTTATTTATTTGAGAGTGCAGGGGACAGTGGGGAAGGCAGAGGAGGAGGGAGAGAGACAAGCAGACTCCGAACTGAGCCAGAGTCCAGCGTAGGGCACAATCTCACGACCCTGAGATCATGACCTGATCAGAAACCAACAGTAGGACCCTCAACAGACTGAGCCACCCAGGTGCCTGGAAAACCATTTGAAATGAGCAACTGCCAAGCTACCAAGTGGGGCCAAGGGACATGCCGTGCCCTATCACAAGAGAGGATCCACAGTTAATGGAAGTAAACAGTGGAAGCATTTAGGCAGTTTGGGAATCGAAGTGTCACGCTGCTGTGAAATCTATAGACAGAGAGGACGTGTCATCTCACTGTTTATCATTCCATACCTGTCTGTGTGTCTGCAGATTCATGGTGTCAACAACCTGGCTTCAGACTTAGCTATCTAAATGATCCTGCTAACCCACTTCACTCCTAGGATTTGGAGAATTTTTAAGAAAGGCTTCTTGAGGCGCCTGGGTGGCTCAGTGGGTTAAAGCCTCTGCCTTCGGCTCAGGTCATGATCCCAGGGTCCTGGGATAAAGCCCCGCATAGGGCTCTCTGCTCAGCGGGGAGCCTGCTTCTCCCTCTCTCTCTCTGCCTGCCTCTCTGCCTACTTGTGACCTCTGTCTGTCAATTAAATAAATAAAATCTTAAAAAAAAAAGGCTCCTTATATTCCCATTGACATGCTGCTACTTTAAATTAAATGAAAATAAGAGTGGAACCATACACCAAATAAAAATAAAAATAGTTTCACTCGCATGCTACCGCTAATATCAACCTGACTCTTCATGTCCTTTCCAACTAAGTCTGCAAACCCCAGAAATTTCCTGACAGCTGGATTTCAGCCGCAGCTGTGCTAACCTCTCTGCAGGTGCATGTAGATTTCTGTCACTCTTTGTTGGTGATTCTGATGCTTGACTGTCACATG
Source organism: Enhydra lutris kenyoni (assembly GCF_002288905.1). Classification (NCBI taxonomy): domain Eukaryota; kingdom Metazoa; phylum Chordata; class Mammalia; order Carnivora; family Mustelidae; genus Enhydra; species Enhydra lutris. Next base: position 16,632,222 of record NW_019154085.1, read on the forward strand.
GACAGTCACTGAAGTCCACAAGGTAGAACTACCTTCTTATCTATAGTTCTCAGGTACGGAGCATGAAGGGATAGTTGCCACAAAGGGAGTGCTATCGCATTCGTGGCTGGGATGCTACCATTCACAGGCAACGGGCCTATGTAATGTTACTCATCAACACTTACTTCTGAGCTTTGGGAAATAATTTCGCCCAGAAGGATCTTTCACGTGGATTTCTTACCTAGTCTTCAACAGCTGGCCCTACCAAATGTGCCTCGGATGGTCTTGGGTATTAAAAATCACACATCCAGAAGATATTTACCAAAAGAGCATCTCCTCTCAGCCAAATGTTGTGTTTTCCATAGAGAATCCAGTGAGCGGCCGGGCAGACAGCCCCTGCTCTCACAGAGCTTCTAGTCTAGAGGGGGTGGCCGACAAGTAGCAAGCGTGTCCCTGCAGACTCTGAGAAGTGCTACGAAGACAAGAGCAGGCAGGGAACCCGATGTGGAGAGCCAGAGAAGAGCTCTGTAAGGAAGTGGAGTTTAAGCTGAGTATGTCTTAGGCAGAAAGGAATGTTCCTGTCTTGGGCCTTTATTTATGTAGGCCCCTGCTGAAGGCTATGGAGGTCACATTCTATTTGTCACGTGAACAGTTAGTTGTGTATTTTTATTTTAACACCTCACATTAACTGACATGTCTGCATGTCTTTCTCTTCGACAGAATGCAGATAGTTCCTGGGGGATACAGATCGGGTCTTATTCATCTTGGTATGACCCAGTCTTGAGTTGCACAACTCAGTAATATGGAACATCGAGTTGAATCACAGAGGAAGTGAATGAGTGAATGATGGAAATGAATGAATGAATGAATAAATGAATGAACAGATTTAGGGGTGTGTAAAGGGTGTTGATATCTGCTGTGTCCTCTGTTTCCGTATTGTCTCACCCCTGCTGCTGGGGACACATCCTATGCAGTGGAGTTTCTTACCTAGTCTGGAACATTTGGCCCTATTTGACTTTGGATGCCCAGGATCCAGCGCAACATGGGGGCACTTAGTCATTTGGTAAGTAAGAGGCGAATGAATGGAAGGACGGGTTTACTTTTCTAGTTGTGACCTTTATTATCTAAGCCTGCTTGTTCACCTCTGAAATCCAGAATCTACCTGCCCAAAGCGTCTCTATACTCTGAGTCCCCCCACTACCAACAAAGACATTTAAGTTAATTTGTCTGGAGATGAAAAATTGGAAAATCAGTTTTATCTCTGTAATGTCTCAAATCTGACTCCTTCTCTGCCAAGGCCAAACCACTATTATCTGTGTAGTACAACTACAATAATCTCTTTTATCTCTCTACAATCGATACTTTGCAAAGCAGCTTAAATGATCTTTTAAAATAAAACATGCAGGGGTGCCTGGGTGGCTCAGTGGGTTAAAGACTCTGCTTTCAGCTCAGGTCATGATCCCAGGGTCCTGGAATCGAGACCCGTATCGGGTTTTCTGCTCAGCAGGGAGCCTGCTTCCCCTTCCCTCTCTGCCTGCCTCTCTGTCTACTTGTGATCTCTGTCTGTCAAATAAATAAATAAATAAATAAATAAATAAATAAACCTTTTAAAAATTTTAAAAAATATATAACATGCAAATAGAAAAATATAAATGTAGAATTTATACTGTATAAATCAGATCATGAGGACTGAGAACTGTAATGATTGAGAACTGTAATGGCTTTATCTGGCACACAGCATGAAATTCAACCCCTTTTGCACCTGCTGGATCTACCTGTGCTGACCCCTGCCTACCTCTGTGGGCTCCTCTCATTTCCTTTACCATCTTGCTTTCCATAGTATGGCCACACTGGTCTCCACACCTGTGCCTGTACTGCACACTCACTTCCTAGATGAGGCACTGGTCTAGAGCAGGCACTCAGGAGCTACCAGCGACAAGAATGGTTCTGTGGTCCACTGATTTTCAGAAGCTGCCTAATCTGTGGAATCATTTCTTTCCAAGAAATTTTTATGCAGAGCCCCAGCATATAAAAGGAATGAACGTGGTGTTACTCTGACTCACACCTGACTCACACGGGAACAAGAAGACCAAGAGCCACCTGTGGGGGCCTAATCTTCTTCTGGAAACATAGGATTCCGTGAATCATGGTCTGCAAGTCACTAATCTTGTTCCATGCTGGCCACCTGTTTTCTGTACTTACTGTCTGTGGCTTCTCTGAACGTGGACCACTGTCCTTTGAGGCGTGCAGAATGTGCTTGCTGTCTAGCTGAACACCTGACTATCCCTTCTTAGCTTACCTTCTTAGATGACCAAGCATGCTACCCTTGGAAAGTTAAAACAATCTAAGTGGAAAATGAAATGGAGATATGCGAGTTAAATAAAACACACATGAGTAACTTGCAAATAGTTCTCATCAGCTTCATAAGAGTCCACAGAAGCAAGAATTTACTGGGGTTTAGAGAGGTACAGGAATAATTCATGGACTTACTGGGACATGAGATGAGGACCAGAAATTAGTAAGGAATAGAAAGAAATGATACAGATACAGATAATTTTCTGTATAGTTAGTCTGAGCAAAAGCTTTAAGGGAGTGAGAAAGTTATGGTGGTTGAGAGAGACCCTGGATCAACCTCACTGACATCAGGTCATAGACTTGAAAGTATGTGGCATCACACTGTAAAAGGCATCAGGTGCCACACTATGGAGACAGATTCAAGGCTATGAATGAATGGGGGCCATGAAAGTATGCAAGGTAGTTGAAGGAATAGTCACCTAAATGGTTAAATGCATTGAATTTAACTATTTTAAAATATATTATAAAAATATAATAATTTATATTTTTAAATATAAACATAACTGTGTTTCAGGCACTATACTCTATACAGCACTTTAGGTGAATTTCTTATCTTTACAATTCTTACAGGTAAATTCCATGATTATTTCCATTTACGAACGATGAAGTAGAGTTTTAGGCATGTTTTGCTACTTGCTCAAAGTCATACAGATTTCACAGGTGTAGCAAACAGGATTTGAGTCTATGTCTGTCTCTTAACTTACATGCTAAATGAAACCAGAATGGGAAAACCAACTGGGCATTTTTTACACGATAAAGTCAAGAAGTAAAGAGGATCTTACCAAGACTTATTACTTCAGGATAATTACAAAACGCACTGTCTAGAATTTTCTACTTGAAATACATTGAACCTAGGGTGGGGTTAGCAGAAATGGAAGAGTTATATTCGAGAGACATTAATCTCATTGTGGCATGGAGTAGATATGAAAGTCCTTTGATTACTGAAAAATTTTATGTAATGGGCCCCTCTGCTTTTAGGGTCCACACATACAATTTTATTAATTTTTCTGAAGGTGAGCAGGCTCTAAGGGCCGAGACCCCTGAGAGATGGATTTGTGGACTTACAGCACTTGATCGGTGCACTGTAGAGGACATATCTGTCTCAGGAACTGGGCTTGGTAACCTGCTCAGGCAAATCTAATCAGGAGACTGAATCACAGGGCACAAGATTACACAGTACAAAAATAATTAAAACAAAGGGAATTGATTATTCATAAGAGGTATTTCCATTAAGCTTGGGCAGCCTGTGAATTACCCTTCTCTACTAGAGGATCTTTCTATCTAAATATCCATGGTTATATGTTTAGGAGCAGAACATTCTGTTCTCAGAGCTGTGCAAATATTCTCTGAATTTTCCCTCTTTAACCCCTGCCACCTCCCACTCCCTATTTTCCTATTAAGAGGAAAGTTGTGTCTAGAGACCACTGGTCTGGAAGAAGGAGCACAGAGGTAAGAGTTAAACCAGGGTTAAAATCCCAGCTCTGCCCTATTATGTACCTTTTCTTGTCTTGGGACTTTTCTCTCAAACTGGGTAATCATGTCTACCTTTGCAGGGTTTGCCAAGGGAATGCAAAGCCTGTAAGCCAGTGCCTGGCCTACAGATGCGTAGTGTAAGGTTACAAATACTTAAGCCAGCTAAGCCAATATTATAGCACAGACAGAACAATGCACCCTCACTTTGGGGAAATATGGTAATTGTAACAAATATGTCCTGCTAAGGAAAAAAAAAATGAATGAACTAAAATTTAATTTAATTTCTTTTTATTTAGTCACTTTCCTATTCTTGCTTCTGAAGATACATTTTGGTTGTCACTTTCCTGGTCAAGAACATTTTGGCAGATGGCTGATTTCCTCTGAGTTTTGTTTTTGTTTTGTTTTTGTTTTGGTTATTCAGAGTAACCATTCACTGATCTCAAACTCCAATAGCATCTTAACAATGCCTAAAGGGAGTAAAACAAACAAACAAACAAACACTCATTGCTTTTTACTTCTGTGGATGTCTGTCCTAGCCTGGATCATTGTCTTGAATAATATCTCACCGTTTTCCCTGGCTTTGCTTATTGGTCTCAAGAAGAGACTCTCGTGCTTGCCAAAGCGCTCTTCCTGGCCATCACCCGCATCAGTGATCTGCTTACTGACTTAATTTCTGCTTAGTCTCAGTTGCCTAAACAAAGTGGTCATAGACACTACTGAACTGTCCTGTGTAGGCCCTCTCTCAACCCTGGCCCTGTCAGCATGACTAGCAGGAAGGTGGTACCATTCGTAGAAACAGGTCAAAGGGGTGCTGATGCGAGGGAAGAGGGAAGCATAATTTATAACACTGTTAGTTTCAGCAGAGGTGCTATTTAGGTGGTTAGAGACAGGGACTAGAACTCCCATTTAGAAATCTTTGTTTTTTAGTGATACTAGAAGATAAAGGATAAAGTTTATTCCTCAGCTATAAATTCCTTCAGTGTTTAGTGAGCATATGCTGTTGCCAGGCACCATGCCAAGCACTGGGAGTCTAAGAGTGAGTGATTTGGAATTCTCTGAGACATTCACTCTCTGGGGTAGTAAATGGGTGTGATATATCTGTGTACACTTACCTACTTATTTATCCACTGTGTATAGCATGATTTCTTCCATTTCATATTCAGAATATAAAATGTGATCAGTAAGTGTGGAAAGAAGGGCCAAAGTTTGGAGACTGACGTTCTGAAACTTATTGGCCATACGAAGAAGGCACCTACATTTTCTCACTTACAAACATAGTATTGGACTAGATTAAATGTTTTGAGCTGATCCCTTGTCCAATCAGGTGGTTCTGCAATTATTCCAGAAATGTTTGACTTTAAATGCTTTTGAAAGATGTAATAAAAATAATACATGCAGTTAAGTAAGTGTATTATATCTGGACTCTTCCACATCAGGAGAGGCTCATCGTTCTTGACCCAAGCTTGTAATTAAATATTGATGAGTTGGCAGCAAGGTTACCAATCTGAGTTAGCTCTTAGCTCTATAACTAAAAAGTTTACATGTAGATTAATAAAATATTGCCTTTTTTCTGTTTTGCTTATTATGTTCCATGCTCTATTTTACTTGGCCAGTGGGTTCTGCTGCTAAGTCTCTGTCCCTGGCCCACACCTGCAGTACTCCCTCAGCTCTAAGAAGCTAGGACTGTTAGGACTCATAACAAAAGTACCTTTTACAACCAAGTCATCAGAATGGCTGGCTCTTTTTAACAGCTTTTTAAGATGTAATTCACAACAGATAATCCATCTGCTTAAAGTGCTTTTTTTTTTAAATTTTATTTATTGATTTGACAGACAAAGATTACAAGTAGGCAGAGAGGCAGGCAGAGAGAGAGAGGAGGAAGCAGGCTCCCCACAGAGCAGAGAGCCCGACATGGGGCTGATCCCAGGACTCTGGGATCATGACGTGAGCCGAAGGCAGAGGCTTTAACCCACTGAGCCACCCAGGTGCCCCAATTTAGTGGGTTTTAATGTATTCACAGGATCATGCAACTATCATCACAACAATTTAGAACATTCTTTTACCATACCACAAAGAAACCCTGAACCCCTTCAAAACAACCCTAACCCCACGCCCCCACTCCCCAGCCCAGCCCCAGTCTTAGGTAACCACTTATCTACTTTGTGTCTCTATAGATTGGCCTCTTCTGGACATTTCATGTAAATGGAATCATACAATAGGTGATCCTTTGTGACTGGCTTATTGAATTTAGCGTAATGCTTTCCAGATGCATCTCTATTGCAGCAAGTATCAGTATTTCATTTATATTTATTGCCAAAAAATATTCCATTTTACGGATATACCACATTTCATTTAGCCATTCATCAAGTTATGGATGTCCGGTTTGTTTCCACACTTTGGCTATTATGAATAACGCTGTTAAGAACATTTTTATACAAGTTTCTGTGTGCACATATGTATTCATGTCTTTTGGATATGTACCTAGGAGTGAAATTCCTGGGTCACATGCTAACCCTGAAGTTAACCATCTACGAAGCTCTGTCATTCTTTCCACAGCTGCCATATTACTTTGTATGTCTACCAGCAGTACATAAGGGCTCCAGTTTCTCCACATCCTCACAAACCCTTGTTCTTATCTGTTTTTTTGATGACGGTCATCCACGGGGGAGTGAAGTAGCACCTCACTGTGGTTTTGATTCACATTTCCCTGAAGGTAGACGGAATGGTTCTTGAAAGAAAAGTGTCAGACTGACAAAGACAAAAATTAGGAGAAAGTACAGAGAGAGAAAAAGATATCCGGGATGCAAACATAAAAATCACAGTTGGTTAGAGAACTGGCCGAGACATAGGACACAGTGGGCAGGGCAGTGCTCGCTAGAAACTGCTTTTCTGGGTTATGGCTCTGACGTAGACGCCCATGGTGGTGAAGTGACAGTCCTTCATGAAAAGGTAAGGTTGTATTTGTGTTGTAGCTCATTCTTACACAATTAGTTTATATTAAAAAAAAGTGGCCTAAAGTCGTTTTAAGTTTTTCAGAGTAGTTTGGGTGCTCTTAGTGTTCCTACCTACTCCCTTCCCAGTGCTCCATGCTATGGTCATCCTTGTCCCTTCGTCATTGATTTTGCATTTTTCCTTCACTTAGAATGACTTCTCCTGTCTTCTCTATCCATTCAAATCTCAGCCTTAATATTGGGTGACTCCCAGCCCACCTGCTCATGTAGAGCCTTCTGACCTCTTGGACAACATTGACAAGTTGCCTTTTAGATCTTGTACCGCGTTTTGGTGGATTACACTGCTCGGCTTTGTCCTAAGTGAAAAAATTGTCTTACATGGTTCGTATTACTTTACATGTGTTTCCAAGTATCCCTGTGTGTTCCGTTAAGGAGAAGGCATGGGTTTATACTATCTAATACTGCCTATAAAACCAGAAACGTAATAGTTGCTTAGTGCCTCTCCTTTTTGTTAAATCAATGTGTTATTCTTTGTTTCATCTAAATACTTCATAGAATTTCTTAAATGCAGACAGGTTCTCACTGGCCTTGGGGGAAAAAAAATCATATAAATTCATTAATACAAAACAAGGGGAAGAGTTGTATTTTCAGATAAAAATAATAAGTTTATTTCCAGATCAGATCACATTTACAATTATAACATTTCTTTAGAGAATTGATAATTTAGGGAGGATCTGGGGAAAGCCATCTATGCTTATTATATTTAGGGGACTTGTTCTGTATACTACATTATTTTTGAAATGTCTGTATGTTGTCAAAGTCAGATGGGTAATACTGCCATAAGGTGGCATTTCCCTCCACATTTAAAAACTCTGGGGTTATGGGGTAGGGCACTTAAGTTTGTAGACTCTGTTGAGTTGCCCTCACGGTTGGTCTTTCGGAACACCATATCCCACTCCTGTCCTTGAGCGCTCCATCTGAAATTAGAGATGAGCAAAGTCAAGCAAACAAGGCAAAGGTTAACACTGGCAGGCTAACAGGGAACAGATGGGAGTTGTCATCCTGAAAGTAAGGTCCCGCTAGAGGCCTTCCCTTCAGAGACCACGACTACTTGAACTGGAAATCTGACCAGGAAGGGACTCCCCAAGCGACCTTGCCTCAGAGCACCTCAGTGGAAAGGGTGACAGAGTTCAGAGAGAGGTGATGGGTGACAGAAGGGCAGAGAAAGCACAATTATCTATGGGTTGCCTCAAAACAGCAGAACTCTAACGTAGTAAATAAAGCAAATGTGAATAATTTCGTGAACCTATATAGATAGGTCAACAACCGGAAAGGTCCTAAAAAGGACTATTTCAACAGTTCAAAAGAAATATATCCACACTGGCCAAACACAGATTTTAAAACTCTCCTGAGGATTCGAGAACAGATGATGAGTAGCTGGAATATAGGATAAAATAATTATCTAGATGTTGTTATAAAACAAATTTATTTTACATAGTAAGCAAAGTATGTGTTGCGGGTTTGTCTGATTCAGTGAAACATTGGGATCACAAATGATTACCCCTCACTTTTTAGGGTTAACTTCACAGCAGCTGCTCACACCGCCAATGGGGGTGGTCCCTTTGGGAAGACTGACTACAAAGTGGACCAGAGTGCATGGGATTGTGATGTGGCAATCAGGAGGAGACACTGTTTATTGGACACCTAATATGTTGTAAGCATTTTGCTGGACACATTATTCATTCACATTAACTCTTTTCAATGATCCAATGCATTTTCCTTTCATTTTTAGCTGAAGTATGAGGAAACTGAGATTCAGCGAAGTTAAAGAACTTGACCTATTCATACATGATGTAAATGGTAGAAATAGAGAATCTGGATCCTTTTTTTCCCCATTTTATTTTATTTTTTTTTTATTTCTTTTCAGTGTTCCAGCATTCATTGTTTCTACACCACACCCGGTGCTCCATGCAATACGTGCCCTCCATAATACCCACCACCAGACTCACCCAACCTCTTACCCGCTCCCTTCCAATCTGGTCCTTTTAATTCCATACCACATGTCTTTTTTTCTTACACTTTATTATAGTTCAGATGCATTGTTAGGGTGCCACATTCTTCCCAAGTGATCAAATGTCTTTTGCTTTTGCTTAGGAAAGGTAAACCAAAAAAGAAGATCCAAAAAAATCCAAAATATTAGGAAGTTACCTTTTTCAAATAAATTCAAGCCTTTATACTACCCTTATTTCCATAATTTTCTGCTTTCAGTAATCAACTTATTTCATTGTTCAGCTTTAAACAATAGAAGGATAATAAATCTAATGATTATATTCACTCAAATTCAAGTAGTTCTACTTTAAAAGGTATATTACTGTGTCACAAAAAATAGATGTGTATTATATATCCTGTCTAATTTATCTGTACATAATTGCCTTCCATCCATAATTCTGTTACTTTGTTAAATAACCAAGCCAGTATCTTCTTGAACCAGTCTAGTTTTTAAGCATACTACTTATGACTGAATTTACTAGAGATCAGAATTTGCCAGTGAACATTGAATTAGAAAATGCCTCCATTCAAAATTTTCTACAAATGCTCTTTAGAAATGTATTTTAAATTTCATCCTAGTGAAACCAACTTAGAGTGAATCTTAATGGGCTAGAACAGAATAGATTTGGGATTGATTATTCCCATAAAATATGCAAGCCTTATTTTTAAATAGATTTTTTCTCTGTAATATCGCTCCTTTTCTCTGTTTAACAGTGAATTTGTCTAAAACATTTCTTTTTCAGATTTTACTTAAATTACAGTAGAATTAATTCTTTAGAATTGCCAAGGTAGGTGGAAAGTATAGGGAAAGTCTAGATTTTAGACCATGTTAACTTCAAGACAGCGTTTTGCCTGCAGCTGTTCTCAGGAATGATGTGCAAGTTTTCCTATGTTTAAAACTGTTTTCAGGCGCAGTTCTTCAGAATATTATCATTTGTTAAGCAGTGTAACCATGCACAACTGTAACAAGCCAGAACACTGTTGGGGCCCCCAACCCCCTTACTTCACACATCCACTAGGCAGACTGTTTACACCAGACAATATCTATGCAAGATGTCCCTCTACATCTTTCTCTTTTGCTTGCTTCTTGTTAGTTACAAAGATACATACTGTGCCAGGCACTAAGCTGGTTTCAACAGCTATTTATTTAGATTGTGTGAACTGGAGCTGAACTTGAACCCAATTAATAGCAACTGAACTTGAACAAACTGATATGAAATCATTACAGGCTCAGTTCCCTGGTCCATTATCCCTGAAGAGATCATCCGACAGCACTCCAGGTGCCTTTTCTATGCCAAATCTTGGTGCAGTGCCCAATCAGAAAGTGTCGGGGGGATTAGAAGTTCGGTTGCATTGGAGTTAGCTCATTACCACATTTGTGATCGCTTTCACAGAGAGGAGAGGTGGTGATCCCAGTGGGCGGGATCGCAGAGAAGGCTTTGTTTTCAGCACCATCTGGCACATGGTTGGCACTCATTAACACAGCACAGTGTCGATTAAAATAATAATTGTACACGGCAGCAGTGCTGCTTAGATGGGTCCCTACCTTTGGCTTCCAGCGAAGGATATGGAAGAACGGGGACGCTGAGGCGCTGCCTCTGATAGCTATGGTCGCTGGGTTTGCATCTTTCTTGGTGCCTACACCTTCCCCAAATCATAGTCTTCTTTTTATTTTCAGGTATTCATTTATTTTTAGCAGCAGTATTTTCCTTTTCCTTTTTCTCTTTTTTCTCTTTCCCTTTTTTCCCTCTTTTCTTTTCTTTTTCTTTTACTTTGTGATTAGAATGAGCCTGACCCTCTTACCAGACCCTAGCTAGATGCCCTATACCTATCCTAAAACTAGGAAACATTTGCTTAAAGGACATTCCATTCAGTGATGTTTCTTTTGCAACTTCAGTTCAGTGTAATTGTCAGTTTTAGGTGTTCCTCCTTTAAAGGATGCCTTCATTTGTGGACTCAACCATTCAGGTCCTTAAGAAAACAAATGCAGGGCGCCTGGGTAGCTCAGTTGGTTAGGTGACTGCCTTCGGCTCAGGTCGTGATCCTGGAGTCTTAGGATCGAGTCTCACCTTGGGCTCCCTGCTCAGCAGGGAGTCTCCTTCTCCCTCTGACCCTCCCCCGTCATGCTCTCTCTCTCTCTCTCTCTCTCTGATTCTTGCTCTAATAAGTAAAATCTTTTAAAAAAAATAAAAAAAAGAAAGAAAAGAAAACAAGTACAGCTTTACATTAGCATGTCCAGGAGTTTGATCTGGCAGAATGTGCTTTGGTTTGTTCACAGGAGTCTCCTTAGAAAGCTGTGCTGTGGCTGCAGACGTGGGGACAGTCTTTTAAAGACAGCTGGTTGGGTCAGAATTGTACTCTTACTCTGTCCTTGCTGTCTGGCTGGGAACAAATCACTGAACTTTCTTTTGCTGTCTGTTTCCTTAGCCATGCAATGGATTTTAATAGTCATCCTCAAGCTCTAGAATTACTGTGAAGATTCACAAACACACAGAGCATTTAGAATCATGCCTGATGCTTGGTGAGATCTTGAGGAGGATAGCAATGACCACACCATCATTTTCCGCAGACGTTCACATTTCCTTAAGAATGTGCCTAACACGTGCTCAGATTACCCCCAGATGATGGGACTTCCTAGCTGCGGTGATGGAGGTTGTGACTAAATGGACATTGGTCCAGATAGGTTAATCAGCTCTTTCTGATAAGACACTATGATTTAATTCCTTGTCTTGCTAGACTGAGCTGAGAAGAAGCCATCTGATATGGGTAGGTTTCTTACAGATACATGAGACACTTACGCCCTGATAGTTCCTGCGGTCTATCCCTTGTTTCCCGAGCAGATTATGAATATGTTAGACCACAGGAATTAGTTGTGTATTTCAGTGTAGGTGGTGATCATGTGGTTTTCTCTGGCTGTGGACCCACCGACAGCACGTCCCCTGGTAATCTCCCAATCCGTGCCCTGTGATGCGGAGCGTGGTCAGAGTCTTTCATTCTGCCACTTCGTATATGCAAAAGCCTTCAAGGAACGGGCTTTCTGCAGGAGTGTTTCAGTATCATTTATCCCACCAAGAGAAGATGACAGACATTTTAGATGCAAGAGAAAGATTAAATGCATTTGGTTAAACTAGCAGCACTAAAACGAGCCGCGTCTTTGTGTTATTGCTGTTTATCTTCTTTCCTGCAGCGGAATATTGAGCTTTCCCAGGCTGTGCTTCAGGAACTAATGCCGAGGTTAGGTTGGGCACCAGTGTGTTCAGTCTGTGACATGTAGATAGCAGAGGCGAACTGCTCACAGCTATTAGGCAGGAGTTTCTGGATGCCAGCGATTGCATGTGTGTGGCTCATGATCAGAGCGATCCACGGCCACGGAGAGATGGGCTTGCGTGCCTGTTGTCTTTGGTCTGCTGTTTTTGCCAAAAATGTCAGCGTTTCTCCCACAGACCTGCCCGAATGGCACATGCACTGTCTCCTTTAGTTGTGCTCACTAACTTGCCACTACCATTTCAGAAAACTCCGGGTCGTGGAGGAGTTGCCTGGAACCTGCCATTCCTGTGAAGAAAACGTTGGAATAAATAAATGATTTTTTTTTCCTGAATTGATACTTTGGGAGTGTTGGTGGAATTTGTGCCACAGTGTTCTCTTGGGCAGGCTGGCTTTCTGATTCTCTGCCTTGGTTTTAACATGGCCCGTGCTGGAGAATCAGCAATGACAGGTAGTGCTTCTGGTTTTTCTGTTTCCATGGAGCTGGATCAGTGGTCTGGGTTCCTCTGGAGCAGACATGTAAAAAACCTCTCTGGGTTTAGTAGCGGCCTGTCCCTGAGGACCAAGGGTGATTCCGGCTTTGTGTCCCTCACTCCCCATGCCCACCCAGTTCCTGGACCCGTGGGGACACATACACTCTGCATCTCACCTTCTAAGTTGAATCAAAAGCCTGTATTGCTGATTTGTCATTTAATTCTGTACTTCCTGGCTCAGACCCACCTGTACCCCTGCATGATTGTTCAACCTACACCGGTCCTAACTGCCTCAAGTCCTTCTTTAATTTGACAAATGTCTATACAGTGCCTGCAGTGTCCCACAGTCTTGGCCTACAGCAGTACAAGGAGAAACAGGATCTCTGCTCTGGAGAGGCTTCCTTCTGGCCGAGTCTGCAACTATAGCTGTAAACAGATGCACAGACCATCTCCGATGGTTGCCTTGCCATGGAGACAAGGAAACTGGGTAAAGGAATAGAGAGTGACCATGAGAGAACTGTTCTGAGGGAAGGGTGGAAGAGCATTCCAAAAAGAGGGATCAGCCAGTGCAAAGGCTTCCCGGTGGGGGCCTGGGACATCACCGGAGGGGATGGGTCGGTGACTGCCCATCCACCAAGGCGTCGAGTCTCCTGTGAAGCCCTCTCCACCACTTCACCATGGTTCTCCCTCTCCCTCCTACAGCACTTTGCGGTGATCGCTAGGCTGTCTTTGGTGACATCATCTTACACATTACTGTGCATAAGTCAATCTCTTCAGGGCCCTTTGCGGTCAAGGACTATGTCATATTCATCTTTGTTTCCCCAGGATTTAGCATTGTTCCTAAAATGAGCACGTTTCCAGTAAATGTATGGGCAAGATGAATGTTAAGCAGGACATAAAGCTTCAGAAACAGAATGGCTCTGGAAGTAGACTAGCGGTCTCATTCCTGGTGGCAAGTGTTTCTTTGTGGAGTTCGTAATCCCCCAGAAACTCCTCAAGCCAGTCTGGGGTTGAAGCTTGCCATGGAGATCCTCCGAGGTAAATCAGAGCTCTTTCTTTTTCTTTCGAACACCTTAGATCATGGTTCAAAGCCAGAAAGCCAGCACCCACATAAGTATTAACTGTGCTATGAAACAGTGTATCATTACTATGTGTAACACAGACTGGTATTTTCTGTACCAGTTTCTATACCGTCCATGGTACAGAATGCTGGTCGTGACCCCTTCCATGGATTTCGAGCCTCATAAGTGGTTTGCAACCCACAGAGTGAAAAAGCCCTGCTTTCAAGGATCAAGAGAGTCCTCGGAGGTAAACGTCTGAGAAAGCAGCCTGAATTCTAGCTGCGGGGAGGCGGACTGCTGAGCACACTCTGATCGTTGGCTGAGTATTTGCACAAAACTAGCAGTCACCATGTGGCCACCAGGTGAAGCGAGCCGTTCCTGACGAACACTTGGGTTGGGTCCTAGGGGCACCTTTGTAAGTCAGAATCCCCTTGTTTGAGCTCTGAAAAGTGGTTGCAAATAGGTCTCCCAGTCATTCCGTCTACCATATCTGTATATAGTTTTATGAATGTTTTAGGTAAACGTGTCGTTTCTAAAATGAGACCGTGGGCCCACTGAGATGTAAGGAACTTAACATTTCCTCTGCCAGTATGTTTATATAAATATTGCTTTCGTTAAGCGTGTTCAAATAGCAGAACTATTTAAGTCTTTTTATCTCTTTAAAACTAATTTAAATCTAAGCATTAAAAGACTGTTTGATACCATATGTTTGTTTTAGATAGGAAACGAAATCTATTCTAAACATAAGGGTTGATGAAATCTGTATTCTAAACATAAGGGCGTATGGAATGTGTATATAGGAATGGCAGTTGGCGTGGACTGTTTCGTGGCCACAGAGTCCTCCCATCTAGTGTGCCTGACTCTTCTGTCATGTGATTATGCAGCTCTTGAACCTCCAGACGGAGGGTGTACTTCCTCACCACTTCCCTGAATGTGTTCTCAGATGCTTTAAGAATCCAGCATTTGGGGATTCTTGCGTGGCTTAGTCGGTTAATCATCTGTCTTCAGCTCAGGTCATGATCCCAGGGTCCTGGGATCTAGTCCCCCACTGGCCTCCTTGGTCAGCAGGAAGTCTGCTTCTCCTTCTGCCTGCTGTTCCCCGTGCTTGTGCACTCCTCTCTCTCTCTGTCTCTCTCTCTGACAAATGAATAAATAAAAAATCTTAAAAAAAAAAAAAAAGGATCCAACATTTGCTGGTTAGGAAGTCATCTTATTGTGACATGTTAAGTCTAGTTGGAATTTGCTGATTTTTCTCTTTGAAGACCCTTTAGAAACTACTGTCGAAAATGACCAGGGTCTATGGACAGAGTCTCACAAGCCTTTTGTAAAAATATTGGATAGGCTTCAAGAACATAACCGAAGACTGTCACAAACTGGAAAGATCCCATCACACATTCCATGTAGCTGTGTACATGGAAAGAACAAATTCAGTGTTCCAGTGATGTTCCTGGCATACCTCTTGTTCACCCTATTGCATTTTGAAGCCCAGACGTTTCTTCTGTGGAAGCAACTCGGTGGGAGCCCACATGTCTGTGCGTTTTCCAATCTAGATGGATACCGTAGTAGGAGATAACCTAGGCAAGCGACGTACAAAGGCGGTTCTGATAGCATCCCAACTTCCGTGGATAGCTTATAAGGGCAATTACTCCTTTTCTGTGTCAGCCTCTTCTGAAACACCAGTGTATTGGTTTGGTTGCCCTGAAAAGACCTGAGGATGAGATTATGATCCTTCACCTCAAATTAAAGAAGGCTTAAAAAAAAAAAAAAAGTCTAAGAACCATTTGACAAGTTCAAGTACTAGCTGATTCAGGTACCAGCCTCTTAGCTCCTGTGACTTCGTGCTTTTCATAGGTGGTATGTCCATGTTGTTAAATTGTGTTATCGAATTCCCTCTGATCTTTGTAGATTATGCTTTAATTTGCTATTCTGTCACTTCTTATCAAAATTGTCCATTTCATGCTATTTGGTTATAGGAAATACTAACCTAGTAAAACGCAACACTTAAAAGTAAGATGGGCTTGTGATAAAAGCCACATGAAACAGGTATCCCCTTCAACTTTATAAATATCTCATGTTCTGGTATAATTTGGCTTATTCCCAGGACCTGTGTGAAAAATAGTGATATAAACATACCTTTTCTGCCCCTTAAAATAGTCATAGATTTCCAGTCTTTGGCTTGTTTTATCTAAATTGATTGGAATCCAGTCATTCTGGCTCCCAAAAATCTAGATGTGGAAATTATTGTAAATTCAAACCAAACTCAGGGTGCCTGGGTGGCTCAGTTGGTTAAGCATCTGCCTTCAGTTCAGGTCATGATCCCAGGGTCCTGGGATTGAGCCCTGCAGCAGCCCTCAGCAGGGAGCCTGCGTCTCCCTCTTGCACTCCCCCTGCTTGTGCTCTCCTCTCTGACAATAAATAAAATCTTAAAAAAAAAAATCAGACCAAACTCTATATTCCTCATACTTAGTATCATCAGGCTGTCTATGTCCAAATCTTTCCTTTGAAAGTTAGAGCTTTAATGCTGTTAGCAAGAGCAGTTTGCCTCTTCTAAAGAATCATAGAAACACAATCTAGTTTTGTACTCGTGTCCTTTGGATTTTGATGCATATTGAATTTGATGCCAGGAGTTACACAGGAAAGTCAATAACGGTCTGTGGATCATTGCCTTGCTACGCCGCCGGGTGAATTAGTCTGCTGGTGTAATGTGCTCCAGCTTGTGTAATGGACCTATTTAGTAGCAAGACAACAGCCATATGAAACACCTGGGTGGGCTTCCAGGGTACTTTCAAGTGGATTAGATTTCACTTATCTAATGTGAGGTCACGAAGGCTTGGACAGCTGGGGCCAGTTCCGCAGCATGGGCAGACCATGACCCCTGCCTACTGAACGCATAAGGTAAAAGTTGCTTGGAGTCAAAGCTGACCCCTGGGCTCCAGGAGTGGATATGGGTCAGCACATGAGGTTTCAAGCACCAGTTACAAATGTTGGAAAAGTCTCCATGCAGGACAGGGTCGAGTCACATTTTCCCTTGGCACTTTGCTTAGACATCTTCCTCGCCAGGAAAGCGTGGTTTCTGTGTTTGCTGGATTGAACTTCAATTGATTGATTCTTGTTTAGAATTTTAAGTGCTGTTAAACAGAAACTATGCCTTCCCTATCAGAAGTCAGGCCCCGAGAGGCATTAAATTCCTTTGGTGCCTCACAAAGGACATTTGGGGCACACAGGCATTGGCATAAAAACCATCTTTTGAGTGTTCCTAGGAGATAGCGGTGGCTCCATAATGCACCACTTCTTCCAGTCCTGCCAGGGACTTTGAATGCTCCAATAAAATGTAATGATCAAAGGTTTCCAATGCAGCTGATAAGTCATATAGATTTGTGCCCAGGATGCCTTAAATTGACTTGTGGATGTTTCTCATCTATCATGAAGGACTTGGTGATTTGAATTTTGTACTTTGATGTTGCCATTAATTGTTTGCACCTGCAGCTGAATGGCCTGAAGGCATTGCTGATTTCTCCCTTTCTCATCTTGCAAAGAGCTAGTGAAGTAGTCTCTCTGAGGCTGTTCTCAACTCCATGGGAACTATGGCCTAAAATTTAGGACAAAACAGAGGTTCCACAAACACTTGGAATAGACCAACATCATTGCCCTAATGAACCATCCCCAACGTGTTCCACGCGGAATCAAACCGTCCTCCCAAGTGCAAATCCACTCCACTGGACGCATACTAAGACTCACTTACTAAAGAAACCATTGGGATATCTCCACTTATTCTTTTGGTAAACATTTTTCACATATTAATCTGCAAATGTCTTTCAAAAATGTATTTAAACCAATTTCTCAATACTTGAAAACAGTGCTTTGGATTGTCCCTTTTTGGAGGCCTCACTGCTGTTTGAATTAGATTAAATTTAAACTCCCCTATTTTAAGACCTTCTAGGGAAGTCTTCTAAACTGTCTTCCTTTGTCTCCTCAACCACTTGCTCCTCCAGTCATGTGGTTCATGCCTGTTTTTTTAGCAGCGTCCATACATGGATGCCCATCTTTAGTCTCTCAAATCATGTGTCCATCTGCCTACTACAAATATTATAAATACCTTAATCATTATTTCAACCAATTTGTCAATTTGTAGATTTTTTAGATTTCCAAATGCTTTTTAAAAACTCCTTCGGGGACAGCTGGGTGGCCTTAGTTGGTTGAATATCTGACTCTTGGTTTCAGGTCAGGTCTTGATCTCGGGACTTTGAAATCGACCCCCACATCATCGGGCTATGTGCTCAGCAGGGAGTGAGCTTGAAATTCTCTCCCTCTGCCCCTCCCCCACTCATGCTTGCTTGCACATGCTCTCTCTCTCACTCTCAAATAAATCTTAAATAAATAAATAAAAGCTCCTCCAAAGTCTCTTTTCAAGTAGACTCAACTGTTATCCTTCTAGTTATTTCACAGGTTATCATAAATCTTCTGAATATTTATTAACCTCATAAATATCTAGGAAATACAGTGGTAAACTCTGGAAAACTGAAAGACCAACTGACCGGGCAGTGGCCTAAACCACAGTAACTGACAAGACTGTAGTCAATATTTCAGAGCCTCTACTGTGGTTGTTTAACACTGGTGTTGATGTCACTTTCATGCTCATTTATCATTAAGTTGCAAGGGTGATAACGTATGCCGCATTAGTGTGACTAGTGTTTGTTTTAAAATAAATGTTGATGATGAAGAAAAAAGTGTTAGGTAGTGGGAAACAAACCTGACAGTAACAATTTATTTACATACTGGGGCATAGACCCCACTTACACACACACACACACACACACACACACACAAAATTCTCTTGTCTGGGGCACTTCAGAATCCAAAGATTTCTGAATTTAGAGGTTGATCTTTGTTCCTCTAGTGCTGCTTTGTTCAGTTCAGCATGCATCCATTAATTACCCACTCTGCCAGGGGTCCTAAGAGATTGAGGTGAGGGGCTTGCCATTAAGGAGCATATGGTGTAATGTTCCCCCATCCTGCTCCCTCCCCATCACTTTCTCACAGTCTTGCTTAAGCACTTGCTCTATCCTTATCTAAAATACACATACTTATTTGCATACTGGTTTAGTGTCGCCTATCTGCCTCCAGCTTTCTACAAGCTCCACAAGAGGAAGACCTTTGTGTGCTGTGTGCTGATAATAACCAGAGTGCCTTGAAGGCTGCCCAGTTTATTCTGGGCATTCACTACATGTTAAATTGGTAAATTAAGGGGATACAACAAAAATACAACTGTAACTAGACAGCTAAGTCAAAGTGGGATGTGACATACCCTAAAAAGATACAGGGCAGATCTACATTTTGTAGGGTTCTCAATGTACCACATCTGGGAAGATTAAGAATAGGAACAGGGGCTCCTGTGTGGCCCAGTTGGTTGAGCATCCAACTCTTGATTTCAGCCCACATCATGATCTCAGGGTTGTGAGATCGAGCCCCCTGTTGGGCTCTATGTTAGGCATGGAGCCTGCTTGGGATTCTCTCTTTCCCTCTCCCACTGCACCTCCCCATCCTCCTATCTCCCTCTCTTAAAAAAGGCATGGGTGGGGGGCCATAAGTTTTAAATTAAAAAATACAAAAGACTTATTTAGAATGATTGAAAACCACACCAGTTTATAAATTAATATACTGGAGATGTCAGAAAATATGAAAAAATATTTAATGATACACTAATTGATTATATATTAAAATGCCTAAAAATAACTCTTTTACACATTTTTCCTTACAATTTTTGACTGCATGTTCTTCAATTACCTCTTCATATGTAATATTTTTTATACATTGAATGAACAAGTGATTCAGTTTTTGCTATAGCGTGGCTCTTCGAAATGCTGTTTAAGTAATATTTGGGATGTATAAACAGGGAGCTTTGCACATACATTCTTGTAATCTGTGAAACTGCTATAGAGGATAGCATGGGAATTTTAATTCTACGCTGCATTTTCCATCTAGGAGAGAACTTCCTATTTCTCAAGGTATCAGTGAGAACTGAATTATTCAAATGCTGAATTATATGCAATATTATACATCGGGTGTGTGCAAGAATTTTCTGTAGTCCAGCTTCTGGCTTTGTGCATTTCATATCTTCCAGCATCCATACCTTTCTATGTGGATACAAAAAGAACAGAGTTATTTCCATATGTCAGGGACCCTCTACCTTTGTGTCATGATCCTTGGGGAACCAATACAGTGAGTACCAGGATTCTACCTATATTCCCCACCAAGGAATAACTGTACACTCTATACACCTCACTGCTAATAACTATACACAATATTGTCTGTGAACCATACAAATATAGTCTATTACATTCAAATGAGATACACACCCAACTGATTTTCCCCTTAACTGGATCCCAGAAATGTCCTTGGCCACTCTAGATTCATCCACCAGGAGGAGTCTTTAGAGTTGAAAGAGATAGAATTCACTCACTGCAATGGAACTATTATACTTACATAAAGTTTACAAAACCATACAGTCGTGGGATTGTGTTACTTAGGTTCCTCCTGGGATCTGGTGCAGGGCCCTGAACTTGTGCTTCCTTAGTTCCATAGCAGATCTGTACCTGGTATTTCAAAGAAGTAGAGGGTTATTTATGACTTCAAGACTGGACTGGCTTACAACTGACTGTAGTAGAGAACAATAATTTAGAGATTAGAACCAGCATGAATGCTGAGCCTATAGGGCATTTTGAGGCAATGGCAGATGGTCCTGTTTGGCATGAACCACGTGGCAAAGAACGCAATACATGATGTAATCAGAGAGATAGGTTGGGGGAAGGCAATGAGGTCCTTGGATACCAGAACAAGAAGTTGGAGGTTGAGGTGTGTAGGTCAGTTTCCTTTCCTTCCCCCTCTATGATTTGGAAGCTTTTATTTGGTTTATTAATTTGGGCATCTCTAATTGTGTTTGTTAATTGATTTGTTCCTTTTTAACTGGATACCTTTCAATCAAAACCTTTGCTTGTGTGGAAACCCCTCTGTAACTTGTCAATGTTTTGTTTTTTTAATATTTTAGATTTTACTCTAAAATGACCACTTCTGTATTTCTTCCATCAGCAATGCCGAAACACGTAAAGTGAGTTTTGTCCCTTTTTTACTTGCCATTGTTTTTAATATAACACTTGGGACTTAGTGCATATCTAGTACATGGCATTAGCTGACTTTAAATAGCATGAGTACATCAATATTGTCAAGTGGTTTAAACATTATTAAAAAATTCTAGATTTGTGTATATCGACTGGCTAAAATGTGAAAAATTCAATATAAGAAAAAGCATGATGTGCTATGGTGAGTGCCGTGAAATGTGTAAACCTGGCGATTCACAGACCTGTACTGTATAAAAATATATTATATGTTTATAAAAAATAAAATTAAAAAAAAATGAAAAAGCATGTGTCCTCAGAAATACAACAATAATATACTGTGAGTTGAAGGCAAAACCATTTTCAGAAAAAAGTATACTTTTCCAGTAAAGGTCAGTTTAAAACCCCCTCTCTTGTGTTTATAGCAGCAGTACTCCAATTTATGTGGCTTTCCAACAAGTGAAACATCTTTTATCATGTATATACCCATTGATATCTGTTGTGTAACTGGTAACTATTCTGTGAATTACTTGCATTTGTCCTTTCATGTTTTTGAACAGGCATGTTTTTTGCAACCCACAATGAAAGAAAAAAAATGATACCATTCATCAGCTTAAACTTCTTTGCTCCTTTTATGGCAATACTGGGAGTTACTTTCCTAAAGGAGTGATATTTAAGACTAAAGTATTTGGACAGCTACAATTCTGCTAAAATTTGAGTTGGTTTCTCTTGTGTGGTTTTTCCATCATGGTTTCTGAAACATGTCACAGCTGCCTCATTCATCACAGGCCAGGCGCCAAGGCTGGTCAGGCACTCCTGTAGTGAAAGTGGTCTCTTCTTGGTCGTCTGCCATAAATTGTGCCACTATTGATATTATTACCAGGCTTTTTTCTTTTTTTAAATGGGTCTCCAGATTTCAGTGCAATGGAATTTGTTAGGTATATGTTGAAAAGCCTTTTCTAGCACCCATAAAATCCTTACAAAAAAGAAAATCTGGTTGTCTCCTTTACAAATGATGTACTACTTTCACTCATTTTTTTTAAATTGAGGTATTAACAGGATTACTAGGAAGAAAATACTGGTAAGACATTTAAGCCATCCGCAGGAGAGATCACGCACTCTGGGAGAGGTGCCGCTGTGCCTTGGCTGGTACGTCCAGCATTTTGCCAGACATGCCCATGGGACTGTAGCTTAATGTTGGCCTTTTAGCTACTCATCCCCACCACCCTTGCCTTTTATCTGTATCTCTCTATCCAAATCTTCCTTTCTGCTGACCTCCTCAGATGAAAAGGAGGGCCCCTGCGTCAAAGAGCTGTCATTTCCCTTTCTCTCACGCACCTGCTCTCAGAGAGAATGTGACCCTGCAATAGAGAAGTGTCAAGGGAATAAGGCTGGAGTAGAAATCAAGTCCAAGAGACTTAGAAACTTAATTTCTCTGGACTTCAGTTTCCTAATTGGCTACTAAATCATGGAACTATCTCTCTGTAGATCTGGCATGGGACTTTGGTGTAGCTTACCCAACACGCTTACTTAGCTGATGAGGAGAGAGGTGAGCCTCGGAGGTAGAACAGCTTCCTAGAAGTTAGGCGCTGCCAGTGCCTCCTCTAGAAGGCCCATCTCCTGACATCCCATCTCACTTCGCCACATCTCGGGAAGACGTGTCCATATTTTAATGTCAAAGTGATTCAATTAACATCAAATTTATTCAGTGGGTGTTGAAGTACAGGATAATTGAAAGGCATTCCTCTACGTGCTGACTAGTACAAACTCTATTAAGGAAAGGTACTATGAGAAACCCAGATGCAGCCCATGCCTACTGTTAATATCATTAATATACTATTAATATTGATTACCTAGAAAAATGTGTCTTTTCCTACTTATCACTTTTTAAGTTTTTAAGGTTTTTAACCATTTGCAATTCATTTTTATCCTCAAAGTGAAATATTTACCAATTTCGGTGTACTTCAATAGCTTTATCCCCTTTTGTATTTATCTTGTTATCCTCAGTGTCAGTGGCATTGCCGAGAGAGCATGTTTTCTCTCTTTAAACTGTCTGTTTTGGTGATTTGATAATTCAGTAACTACAGAAGTAATCCCTTAGAGCAAAGGAAAATTGAAACTCTAAAAAGACCAGGTTTTATCCCCTCTGTACATAAACAGTTTATCTTGGAAACTCCAGTTCCTTTCTCCATTTTCTCCCACCCCCCCTTCGCTCTACGTTTGCCTTTGTGGCTTTGCTTGCCATTTGTCATTCTAGATACCTTTTCTTTCTGAAGCTTCTGTAAGAATGTAAAATTCTGTTTTTCTCATTGTTTTGTATGTGATGCCATTGATACACCTGTACGAACTCCTCCTTTTTATATTTTGTTTACCTCATCTTTATCTCTACTTGTTAATTCTGGAAGCCAATATGATTTCTAATCTGAACTTCATACTCATCTTCATAATGCCCAACTGAACATCAGTGTCTTATTTTTCACATGCTTCAAGACATCTTGGATTAAAAACATTGGGTTTGTCTGTTTGATTCTAAAACAAATCATAGCAGTTGCTGAAATTTTCCTATTGCTCTCTCTTCCCTAGGTAAGAAGTATAAGAAAGGTTTTAGACACCTCTTTTATGCTTCTCATTTGCTTTGTATACATATTCATTGCTAAATTCTCCCATGTCTTCTCCTAGTTAACCGTTCGTTCCATTTCTGCCAGCGACTGCTGAGTTTCTATCCATTTCCCTCTCATTGCCCTTCAGGTCTCTCTGGGCTTGAGTCCACCAACTTACAGATGCCTTGTTGGCACGTGAGCTGGGATGCCCTTAAGCTCTTCAGGTATCAGTCACTCTAGAATGAATAGGACCAGTATTGATGACAAGCTAGCCTTTTGGTTTTGCTCAGGAGAATCATTAACCATTTTTAGGTAAATCTCTACTCTTACCAGACAATTTAGAACCTATACCTTTGTGATGTTTGGTATGGGATTTATGTTTTTTTTTCCTCTGCCCACTGAGGTATCATGTGGGTGATTTTTCTGAGCTTTGGTTTTCATCTCTATAACTGCCTATCTTTCTAAAATGTCTAAGTCTTGGGGTACCTGGTAGCTCAGTCTGTTAAACGTCTGTCTTCAGCTCAGGTCATGATCCCAGGGTCCTGGGATCGAGCCCTGCATTGGGCTCCTTGCTCAGTGGGGAGCCTGCTTCTCCCTCTGCCTCTGCCATTCCCCTCCCACTTGTGCTTTCTGGTGTGCACTCTCTCTCTCTCTCGCTCTCCGCAAATAAATAAAAATAATTTTTTTTTTAAAAAGATGTCTTTCAAAATCTCCCAAACAGAATTTTATGTACAACACATCATCTGTCATTTAAGCTAATTCCAGCCCAAACACATCTTCCAAATGTAGGAAAAACTCCATCCAGGGATATGTGTGTGTGTGTGTGTGTGTGAGTGAGAGAGAGAGAGAGAGAAATTATAATAAAGAGGTGGAAACTGACACAGGTAACTTGAATTGGCCTTTATATCTTACGTGGTCATTAATGTACCCATTTGATCCTTTTAAGTAGCCGCCGCCTCTTTGAGAACTCTTTTCCCCAAAATGAAGCAGGTGGTCCTCCTCTGGTTCCCCTTATTTACATTTATAAGGACATTGGACAAGCAGCTGTGTACCCCCTTCAGTTCTTGTTTTGCCTTCATTCGAATGGTGATGCTTGAGCAGTGGGAGATGCGGCATCATCTATAGACATCCAGGAACTGACTCTTGTGCTGGTTGGCACAAGGCCTGGAGAACC
Organism: Enhydra lutris kenyoni; assembly: GCF_002288905.1. Lineage (NCBI taxonomy): Eukaryota > Metazoa > Chordata > Mammalia > Carnivora > Mustelidae > Enhydra > Enhydra lutris. The sequence continues at coordinate 16,656,713 of NW_019154085.1, forward strand.
TGATGAGTTTAGGCGTCTCTGTAAAGGGAAGTGCAGTGAGTGATTCTGTCCCGAGTGTCACATAAGCCCTGGGCATTCATGAACAGGGCTCCAGAAAGAATTCAGACTTTCCTGTTGGCAAGCCCCTGTCGTCAAGGACAGAGTCACCAGCAGCTACACACTTGATCAGCAGCTCTTCTGCTGGGAGGGATGCTGCTTCTCTTTGGTGTTCTGTGGCTTCCATTAAGTTTCTGTGCATCTGCTTAAATAAAATGGGACTCATCCAGTCTACGGTGTGCGTGTTCGTTGGTGTGGGTTCAATAATCCATAGCTAACCCCACTGGCACAGTGCGCTGATGTCTACCTGTGTGCAAATTGTTCCTCGTCCTCGCATCCTCTTTTAAAAGAAAGCCTAAGCAAGCACCATGACGATTCATCTTAATATCAGTCGCCCCTTGTATAGCTCCTGATACACAGTGAGGCCTCAAATAGTTAACCATGTGGAAAAACATAATGCAGTTGTGTAAGATTTTATGCTGTAAGGTACATAACATTTCTTATTTTATTTGAGCTTTGCTGCCAGTAGCTTTTAAACTCTAATTCCAAGGAATACTCCTGTTCTCTTGAGCTGAACTGAGGACTTTTGCCTCTAAAATCTAATAAGAGTCCTTTCTTAATTAACTAAAAAATACCAATGAATAATGGGTTATTTTTTTCCATTTTCAGTTCCCTTCCCATACCATCATTCTTTTTTCTTAAAAGCTTTGATTTCTATAGTAAGTCTATACCTGGTTCAGCACAGGATTATGCTTTACTAGTTTAACTTACATATTATTTCTTTTTATAAATTTTATTTACTTATTAGAAAGAGAGAGAGAGTGAAAGAGAGCACAGGTAGGTGGGAGGAGCAGAGGGAGAAGGAGAAGACAACTCCCCACTGAGCAGGAAGCCCAACATGGGACTTGATCATGGGACTCCATCCCAGGACCCTGGGATCATGACATGAGCCAAAGGCAGATGCTTATGGACTGAGTCACCCAAGTGCCCTAATTTACATATTATTTCAGGAAAATTAGGTGTTCAGCTTTTGAGCTGGTGACACTGTTCACAACAAGAGCCAAGGGCTATTAAGTTCATTTTATTGGGGGGTGCAGGATTTCCTGCATGAAAACTGCAGACTACACAGTTCCATGTCCCATGCCTGCCTTCTTTTATTTCAGCCTTCTATCAACATGATGATTTTTTTTTTTTTATCACCAGGTTTTAAATGATGAGAATGTGTCACCAAGCCACCCAGCGTCACAGAGACAGGAGAGGTGAATCTCGGTTTTCATGACTCCAAAATCCACGGTCCTCTTTACTGTATGGACACATGATAGTTCTTAGAGTCAAGTCTAATCTCACTGTTAGGTTATAAGCTCCTTCACTGCAGAGGTCATGTGTTATTTACTTTTTCCCTCCCACAGAAAATTTTCTAAAACTGGATGTGGTTGTCTTCCTTTTGTTTCAGTTAGCGGTGCTTGCAAGGTGGGCCTTCTACTCTATTACATATATGTAAGGATTTCCCCCAAATTGTCTCCAGTACTTGGAATTACTTGTCTTCTGTTCTATATTAGGATGCATCTGTCTGTCCTTTAAGTTGTAACTCAGTCTCTTCTTGGCAGGCACCTTCAAATGAGGCTTGGCAATTTAAAAAAAAAAAAAAATACAAGTATCAAATAAATTTTAAATTGCCAAAGGAATGGTTGTTTAAAACTCTCTGAGATAGCAGCTCATATTTAAATATGCTTATTATTAATTCCAGTGTGAAATGATTTATGCTTATTATTAACACATTAAGACAGCCAAAGGAAAATTAGAAGGTGACTCAACAGGAGACATTCAAGTGTGGAATCCCAAAAAAGTAGAGAAGAACAAAACTTATTCCAGATGAGTTGGGAGTATGTTTAAGGTCTAGTCACCTTCCTTTGTTTTTTTGTTAATGATCCAAATAGTGGGTACACTGGTACACAACTGAACTGTGTTGTCCCAGGAAACACCCTGTAATATTATGGCCTATTGATTGAATGCACAAACTCAAATTCATATTGTCATAGAATTATGTCTTAAATATTTAAACATTTTATTATTAAAACAGCAGATATTGATGATAAGTAAAGAGTCATAACCATGTCCTTAGAGTTGCAAGAAAATTATCTAGGGTGGCTTTAAGAAGAATATATTTATTATCCAGGAAAAGTAACAAGACTGTCTCTCTCTCTCTCTCTCTCTCTCACACACACACACACACACAGACACACACACGTATATTCTGTATATATTCATATATGTGTGTATGACTTGGCTGAAAAAACAGTACAGTTGTCAATCACTAAGATTTCCATTTCTGTGCCTCTAAATCAACCTATTTTTGGACCTTGGTGTTCCATGCTGGTTTTACTTGCTTTTCATTTGTTTTTAGATCACTGGCATGCAATGGCCTGCTCTGGCTTAAATGTTCAGAAACTAACTGGAGTTTCATAGAGTTTTCTCCAATCTCCTCTTAATTTTTAGGATAATAGATTGCTTCTGAGGATATCACCTTTAGACAGATTTGTTCACTTTATATTAACGGTAATTCAGATCACCTGAATCAGGGGAAATATTGGTACAGGACTGAGACCCTATTGCCTTGAGATATTTATGATATTTTCACTCCTACTTATTTTCATTTAATGTCTCATTCAAGAGAGTTGGCAACCATACAACTGTTGCTATGTCACTTGCTTAAGAAATTTTTACATGGAAATGGAGGAATTAGGGAATAACATAGTGAAATGTTTATTAATAAAAAAGAAATAATAGGCTGTAAACTTGGGCTTTATAACACCTTTTGGTTAGTATTTCATCCTCCGTAGATCTTAATTTCCTATTATAAAAGAAGTTATTTTTTAAAAAACAACAAGGATAAAAAGAGTCTGAACAAAGTTGGAAGGTATTAGCATCTATATTTTGTACAAAGAATAAAAATGTTGGAGATCAGATTTGTAAATAACTTCAAAATGGATTCACTTTTTTAACTGTACCATATAAAATGAAATATGAAAAAATGTTCTTTTAAGCAGCAATAGCTCAAGAGAGTTGGAGAAGATTTTGCAGAATATTGATAAATGGAGAATTGCATTTCTCCTGCTTTCCATTTTCCCCCCCAAAGTTTGTGAATAAAAAGTTAATTTTTATAAGAGAGCAATTTTTAGACCACAAAAGGACTTTTTTGAGAGTTTCCTCTACAATGGCCAATTTTGTATGAAACAAATTATTTTAGGCCTAATTGCAGGCAGACTAGTTAGGCCGCTAGCTCTGTTAAGGTTGAATTTCACTTGAACTTTCTAATAGTATGATCTTTTCTCAGAATTTAATAACTAGCTCAAATATTTAATAGTGGAAGCTTTTTCATTAAATTAAAAAGAAATCAAGATATTATTTTAGAAGAACTAACTTATTTTCCTTACCAGTTTTATCGACTTCAGGAGAAAAGGAAGAGAATGGAACCAATCTCTTTCTATACTTAAATAGACATTAATGCTCTAACCCCAGCAAATAATATATTTCAATGTATATCGTCATTCAAAAGATTTGGGAAGCACCAAATGGCAGCAGTAACTGTACTTCTAGCTCTACTGAAAAGCAAATTGCACTGACTATGTGAACCTCTTCACTCGTCTGCGGGATAATCCTTCTTTTTAATACTCAGATACATTCTCTAGATCTGTTTCAGTTGCACACTGCCAACCTCTGCATTGCCTAAAGGTTTTGGTTAAGTATAAAGACTTGTTTTGAAATGCAAGTGGGGAAAGAGGAGAATTGCAAGATTTTGTTTCCATGTGTCAGTCTGTAAATAGATGACAAAAGATCATTAAATGGATTAATTTACAAGCATCCTTAGAAAGAGAATGTTTTTACATAAAAGCATGTTGTAAACCTTTTTAATTAAATTGCATTGTACCCTGCACTCTCTCCTCCCCAGGGTTCTGCTGACCTCTCACCTCTTACTTTGTCCTACAGGCACTCCACTGCTGGTGAGGAGAAGCAGTGACCCAGCTCCAGGCCCACCTGCTGATGCCCAGCCCAGGGCTTCACACCCCAGTGGCCAGAGTCTGAAACCTGTTATTCTAGTAGGTATCCTACCGTTTGCCTTTCTAATGAAAGATCAAAGTGCCTTACCCATAGACTAACTGGGACTTTGCAGTCTTAAGTGAGCTGATCATTGGAGAGCATTTGGCAGGACATACAGTGTTAGTAATAGCTCCTATGAGCTATCTCTGGGATATTCTAGTAATTTATACAGCACTGATTAGTGCTTTACACTGCATCATTTAAACTTCCACATCAAGGTGGGTACCAATTTTGGCCTCCATTTTACTGATAATGCCATTGAGGCAGAGGGAGGTTTAGTAATTTTTCTAAGGTCACAACTAGTAAAGGACAGTAAAGAATTGAACCCAGTTGATTTGGCTGCAAAGTTCATGCTGTTCGCCAGTGCGCCGCACTGTTGAATTTCCTCCATCCTCCTGCTTTGAACGCCCAAGGATATCATTTTATGTATTTTCATTGTGTTAATGCAGGGCTTTTTGAAGTCCCACCATGGAGAGTGGTCATAGAGTTTCAAGATACCAATATCATGTATGTTGTGGTGCCAGTACTGGGTTTCTAGAACTCAACAGCCAAATTAAAGAAAAATAAAATTATATATCAGAAGTGCTTGTAACAAGACTCACTTCTAACTGATGGGTTAAATGGAGAATGAATCCTGAAGAGCTGGTGTCCGCCTTTCATATAATGTGGTACTGTAGGATCTTTCTGATAAATCCCGAGTACTTGGAAGAGTTGTGACTGTGGTCCAACCTTGGAAGTTGCCTGAGAGATTTTGGTTAATGGGTATATATTTGTGCAATAGGTGATCTTCAGTAATGGAGCCATTTTAAAAAGTTTCCTAAAAACCAGTCTCTTTCCCATTTTAAGTCTCACTGTCTATAGTGCCCTAAGGAGAAAAGCAATATTTTAGACTTACATAAGGATGCTGAATGAACTAACCAGATTCTCACCAGTTTGGCATAAAATGTTCTCAAGAACATGTGCCAGTGTGTGAGTTCGGAGTCCCTATAGCAAAACACTGAGTATTTACTCATAAGATTGTGGCAGTGTTTTGGCATATTTCTTTCTGTAAACAAGGAAGCAAGTGTCCTCAAAGTGTTTTATTTTTTTTTTTTAAAGATTTTATTTATTTATTTGACAGACAGAGATCACAAGTAGGCAGAGAGAGAGAGAGGGATAGGAGGCTCCCTGCTGAGCAGAGAACCCGATGTAGGGCTCGATCCCGGGACCCTGGGATCATGACCTGAGCCGAAAGCAGAGGCTTTAACCCACTGAGCCACGCAGGCGCCCTCTCAAAGTGTTTTAGATGTAAAGTTTTCCCACTGTCCTTTTAAGGAAACATATTTAATGGAACATTACTTTAATAAAAATCAGGTGTATGTGTTCCACTCTATTGGTGAGTTTAAACAGAACCAGTATTTAGCACACTGATTGAGACTGTGTTAAACCCAAGTATACTGGATTGGAGGAAGAGAAGCTGTATAAATGAGAAAAGTTGTAGTTTACTGCTCATTTTTTCAATGTAGGTATACCCCAAGTCAGAGTATATCTGATTGTGTTACCATCATTTACATGCAGAGAATCACCCGTATTTAGTTCAATGTTTTTATCACTTACGTTCTGTGTTTAGACCAATCGAAAATATTCAATACTGCTTTCCTTACAGGAAACGAGGACTGGTATGTTTCTGATAGATTCCATATTCTTACCAAACTAGGATACCATTGAGTTCTAAGTTGAGGTATTTGGTGAGGGAGTATATTACTACTAGCAAAGATGCAAATCCTAATTCAAGAAGAAAGGCTGGCACCCCAAATCCTTTTACCTAACCGTATGCAAGTTCCCAAGCAGTGGCTGAGTCTGTATGTATCAACAGTAAAAAGGAAATCACATTTCTTCCTTTCCTCAATGTTCTCTGTGGCTGATGAAATGCAGATCTGAGGCCCAAAGAACAGAGTCTGGTCCTTGCTTGCCACAGAATACTGGCACATCCTAGACTTCTCTTCCTTTGGTTGTAAAATAATGTCCAAGCAAACTTGAAGCCTTAACAGCCCAAGGTGCAGACATTGTGCCTTATTTGTCTATCTCTAATGCCAAGCACACGGAGGGTACATGCTATATATGTGTTGGACTCAGGAATATAGGCCCATATTAGTCTACGGAGAGTTTTAAGTTCTCAGAAGTTTACCCACCTGTTCTAATTTGGCCATTCTCTCTGTTACCCAAAAGATCTACCAGGTAAAGATTTATCTGCTCCAAAGTCTGGTTCATCTCAAGCAAAAGAGGCAAATCATTTAACTGCCATACTGTGAAAAGCAGGCTAAGTTAGTAAAGGAAGACGTTCAGTTGAGTCTGTTTTTACCCAGAAGAAAAATGTGTGTGTGTGTGTGTGTGTGTGTGTGTGTGTGTGTGTATGTATTATGCTTCTGTTCATTTATTCCTATGTATCCTAACTCAAGGACCTGTCATAGGACCTGCTTGTCCAATACTATATCCACTGGCCACGTGTGGTTATTGAGCACTAAAAATGTGATTCGAGTGTAACACACATAATGCATTTTATTTTTTTTTCATAATGCATTTTAAAGATTGAGATATAAAAAAAGAGTAATATGGAAGACCACATTAATAATTTTTATATTGACTACGCATTGAAATGACACGATGGTATATTAGGTAGAGTAAAATATACTATCAAAAATTGGGGCGCCTGGGTGGCTCAGTGGGTTAAAGCCTCTGCCTTTGGCTCAGGTCATGATCCCAGGGTCCTGGGATCGAGCACCGCATCGGGCTCTCTGCGAAACAGGGAGCCTGCTTCCCCCCTCTCTCTCTGTCTGCCTCTCTGCCTACTTGTGATCTCTGTCTGTCAAATAAATAAAATCTTTAAAAAAAAATTATTTTCACCTGTTTCTTTTTAAAGCATGGCTACTAGCAAGTTTAAAATTAGATCTATGGTTCACATTCTACTTCCATTGGACAGAAGAGCTCTAGACAGAAGTAAAATTGGATCTAGCATTAATGAAATGGTTTGAGACCCTTGGGAGAAGGTCTTTGAGTCGCCCATCATCTCTGTGGTAACAGTATGATTAGATTTGCCTGGGGCAGTCCTAGTTTGTGCCTGTTGTCCTGGCATAATTATTAATAGTGTCCCCACCAACTCCCAGAGGTGTCCATGTACGGATGATGAATTATGTGGCACCCTACATATAGCCCCATAGTCACTTTCATTGTTTGCTCAGTGATAAGAGGAACGGCCTTTCAAGGAAACCATGGGAACACAACCACAACTCTCACAAGGGAGCACACTGCAGAGAAGGGTTGTGTGGCCAGTCCCCGAGCCCAGGGACTGCAGAATTGGAGACTGCAGATTCTTCCCCATCTCTCAGATTCCATAGTCCCATTTGGTACTTGCTCTATAAACTCACCATATTTGATGTCTATGAATTAATAAGTGATGATGAATATGGGATGTGTGTGATAATTCAGCCGTGGTACAAGTAACATGAACAATAATTGCTTAAAAAGCTCTGTTCAATGACATTGCATTCCAATATCCAAAGGAAGAAAAACAATCAAAATTTCCAGCTCTTAAACAGAGTGTTCACATGTAAGTAATTCACAGATGGCAAAGCCCCAAGTGGGTTATGTTCAGTCGTTCCTAAGAAATGAAACTTGCTTATAACCCACAGCTTAAAAAGCTGTAAGGATGAATATTTGACACATTTGATTATGTTGAAATATTGCCTTTAAAACCACAGTTGATGACTGTTATTTTTACTTGCACTTCATTAGGCTTATTATAGCAGGAAGAACTTTCTTTGATGCCCAGAGATGCATGTTTGTGAAAAGCTGGAGAAGTTGCACTTGTTTTCTGGCTGGTTAAATTATTACAAATTGGTTATTTAAGATGTACACCCTCAGACAAGGTGAAGTTTTAAAAAGCGTTTAAATTAGGAAAATCAAATTCTGTACAAGTCTCGAATTCTGTGTACTGAAAAGCCACCAAACCTCACTCTTTGTTACTTAGGGTACCACTGGCTAAACAGCATGGAAATTTATTTTCTTTCTTCCTCTTTTCATAAACCCGCAGAATAGCATAATTATTAATGTGCAAATTGTAATGACTATTTATCTTTCAAGGCAATAGATAATCCAATCCTACTGACTGCTTTTGAATTAAAGAAAGAGAATCCTGGGGGCAAGATGTAATAGTGGGAGTCTGCTTATGGGATGTCTTACCTCCCTTGCCTTGATTGTAACCTGGTGTTTTTGGCTTAAGGGCATGCCATAAAACCAGGTTCTTGAAATTGATGTTCCCGAATTTGTGGGTGGAAGAGAACTGTAAACCAGATGTGATTTTTTTCTTAATATCCGGTTAACTACTATGGTTGTTTTGTGTTTTAATGACTGTTTATAGTTTCACATTTAACCCCTGAAGCAAAATGATCCTGCAGGGTGAGTAAATTAAAAAGTGGATTCCTGAAAATTATAATGCTGTGGTTGCTCTTGGATAGTAAATGACTTTGTTTGTTCTAAAACCGTTACTTCTCCTGCATCACCAAAATAAATTAAGAAAATATTGGTCCGTCTTTTAAAGAGTTCATATCCACAACATATACATTTTCTTTTTTAAAAATAGCATGGCAATACTGGGGTTATTAAGTCGGGAGTTCATGGATGAGTTTCAGAGGGTCTGTTAACCCTGAGGTGTTATGCTGTGGACCATTGCAAAGGCATGCATTTCTTTTTCTTTTTCTTTTTTTTTTTTTTTTGAGATTTTTTTTTTTTTTAATTTATTTATTTGACAGACAGAGATCACAGAGATCACAAGTAGGCAGAGAGGCAGGCAGAGAGAGAGAGGGGGGGAAGCAGGCTCCCTGCTGAGCAGAGAGTCTGATTAGGGGCCTGATCCCAGGACTCTGAGATCATGACCTGAGCCAAAGGCAGAGGTTTAACCCACTGAGTTACCTAGGCGCCCCACGGGCATCCATTTCTTGTGAAGGAGACTCTCTTCCTTTTTTTTTTTTTTTTTTTTTAATTTGAGACTCTCTCAAATCTTATCAAATTTTAAAAGGGAAAAAAAATGATCAAGAACTGCTTGTTTGCAGGTTTAGGATGAAACAACATGAGAAAGCCATCAATTCTCAGAATTTGGTGAAGGATAGAGATTAAGAAGTGTGGTGGGAATTTACACCACCCCCCAAATATTAAATAATTAAGTCTGTTTCATCTTATTATCACGTGGCCTATCCAACATCTAGGATATAAATTTCAGATGTAAGGATAAATAGAAGTTTTTGAATTGCTGCATTGAGAGGTCAGCAACCTGATCCCAGCAAGAGTAGGGTTGGAGGTAAAGGGAAGACACCCTGGGGAGAAGTGTTTCCCGTGGTCTTGCATGTTAAGGGAGATAAGATGGTTCTTTGTAGTTTTTCCTATTTTATCAGCAAAAATAGTCGCAGGTAGCTTCAAGTGGAAGGAAGTATTTCCAATGAATAGGGACATTCTCTTTGTGTTTTGCAAATAATGTGATGGAGCGTTGATTTGAGAAATTTTCCTCTGTGTGTCGCATATATTGAAATCATCATCATTGTTGATCTTGGCTTAAACATTTTCATTTCCATGAAAGAAATCATTGAAATATTACAGAGAAATTTAAGTAGCATTGCTTTTAGGGTTAAAATCATCAAATTGTCACTGAGAGATGTGAGAGGACTTTCGGTGGTGGGTCACTGACTGTCAAAACCCCACACAGAAACTTAACAAAAATTTTGAATAACCAAATCATGTTTTTCTTTCCACTAGATACCCAATTAAGTAGCTATAGAAACATTGAAATAAATTAATTTTTGTAGACGGTGATGTAGATGAGAAGGAAGGCTCTATTCGTTGTCTCCCAATGAGGAAAGATGGACACCAATGAGCAAAAGGGAGGGAGAAATAACATGTAATATGTAATTGTGTTATTTAGAGATACTGAAGCCTACAAAAGGTTTTTCTTTTTTTTCCCCCTTTCTGACACAGTGATTTAATAATAGTCCTGGTGTTTGTAATTCCAGCTGTTCACACTGTGTGCTGATAAGACCAAAGCTTGGAGACACATTGCAACGATGGTTTTCATATGGCTTTGTTTTCAAGAGATAAAGCTGCCATCCAGTATTTCAAGGGGCCAAATGTTTACTTAGTTTGGCAAGTTTAGGCAGCTTAATTTCTGAAGCAATTATGTTTATAAGACTTGAGTTCCAGGTGGGGAAAATCCAGAAACCTAATTTCTTCTGCAACAGAATTTTTCACCAAATCTTACAGAAGTTGGTAAAACAAATTTGGGTTTTCTGAATGTCTGTACCATGACTAATAAAGGAACCTAGGAAATGTGACTCCTGTTTGGGTGTGTGTTCCCTGATCATTCTTCTTGGGTCTAGTCCAGAACTGGAAGTCTAAGAGAAGGACCACTATTCAGAGGTTAGTTTCAGAAATTTAAAAAAAAAAAAAAATCGTGATGTGTCCTCTTTTGCTGTTTAAATTGTTCTGCACGTGATGAAAATTGAATGGAATGCCTGGGTAGCGCAGTTAAGTGCTCAGCTCTTGATTTCAGCTCAGGTCATTATCTCAGGGTTGTGAGATCAGCTCTGCTTCGGGCTCTGTGTTCAGCATAGAGTCTGCTCGAGATTCTCTCCCTCTGCCCCTCCTCCTGCTTGGGCACTCTCTTTCTCTCTGTCAGAGGAAGGAAAGAAGGAAAGGAGGGAGGGAGGGAGGAAGGAATACTTTTAAGGAAGGAAAGAAGGAAGGGAAAAAATTGCATGAGTTTTGCTTTCGTGTCAACATAAATTGATTAATCCTTTAGATGCCCAAGACCTCTGCTCTGTGCCTTCTGGGAAACCTAAGTTATAGTGTTTGTCTTCAGGAAACTTACAGTCTGGTTATGATGACCAACTCTAAAGCCATTAAACAACCCTAGCAATGCGCAAACAAATATGAAATGATCAAATAATACATTTTAAGGATTAGAGTTTGTGTCTTTTGCCTTTAGTTTGCACGCTGCTCAGCCTCCCACGCCCCTCGAGGGAATTCCCATGCACAGAATCTCTGTTAGCTCTTATCCCACCCAAATGTAACTGTTTTTTTTTTTTTACCTTTTTTTTTCTTTTTAAATTTTATTTTTCATAAACATATAATATCTTTTTATCCCCAGGGGTACAGGTCTGTGAATCGCCAGGTTTACACACTTCACAGCACTCACCATAGCACATACCCTCCCCAATGTCCATAATCCCACCCCCCCAACCCCCCTCCCCCCATTAACCCTCAGTTTGTTTTGTGAGATTAAGAGTCACTTATGGTTTGTCTCCCTCCAAATCCCATCTTGTTTCATTTACTCTTCTCCTACCCCCTTAACCCCCCGTGTTGCATCTCCTCTCCCTCATATCAGGGAGATCATATGATAGTTGTCTTTCTCCGATTGACTTATTTCGCTAAGCATGATACCCTCTAGTTCCATCCATGTCGTCGCAAATGGCAAGATTTCATTTCTTTTGATGGCTGCATAGTATTCCATTGTGTATATATACCACATCTTCTTTATCCATTCGTCTGTTGATGGACATCTAGGTTCTTTCCATAGTTTGGCTATTGTAGACATTGCTGCTATAAACATTCGGGTGCACGTGCCCCTTCGGATCACTACGTTTGTATCTTTAGGGTAAATACCCAGCAGTGCAATTGCTGGGTCATAGGGTAGTTCTATTTTCAACATTTTGAGGAACCTCCATGCTGTTTTCCAGAGTGGTTGCACCAGCTTGCATTCCCACCAACAGTGTAGGAGGGTTCCCCTTTCTCCGCATCCTCGCCAGCATCTGTCATTTCCTGACTTGTTAATTTTAGCCATTCTGACTGGTGTGAGGTGGTATCTCATTGTGGTTTTGATTTGTATTTCCCTGATGCCGAGTGATGTGGAGCACTTTTTCATGTGTCTGTTGGCCATCTGGATGTCTTCTTTGCAGAAATGTCTGTTCATGTCCTCTGCCCATTTCTTGATTGGATTATTTGTTCTTTGGGTGTTGAGTTTGCTAAGTTCTTTATAGATTTTGGACACTAGCCCTTTATCTGATATGTCATTTGCAAATATCTTCTCCCATTCTGTCAGTTGTCTTTTGGTTTTGTTAACTGTTTCCTTTGCTGTGCAAAAGCTTTTGATCTTGATGAAATCCCAATAGTTCATTTTTGCCCTTGCTTCCCTTGCCTTTGGCGATGTTCCTAGGAAGATGTTGCTGCGGCTGAGGTCGAAGAGGTTGCTGCCTGTGTTCTCCTCAAGGATTTTGATGGATTCCTTTCTCACATTGAGATCCTTCATCCATTTTGAGTCTATTTTCGTGTGTGGTGTAAGGAAATGATCCAATTTCATTTTTCTGCCTGTGGCTGTCCAATTTTCCCAACACCATTTGTTGAAGAGGCTGTCTTTTTTCCATTGGATATTCTTTCCTGCTTTGTCGAAGATTAGTTGACCATAGAGTTGAGGGTCTATTTTTGGGCTCTCTATTCTGTTCCATTGATCTATGTGTCTGTTTTTGTGCCAGTACCATGCTGTCTCGATGATGACAGCTTTGTAATAGAGCTTGAAGTCCGGAATTGTGATGCCACCAACTTTGGCTTTCTTTTTCAATATTGCTTTGGCTATTCCATATAAATTTTAGGATTATTTGTTCCATTTCTTTGAAAAAAATGGATGGTACTTTGATAGGAATTGCATTAAATGTGTAGATTGCTTTAGGTAGCATAGACATTTTCACAATATTTATTCTTCCAATCCAGGAGCATGGAACATTTTTCCATTTCTTTGTGTCTTCCTCAATTTCTTTCATGAGTACTTTATAGTTTTCTGTGTATAGATTCTTAGTCTCTTTGGTTAGATTTATTCCTAGGTATCTTATAGTTTTGGGTGCAATTGTAAATGGGATGGACTCCTTAATTTCTCTTTCTTCTGTCTTGTTGTTGGTGTAGAGAAATGCAACTGATTTCTGGGCATTGATTTTATATCCTGACACTTTACTGAATTCCTGTACAAGTTCTAGCAGTTTTGCAGTGGAGTCTTTTGGGTTTTCCACATATAGTATCATATCATCTGCAAAGAGTGATAGTTTGACTTCTTCTTTGCCGATTTGGATGCCTTTAATTTCCTTTTGTTGTCTGATTGCTGAGGCTAGGACTTCTAGTACTATGTTGAATAGCAGTGGTGATAATGGACATCCCTGCCGTGTTCCTGACCTTAGCGGAAAAGCTTTCAGTTTTTCTCCATTGAGAATGATATTTGCGGTGGGTTTTTCATAGATGGCTTTGATAATATTGAGGTATGTGCCCTCTATCCCTACACTTTGAAGAGTTTTGATCAGGAAGGGATGCTGTACTTTGTCAAATGCTTTTTCAGCATCTAAGGAGAGTATCATATGGTTCTTGTTCTTTCTTTTATTAATGTGTTGTATCACATTGATTGATTTGCGGATGTTGAACCAACCTTGCAGCCCTGGAATAAATCCCACTTGGTCGTGGTGAATAATCCTTTTAATGTACTGTTGAATCCTATTGGCTAGTATTTTGGTGAGAATTTTTGCATCTGTGTTCATCAAGGATATTGGTCTGTAGTTCTCTTTTTTGATGGGATCCTTGTCTGGTTTTGGGATCAAGGTGATGCTGGCCTCATAAAATGAGTTTGGAAGTTTTCCTTCCATTTCTATTTTTTGGAACAGTTTCAGGAGAATAGGAATTAGTTCTTCTTTAAATGTTTGGTAGAATTCCCCCGGGAAGCCATCTGGCCCTGGGCTTTTGTTTGTTTGGAGATTTTTGATGACTGTTTCAATCTCCTTACTGGTTATGGGTCTGTTCAGGCTTTCTATTTCTTCCTGGTTCAGTTGTGGTAGTTTATATGTCTCTAGGAATGCATCCATTTCTTCCAGATTGTCAAATTTGTTGGCGTAGAGTTGCTCATAGTATGTTCTTATAATTGTCTGTATTTCTTTGGTGTTCGTTGTGATCTCTCCTCTTTCATTCATGATTTTATTTATTTGGGTCCTTTCTCTTTTCTTTTTGATAAGTCTGGCCAGGGGTTTATCGATCTTATTAATTCTTTCAAAGAACCAGCTCCTAGTTTCGTTGATTTTTTCTATTGTTTTTTTGGTTTCTATTTCATTGATTTCTGCTCTGATCTTTATGATTTCTCTTCTCCTGCTGGGTTTAGGGTTTCTTTCTTGTTCTTTCTCTAGCTCTTTTAGGTGTAGGGTTAGGTTGTGTACCTGAGACCTTTCTTGTTTCCTGAGAAGGGCTTGTACCGCTATATATTTTCCTCTCAGGACTGCCTTTGTCGTGTCCCACAGATTTTGAACCGTTGTGTTTTCATTATCATTTGTTTCCATGAATTTTTTCAACTCTTCTTCAATTTCCTGGTTGACTCATTCATTCTTTAGAAGGATGCTGTTTAGTCTCCATGTAATTGGGTTCTTTCCAAATTTCCTCTTGTGATTGAGTTCTAGCTTCAGAGCATTGTGGTCTGAAAATATGCAGGGAATGATTCCAATCTTTTGATAACGGTTGAGACCTGATTTAGGACCGAGAATATGATCTATTCTGGAGAATGTTCCATGTGCACTAGAGAAGAATGTGTATTCTGTTGCTTTGGGATGAAATGTTCTGAATAGATCTGTGATGTCCATCTGGTCCAGTGTGTCATTTAAGGCCTTGATTTCCTTGTTGATCTTTTGCTTGGATGATCTGTCCATTTCAGTGAGGGGAGTGTTAAAGTCCCCTACTATTATTGTATTATTGTCGATGTGTTTCTTTGATTTTGTTATTAATTGGTTTATATAGTTGGCTGCTCCCATGTTAGGGGCATAGATATTTAAAATTGTTAGATCTTCTTGTTGGACAGTTCCTTTGAGTATGATATAGTGTCCTTCCTCATCTCTTATTATAGTCTTTGGCTTAAAATCTAATTGATCTGATATAAGGATTGCCACTCCTGCTTTTTTCTGATGTCCATTAGCATGGTAAATTCTTTTCCACCCCCTCACTTTAAATCTGGAGGTGTCTTCAGGTTTAAGATGAGTTTCTTGTAGGCAACATATAGATGGGTTTTGTTTTTTTATCCATTCTGATACCCTGTGTCTTTTGATTGGGGCATTTAGCCCATTAACATTCAGGGTAAGTATTGAGAGATATGAATTTAGTGCCATTGTATTGCCTGTAAGGTGACTGTTATTGTATATTGTCTCTGTTCCTTTCTGATCTACTACTTTTAGGGTCTCTCTTTGCTTAGAGGACCCCTTTCAATATTTCCTGTAGAGCTGGTTTGGTATTTGCAAATTCTTTCAGTTTTTGTTTGTCCTGGAAGCTTTTAATCTCTCCTTCTATTTTCAATGATAGCCTAGCTGGATATAGTATTATTGGCTGCATGTTTTTCTCGTTTAGTGCTCTGAATATATCATGCCAGCTCTTTCTGGCCTGCCAGGTCTCTGTGGATAAGTCTGCTGCCAATCTAATATTTTTACCATTGTATGTTACCGACTTCTTTTCCCGGGCTGCTTTCAGGATCTTCTCTTTGTCACTAAGACTTGTAAATTTTACTATTAGGTGACGGGGTGGACCTATTCTTATTGATTTTGAGGGGGGTTCTCTGAATCTCCTGGATTTTGATGCTTGTTCCCTTTGCCATATTGGGGAAATTCTCTCCAATAATTCTCTCCAATATACCTTCTGCTCCCCTCTCTGTTTCCTCTTCTTCTGGAATCCCAATTATTCTAATGTTGTTTCGTCTTATGGTGTCACTTATCTCTCGAATTCTCCCCTCGTGGTCCAGTAGCTGTTTGTCCCTCTTTTGCTCAGCTTCTTTATTCTCTGTCATTTGGTCTTCTATATCACTAATTCTTTCTTCTGCCTCATTTATCCTAGCAGTGAGAGCCTCCATTTTTGATTGCACCTCATTAATAGCTTTTTTGATTTCAACTTGGTTAGATTTTTAGTTCTTTTATTTCTCCAGAAAGGGCTTTTATATCTCCCGAGAGGGTTTCTCTAATATCTTCCATGCCTTTTTCAAGCCCGGCTAGAACCTTGAGAATCGTCATTCTGAACTCTAGATCTGACATATTACCAATGTCTGTATTGATTAGGTCCCTAGCCTTTGGTACTGCCTCTTGTTCTTTTTTTTGTGGTGAATTTTTCTGCCTTGTCATTTTGTCCGGATAAGAGCAGATGAAGGAGCAAGTAAAATACTAAAAGGGTGGCAACAACCCCAGGAAAATATGCTTTAGCCAAATCAGAAGAGATCCCAAATTGTGAGGGGGAGAAAGGGGATAAAAAGAGGTTCAGAAAGAAGAAAAAAAAAAAAAAAAAAAAAAAAAACAAAAAAAAAAAAAAAAAAAAAAAAAAAAAAAAATATAAAAAGGAAAAAAAAATATATATATATATATATTAGATAAACTAGTTAAAAAACGTTAAAAAAGAAAAGGGTAAAAGTTAAAAAAATTTAGCAGAAGAAGAAAAATAAATTGAAAAAAAAAATTAAATTAACTGCAAGGCTAAAGAATCATGGGGAGAAAGCCATGAGTTCCATGCTTTGCTTTCTCCTCCTTTGGAATTACGCTGCTCTCCTTGGTATTGAACCTGCGCTCCTTGGTAGGTGAACTTGGTCCTGGCTGGGCTTCTCGTTGATCTTCTGGGGGAGGGGCCTGTTGTAGTGATTCTCAAGTGTCTTTGCCCCGGGCGGAGTTGCACCGCCCTTACCAGGGGCCGGGCTGAGTAATCCGCTTGGGTTTGCTTTCGGGAGCTTTAGTTCCCTGAGCGCTTTCCATAGAGTTCCGGAGGGCGGGAATGAAGATGGCGGCCTCCCGGTTTCCGGCCCGGAGGAGCCGAGAGCCCGGGCCCCACTCCTCAGTGCGCCCTCAGAGAACAGCGCCGATTTACTCCCGTCACCCTGCCTCCGGCCGCGCTCCAAGCTGACCGAGCCTGCGACCTGTTCAAGGTAACCCCGAGCTTAGAGCTCACTCCTCGGCTCTGTCTCTGTAGCCGGCTTCCCTGTTCTAATACCTGTAAGCTCTGCGACACTCAGACACCCCTGATCCTTCTGTGACCCTGCGGGACCTGAGGCCACACTGACCCCGCGTGGGCTTCACCCCGTTTAAGCCTCTGGAGCGATGTCCCTCAGCGGAACAGACTTTTAAAAGTCCCGATTTTGTGCTCCGTTGCTCCGCCGCTTGCCGGGAGCCGGCCCCTCCCCCCGCGGTCTATCTTCCCGTCGCTTTGGATTCACTTCTCCGCCCGTCCTACCTTTCAGAAAGTGGTTGATTTTCTGTTTCTAGAGTTGCTGTTCTTTTTCTCTTCGATCTCCCGTTGGATTTGTAGGTGTTTGCAATCTTTAGATAAGCTATCTAGCTGATCTCCCGCTACCTGAAGTAGTCTCAGCCTGCTACTTCTCCGCCATCTTGACTCCTCCCTGTAACTGTTTTTTTACATGTCTTCTACGAGATGGAGGTCCTCGGAGGCTTGAGTCAATATATTCATTTTTTTATCCAAGCCCCTGACACCTGATACATAAATCTATGACTAGACGATTAAAACTGTTACTTCTGAGATGGGCATAATGAATTCGACAACTTTTAACACATCTTGCAGAGATGTGCGTGCCTGTGAGGATATGTATCATAGACAGGAATCAGTGTATGAATTAGAATGTGAAAATTGTGAAATTACCTGTTCAACACACGGTTGTGCTCCCTAAATAGCTTGAGTGTAGAATCTTCTGCTTTAGGACAACGTGTTGCCTGTGTTGACAAGGGGAGAGAGATGTTTAAATGCAAATTCTCCACTTGGAATAAAAATGCGGGTTGACAGCGCGGGTCAGCAGTTTCAATGGTGAGAACCATTTCCTCTCTTTACACATCTAGCAGTGATTTCACAGAGAAATTGGCTCTGAGAAAGAACAGAAATTATAAGAAGACAACAAACTTTGATCTTTCTGGAGGTGAACATCATAAAGCCTAACTTTGTTTATGCCCTTGATATGTGAACAGAGAATAGAAATTAATATGCATGTAAGGGAGTCGATTATCTGAGCTCTTTGCCAGCAAAACTGTGAGTTCTAGAATCCAAAAGTTCGTGACCTTGGCAGTTACAGCTTTGTAATTTCCTAATAACTGTGTTCAAAGAATTTAGAAAATCCTTTATTAGACTGGAAATGCCTGGACAGCATCCCTCTCGTACGCCTACCGCATCTGCAGACTTCCCGTTTGAAATGTTCCTCCTATTCCATCTTCTTTAAGAGGTTCTTCTGGTTTTAAGTGGTTTGGAAGAAAATTAAAAAAAAAAAAAATCCTGGTATGTGAATTAATTCAAGAGTATGGGAACATTTACAAGGTCTTTCTTGGTAAAAACACTAATGAACATCTTGTGTTAGCAGTGTGGGCAAATGTAATTTGACAGTGTTGTTTAAAATTTGGTAAAGGTGACGTTTAAAGTAGCTTTATTCTAAAGGTCAAGATCCTGTGTTCTGATTGTAGCAATAACTTGGTGATCCTGGGTAAATTATTTAAATTGTGCATGATTTCCTCTCAAATTTCATGTAACTCAAAGGAAATAATAAATAGAAACCCTATATGAACTTCTGTTGTTCTTAGGGACTGAAACATCCAGACAACTTCAGGGTTCCAGATGTGAATTAAATTGCTGGGTATGAATTCAACTTTAAATTTCATTTTAATACCTCAGTATTTATAATTGTTCATGGAATGAGGTTGTATTTCTAACCAAAACACCAAAGTTTATTTTTATTGCTCAGGGTAGTAATATTAAGGTGTGTGTGTGTGTGTGTGTGTGTGTGCGCGCGCGCGCGTGCATTTAAAAAGGCCAAATACACACACAAAGGCAGCAGCATAAAGACATACACCCATACATATGCACACTTAAATTCTGTAGAAGAGAGCACAACTTTAAAATCTGAAGGTTCACGTACAAGTAGATCATGTTGCTTTCAAGTGAAGGCTGAAGGGTGTGGGCCATATCTATGTCTCTCTGTTCTAAGGGACCTTCCGTGTTGTGGACATCTATTCAAAAATGAAGGCATGGAAGGAAAGGGTTCATGGGGTTCATCTTGGAAAAATGCAAAATGATTGTTATTGAGAAGAAAAGATTTTTTTTTTCCTTGAGCATGATGTGATTCTTAGAAATCTATTCTGATGAGGGATTTCTTTTTTCTCACAACATAAACTCTGAAGTACAAGTTTCATTTGGGTTTTTCCTTTCAAACTTTAGTCATAGAATGACACCGTGCAGACATTTAAAAGATTTCTTTCTTTCTCAGGAGGGTGGCCCCTTTCCTAATACCTCTGTACTTGAAAATAGAATTCTGATTTAGATGAATTGCATTTTAAAAGTAGCTACTGTGTGTGTTTTACGCTTGTGGAAACATACAGCGTCCTCGTAAGCAGCATGTGAGCTTGTCACCATACAGCTTTTGATGTCTGATTAGATGATCATAGGGACATCTGGAATGAGTTAGTTTTGAAGTTACTGGTGTGAGGCGGTAGAGAATCCAAAGCCTTCTGACAGACTTGAACCAGTAAAAACATTGCTACTTTTAGCAAATCTTTTTTAAGTTGCAACTGGCTGATGATTTTCAGACTGACATTGCCCTGATGTTTTCCAAGTGACTTCCCAGCCGTCTTTCCCTACAAATCTCCCTCCTTTCTAAGCAAAGAATGGGTAAATGGCATTTGTTGGAAAAATCATAAAGAATTATTCCCCTTTAAAAGGAGAAGTCAGATTCTTATGCATCAGAAGTCAGAATGGATGGATTTGCTTCTAAAGAAGTTGTGGTGTCTCCTTTTTTGTGTGCCTTTAGTATCACTGCTGTGTTGACCACCCATGCCTTCTTAATTTTTAAATAAAATGTACTTGGCAGTCAGCTGTGTTCTATGAAGATCCAAACATCAGTAAGCATCCAAAGCATTTGATATTGCTGTAGTGTGATTGCACATAACTGGAACACCTACCAAAAGTTCACACATTTATCAGGTCAAAATGTCATTTGAGGGGAGCCTGGGTGACTCAGTTGGTTAAGCGTCTGCCTTCGGCTCAGGTCATGTTCCCAGGGTTCTGGGATCCAGCCCCACGTCTTGCTCCCTGTTCAGCAGGGAGTCTGCTTCTCTTTCTCCCCTTGCTCATTCTCTCTCTCTCTCTCCCCCCTCCCTTGCTCACTCTCTCAAATAAATATTTTTAAAATGTCATTTGAATAGTCTCATTATATGTAGTCATTGCTTAGTTAAGGGTTGTTGCATTTGTCCAGTGGGGTTTTTACTATTATGAGATGGTTCCTTATTATTTCATGAATAAAATGATTATATACCTATAAGTATATGAATCTGTTTACAAAATTTGAGAGGTCGCTCTTCTGCATTGAAACAACTGACCATTCCCCATGCCTCTAGGATGTATTTCTTTTTTTTTTTTTTTTTTTAAAGATTTTATTTATTTATTTGACAGAGAGATCACAAGCAGGCAGAGAGGCAGGCAGAGAGAGAGGAGGAAGCAGGCTCCCTGAGAGAGCAGAGAGCCCGATGCGGGGCTCGATCCCAGGACTCTGAGATCATGACCTGAGCCGAAGGCAGCGGCTTAACCCACTGAGCCACCCAGGCGCCCCTCTAGGATGTATTTCAAATGTCTTGGTCTTGGTAGGACTTTTTTTTTTTATTGTGGTAGAATACATATAATTTATTATCTACCATCACCATGTTTAAGTGCAAGTTGAATGGCACTAAGTACATTCATAATATTGTGTAATTGTCTGCCCTCTGTCTCTAGAACTCTTTTCATCTTCTAAGACTAAAACTCTGGACCTATTAATCAACAGAGAAAGAAGAATAAAGTTATTTTCTTTTTTAGTGTGGTAAAATATACATAATGTAAAGTTTACATTTTAATCACTTTTCAGTATACCGTTCAGTGGCATCAAGGACATTCCGTTTGTTGTACAGCTGTCATTCACGATCCATCTCCAGAACATTCTCATCCCAAACTGAAATTTTATACTCTGTAAATAGTGACTCCCTGCTTCCTTCTCCCCAGGCCCCTGGTAACCACTGCTCTACATTCTCTTTCTGTAAGTATGACCATTCAGTCATTTCATGTAAGTGGAATCAGGCAATAGTTGTCCTTAGGTGGCTAGTTTATTTCACTTAGCATCATACCTTCAGGATTCATCCATGTTATAGCATGTACCCTAATTTTCTTCCTCTTTAAGAGCTGAATAATATTCCATTGCATGGATAGACTGCATTTTGCTTATCCATTCATTGTTGATAGACACTTCTGTTGCCTTCGTCTTTTAGCTATTTCAAATAATGCTTCTGTGGATGTGGGTATCCAGATATCTTTCAGAGCCTGATTTCAGTTATTTTGGGCATTCACCCAGAAGTGGAATTGCTGGATCATATGGTTATTTTTATTTTTTCTGAGGAACTGTCTTACTGTTTTCTACAGTAGCTGTATGCTTTTACCTCCTCGCCAACAAGTGCACAAGGGTCCCAGGTCTCTCCACATTCTAACACTTGTCATTTTCTATTTTTCAGATAGTCTCCATCCTTATGGGTATGAAGTAGCAAGTTAGAGTCTCAATTTGGATTTCCCTAATGACTGGGGGTGTTAACCATCTTTTCAGGTGCCGCTTAGCTACTCATATGCAGGTCTCCTCCACTATCAAAAGTAGAGTGTCCCAGTGAAAGACTTTTCTAAGCCAAAATGTCACGAAGGGCAAAAGCAATTTTAAGTACTTTATAGGGGAGATGTTTTGAGCATTCCCACACCCAAAAAATGATGTCTTCTATGCTTTTCTAATACCTTAGGACACATCTTGCTAAAGTTGTGCAACATAAATCATGATAAAGCACAGATACTCACAGACATAGTTGAAAGTTATGCTGAGTGTATTTCCTGGGGAAGGCACTTGGGGATGCCACTCTAGCTTCTCCGGGTGCATGCTGGTACAAAACAAATACTTTATGCTATTCTCCCTCTTTTTTTTTCATCAAGGCAAAAATACTTTATGCTATTCTCCCTCTTTTTTTTTTCATCAAGGCAAAAATGTGCTTTGGGTTTCTTTGGGTTAGTGAAAACAGGTACTAATGTAGATCTTCTGTAAATGGAAAAGAGTGTAATGTGAGCTTTCAAAAAGTGAGGGATACCTGTTATTTTCCTTGGAGAAATGTCAATTCAATTTCTTTGCCCTTTTTTAAATCGGACTGTTGGTTTTTCTTTTGAGTTTTAGGCATTCTCTATATCTTGTGGATATGAGTCCTTATCATATAGATGATTTGCAGATGTTTTCTCCCATTCTGTAGGTTGCCTTCTCACTCTGTTAAGCTTCCTTTGGTACACAGACGTTTTTCATTTTTGTGAAGTGGATTTGTCTCCTTTGTTCCTCTTGTTGCTTGTGTCTTTGTGTCATATTCAAGATACTGTCACCAACTTCAATGTTGTGAAGGCTTTGCCCTATGTTTTCTGCTAAGAGCTGTATAGTTTTAGCTCTCATGTTTAGGTCTATGGCACACTTTGAGTTAATTTTTGTGTATATGATGCTATGTAAAGGTCCAACTTCATTTCTTTTTTGCATGTAGGTATCCTTTTTTTCAGCAACATTTATTGAAAATACTCTCCCCCACCACCATTGAATAGTCTTGGGACTCTTGATGTCCAAAAGTACTTATTCACATTAGCAGAGGTTTACTTTTGGGTCCTTGGCACAACTTTTTACAACCTAACCCCTACCTGTATGTTTACACTACCTATATGTTATACTTATGTTATACTACACACACCACACACACTATGTACAGTTTCTCACATGCACAAAGAATGCTTCTGTATGTATGTCTTTGCCTAACTGATTCTTCTGTCAGGTGAATGACAACTGTCATTCATCCCTCTTTCCCCTATAAAATGTCCAGTTTTCTTACAAATCCTAGTGTAATGGTCTCTTTCTTTACTAATCCTTCCCTAACCCCTTTCTGCTATGAACAGAATTAACCACTTCCTAGCCAACACACACTAGCATATCTTTATTATAATTCTATCTTACATTATAATTTTCTACATTTTATATCTCTTTACTAGACTCTGAGCCTCTAGTGGGCAGATCGCATTTCCTCTACACACCCAGAACCTAGCATTGTGCCTAAAGAACAGGGGTTACTTATAGAAGGTTTATATAAAAAATGTAATATGTTTTCTGATCTCCCAATAGCCTACTTAAACCATGAAGCAATTTAATTGCAGTTTTAATAGCATTAATCTGCATGCCAGGTCCGCCAACAGATGGTCACGTAATAGTATCCAGGATGTCATAGTGTCAAGGACTTTCTTTGCTCAGTTCCAAGTTCATGTCAGATGTAGACACTTTATTACATATACTCAAATATATTATTTTATCCCATTACAACATGCAAGTTCAGCTTTGTTCACTCTGTTGTACAGGTGAAGAAGCTAAGGCTCCAACAAATTAACTCATTTACTCTAGATTATATTACTAAGTAGCAGCACTAGCATTTTACTTCAAGTATGTCTTAATCCAATATAGCCTCTTTTCATTCTGTCACTCAAATGTTAGCTTTGCAAGTAGCACCCTAGAGTTTATACCTCTGTCCCATCGATGCTGTCATTCCTCAAGTGCTTCGGGCGATCTGCATTTGAAACTTCTTTCAAAGCTAGTTTATGAGCCTCTTCCTAAAAAGAAAAAAAAAAAAAATTCATTATTTTATAGCCACACTTTATTTTTCCACCAAAAATGCTCTCATTTTCTTTGATGCCAAAGTGTATCTTGTGAAGATGGTCTCAAATGACTTGGCTGTTTATACAATCTAGATATTCCTATGAAGCAGAAAGTTCTGCCATCACAACAATTCTGAGGCAGGCATTAAAAACATTTATGGAAGAACAGATCCAGATGTGCTTCAAGTGGCAGAGTTTTATAGTCATTCTATTGTTGTTCCAGTTGTCTAGTGGTTAAGACAGCCAGGCTTTGTCCCTGACTCATCCATTGGCTCTTTGTCAAGTTAGGCAAATATAATTTTGTTCTCTGTCTGGAAGAAGAAGATTGTCTTCTATCTTGCTCACAGTGGAATGGCAAGGTTAATGCTTTTTATCTTGAGTATAGCATTTAGCAGACTATGGGTGCTTAATGTATGTTAATAATAGTGATAATAATGAATGTTGATAATTAAAGGTCTCTTATAATTACCAACTTTCTAATGTGTGCTAAATATAATTAAACGGAAATGATTTAAATTAATATGCATGCACACAAAAACCAGAGCTGGCCACAGCTTTTATTTTTAACTTCTTAACTAATGTCATGGTTGTGAATCCAGTAGTAAGAAATTCAATTATGATGACATTTTCACTAGGGTCGTGTATGGAGAACACATGTAGTGTCTGGAAATGAGGAAGGCATCTGTTTGAGTTGAAAAATAAGACTCTGGATGGGAAACCACAAGGAACTTTAGTGATTGGAGCTTGACCACATGAAATTGTGCATTAGACATTATTATTATATTTATCCTTGTAATACTGTTTGTGAGTTCTAGAAGAGAAAGATACTTTTCTTGGAAGCTGGGCACCATCCCAGGAATGGGTAACAAAACACTTCTACGTGGATGGTCTCTAGAAGACATTAGAGGGAATGGAGGAAGCAATAATCATAAACAACTTTCCATGAAACTCAGCCCGGAGGTTCATCCTTTGACTTCAAAGTAGTATTATTTCATAAGGTACTAGAGTGGCAGGTGGGAATGGTAGACCCTGGGAGGCCACAGACTGCAGTGGTCACTTGTATTATTAATAACTTGTATTAAACTTGACCACTTGGTTCAAATCTGGTTCTGCCACTGACTTGCTGGTTGATTCATGTCAAGTGTTTCCCTTCTTTTGGTCTCACTTTGTTCATCTATAAAATGCTTGTGATAACAGTACTGACCTCATATTTTATTGAGAAATAAATAAGGGATTATTTGTAAAAATTCTCACAATCCATGGCAAGTACTATATATGTTTGTTAAATATGTGTGTTGGAAGGGTGGTAGGGTAGGTTACACTATAGAAATAATTGTAAGAGTAAATTTTTTTTTTTTTTGTGAGAGTAATCTTTTTCCAAGATTTGATTTTGATCAGGTTCAGCTTTAAGGAAGGCACTTAATGGACAGAGAGAAAAAAATATTGATTCCAAAGCTGAACATTAAATGCATATTGTGCCTTTTGCTGATAGAGATCCTTACAAGTTCTTTTCATTTGAAAACCAAACCAAAAAAAAAAAAAAAAAAAAAAAGTGCAGTTCTTCAGGCAGTGTTTCCTCTGAATTCCTTTGTTGATGTAAACTAGTTCTCTTCCTTCTAATCATTTTTTTAATTTGAAAACAAAATAGGAAAGGATGGATTATTAAGAAACAGGGCAGTTTCAAGTGGTTCAGCCTGTCATCCCTCTCCTGCAGTTTTCTGAAACCCCCACCCTTTGGTGTTTCCCTGGTTTGCTCTTCCGGCCCCTCTATCTTGATTCACTCTTGCCACTTCTCTGTGTCACAGGTACCTTCCCGTTTGCTGAGACCAACCTAAACTGCCACCCTCTCTTTAAATCCTCTCCCCAAACCGTACTTTCTGGCAAAAGTTAGGTACCACTTCAGCAATATTTTTTAAAGTAATGTGTAACTTGGCATTTGTTGAGATCGTGATAAAAATATTATTAGAGGAAGAAGTGTTTAATCCAGGACCAAAATATCAGAGGCCAGACACAAGACACGGAGTGAGCACAGCATTGGCCCTCTCATGCCATGCACTGGTCCCTACTCAGGCATGTTCTGCTTTTGAGCCAACAATTCCCTTCTCAGTTCTTCCTGCCCTCTTCCTCCTCAGTGAGATTGGTTCACACTTCTGTCATGAGCACTGTCACGAACACTTACCATTTTTATTTGTATGTTTCCCTCCATCTGGATTAAAAGTGCACTAAAGACAGAGAATGTGCTTTTTACCTTTGTAACCTGACACTTAGCCTATGGTAGATTTCACGTAACTGATAGAATGAATGAATGAATGAAAGTGAATAACCAAGTGGAAAGAAAGAAAAAGTGAACAAAATATCGGTTTTTTTATAGATAAATGTTTTTACGGAGAAAGGATTTCAAAGGTAATATTTAAGTAAAGAATGAAGTATTTTTAAATGTATGTGTAGTATATTTTTGTGTGTTCTGCATTCACTGTCAAGTAGTGTACAAACGGACTTCGTTCAGCATGAAATTTATCTGTATCTTGTATAGATATCACAAAGGAAAGCAGAGCAGACATAGGCCTCAGAGTATTAGGTTATTTGTGTTTTTAATATAGTTCAAACTCCATCTGTCCAAATCACTTCCTAGCTTGTTTCATTGTAAATGTGACGGTAGTGGTGGGGAGGGGGTATATTTGGAAAAGATTAAAGTTGTCCAAGTTAAGCCTCTGCTCTAGGCTTTCATAACAATTTGAAAATATGGAATTTAATTTAATTATCTGTGTATATTTGGGAGAGTAATCATAGAACTTACCAAAATAACCATATAATGTCAAAATCTGAGTTTTTCCTGATTTCTAAATTTCTTTTGATGAAAAGCTGAAACTAGAAATTAGAGGCTCTTTGCAAGTGTATTCTATTAAGTATATGAGTAAGAGGAAAACTTTGTTGTGGGATCAGATATACATTTACTGAATATCCATAAAGTATTTTCCATAAAGAAACAAGTAGAATAAATATTCTCCCCAGTGCTTCTCCTATTTTTTTTTCTTTAGTTACCTTTAGTGCTTAGACAGATAAATTGTGAAACCATACAATAGCCATTCCTTGTATGACTGCACCACACGTGGTGGAAACTCCTGAATGGAATGTCTTGTTTTACATGTACGACACATACTTAAATTGATTTATTGCATCATGAAACCTAAAGCAATTTACCTTCGTGATTGCGAAACTGATTTTTGGTCTTAAAGTTCTTACTAACTTTCAAATTGGGGGGTCAAAGATAACATGTAAAATTAAATATTTTAAAGCCATAGGTCTAGGCATCTGTTTCAGTAAAAAATTCTTCTGGCTTAATTTGAAGAAAAATTTTGCACAGTTTTAGGACCTTGCATGATTCTCAACTGATATTATACCTGGAGACCATTATGGAAAATTAAGGCTTTGTAAAGCTTCCCTAATGTTTTCCCATTTTTGGCTATGCGTTTTCTGACCTCTTTCATCCATAATCTTTGGTTGATTCAGCAAAATCATTCATAATGTCTTTCTTCATTTAAGAAAGATTGTGCCAAATGCCATGGTTTGTGCTGGGGGTTAAAGCTGAGTAAAACATGGTGCCTGGGTGACTCAGTTGGGTAAGTGTCTGACTGTTGATGTCAGCTCAGGTCATGAGCTCAGTGTCATGAGATCAAGCCCCACCTCAGGCTCTGCACTGGGCGTGGAACCTGCTTAATATTCTCTCTCTCCCTCTCCCTCTGCCCCTACCCCCATTCTCTCCCTTAAAAAAGAGGGGAAAAGGGCTGAATAAAACATGGGCCCCTGCCTGTCATGGAGCTCTCATTTATGATTTTCTCCCTCATCCATTGAGGAGCACAGACATAAATGGAAATTATGATACAGTGATAGATTATGGCAGAATTTCCTATTTTCCTATGTACAGGGAAAATCTGTATGTCCAGATTTTCCTATGTACAGGGAAAATCTCTAGAAAAGTAATAGGAATTTGAAAATAATTCTTCAGGGGTAGAAGTTTTATGGAAATGCAGAGTCTTCAAGGATGAATGGGAAGCAACCAGGCCCAATCATGGGAAATGCAGTTTTGCCAGAGGTTAATAAAAATAAAGACAGAGATAGATATAAATAGATAGATATTTAGGAAATACATGGAGTAGTTTTCCTGAGGAATTACAAATACTTTGATCCTTCTGGGGAGCGCTGAGAGAGAAGAGGCTAAATCCTGAAGAACTATCTAGGTTCACTTTCATATGTTCCGTAAGACCACTGAAGAGTTCTAAGTAGAGGAGTTAGAAGTTCCACTTTGCAAAGACCAGCATAGGGTTAAGAAAATACTTATGAGTTCATTGTAGTATGTGATTCAGGGCAGAGGTGGTAAAGATCTGAATTAGATCATGATCCTTTATGCATATAAACTCAGCAATTGCTTCAGTAATAATTACAAAACATCCCCAACCACACTTACTCTGTGCCAGTCACCACTCTAAATACTTCAAATATATTATTCTATGTAATTGTCATAACAGTCCTATGATGTAGGCACCATTTTTTTTTTAAAGATTTATTTATTTTAGAGAGAGCAAGCACTCGGGCAGGGGGAGGGGCAAGGGGAGAGAAAATCTCAAGCAGACTCTCCACTGAGCATGAAGCCCGAAGTAGGGCTCAGTCTTACAAGCCTGAGATCATGACCTGAACCGAAATCAAGAATCAGAGGCTTAACTGAGTCACCCAGGTGCCCCTGATGTAGGTACCATTTTATATCCCCATTTTATTGATAAGGAAATGAGGGACATAGAGATTAAGTAAAGGTCAAATTACTCAGTCATAAGGGTCATAAGTGGTAGAAACATTTAGGAAATACAATCCATAGATCTTGGATAAGGGGTAGAATGATTCCCAGGTTTCACTTTTGTGGCAAAGCAGGTGACTGTTCTACCAACCAACATCCAAAACTTCAAATCAGCTTGTAGACACAGAGGCAAGTAGAGATCCTTGGAAATCAAAGATACAGGAGTTCAGACCTTGAAGTCAGTAATAACCTTAACCTGTTTCAGTGGAGGAAAGTGGGGTGGAAACTGTTTTGCTTTTCGTTGAGAAGGAAACTGGAGGCAAAGCAGGGGAAACAGCATTTAGGGAACTTATAATAACACTGGGGAGAACACAGAATTAAATTTTTTATGCTATTAACAATTTAAGAACTCTCAATTTCAAGTGATAAAAGTACAATTTAAAATGGCTCAGTCGGGGCTCCTGGGTGGCTCGGTGGGTTAAGCCTCTGCCTTCAGCTCAGGTCATAATCTCAGGGTCCTGGAATCGAGCCCTGCATTGGGCTCTCTGCTCAGCAGGGAGCCTGATTCCCCTTCTCTCTCTGCCTGCCTCTCTGCCTACTTGTGATCTCTGTCTCTCTTGTCAAATAAATAAAATCTTAAAAAAAAAAAGTTCTCTAAAAAAAATAAAATGGCTCAGTCAAAACACAAAATAAAATTAAAATAAAATAAAATAGTTCAGTCAAAAACTAAGGGAGTTTTGGGGGGTTTTTTGAGGGAGGTGTTTTTTTGTTTTTTGTTTTCTGAGAAAGATGAGTGTAATCTGTATATAAGCATGTCGAACGTCCACATCTTGGGAGGTGAGAGATGTAGCTGAGCTTTAGGAAAAACTGAAATCAGAGATTCAAGTAATTGCCTCTGCTACATTCTTTCATAGACTCATCATGTTTCTCTGTAGACCAGCTTCTTCAACACAAAGAAACTTGGCTGCTCACAGTTTGGAGTTCCCATCTGCAGAGAGGCAGGAACTCTGTTTCTAGGCTCCAGGAAAGAAGCCTGATTGGCCACTTAAACCACAGCAGTGAGGCAGTGGAGTCTGCTGTCACAAGATATTTGCTGTAGTGTTCCATCGGGGAAAGAGCAGTTTCCAGCATGAGGAGGATTGGATTGGGCAGACATTCCTGTAGACGTATCCCCAGAGTCAAGGCCAAGTATGAACAAGCAGTAATGGCAGCGAGTGCAAGACGAGCTCTGAGCCCGAGTGAGGAAACATGGCTTGATGTGGGCGGTGAAGAAAGGATGAGCGTTAGGTAGTCATGGAGAATTCAGTGACCAAATTTATACCAACAAGTTGACCTTGGATAGAGGCAGACCTGATGGGGCAGAGTAGAATTCTGAATGCCCTGTTTCTCAAAGAGTAATCAGAAGGCCACTGACCTTAGAAACACCTGAGGAGTTTGCAAAAATGCCAGTTGCCAAGTTTACACCCAGTCTGTTGAATCAAAATCTTTGAGAGTGAGGTCAGGGAATCTGCATAGTAGACAAGTTCCCTTTTTGATGTGCGATTTCCAATGGGAGAGTGGTGTGAAATGCACTTAGAAAGAGGGACCAGTATCTGGCCAGATGCTTGAGCACCAGGAGATGTGGTCAGCTCTCTCAATGTTGGTGTGGAGGTGGGAGAGGCCCTTAGAAGTGTAATCTCCAGGAATTGATTTAAAGATGTGGAGAGTGGAGTGAAAAGATCACAATATATTTGACAAATTAATAAACACACTGGAGTTGTGAAATACACACACACACACACACACACACACATTGGAGTTGTGAAAAACAAATTAACATTCTGTATGAAATTGTAAAGTTGTAAAAATAAAAAAAATTCTAAAGGAGGAAGGAGGTAAAGGGGGGAGATAGAGGGGAGCGTCAGATCTTCTATTGAAGGGGAAACAAGTACACGAAGGGCTTTCTAAAAAAAATAGGACCATTTAATATAACCATAAAGGCCCCTGACATGATGCGTTATTTAAGACACAAGCATGTATTTTTATTCATTTGCCTTTTAATAAATCACATTTAGTATCATTAGCCTCATTGAATAAGTAGCCAAGGAGAAAGCAACCACCTAACCATCTCCCTAGAAAGAGAAGTTTTGTCTCAGGCCACAGAAGCAATAATTTAGGAGACAGACTCTCTTGGGTCTGGAAAAGTTAATGCATCTCAAGGATAACGGACACTCACCGAATGTAGGAACAGATCAAGTTTCCACCAAAGATTCTGTCCCTGTTACTCCCCCTATTTAGCTGAGGCACTAATCTTAATCTGATTGTGTTGAACAGAACAACCTGTCCTTTGCGCACTTCCTCTTGCAGCAGGAGTTCTGACATTCTGCTGCATGGTTAGCATCAAGCATGAAGAGAAATCGGTTTCTGGTAAAGCAGTTAAGAGAGGGATTCGGACACTTCTGGAAGCTGAGTGGAGGAATCGGTGAAGCAGAAAATTCCAAACCACAGATCGCTTGGCTGTGGCTACCTGAGTTCAGAACCACTGGATTCAACTTCAGCGAACCAGACAAATGTGTTCTGGATAAAAATTGGGGGAATCCCTCCCCCCGATTTGTGGTCTCAGTGGCCTTGGAGAAGATGTTGCTTCACTTCCCTGGGACAGTTTCTTCTTCCGTAGAGTGAGAAAGATGATAGGATTAAAATGGGAGTTCTCCTAGAATGCTGCTAGGAACGTAAATTTAGAACACATTTGGAAATCATCAATGATCTTCATCCCCAGTGTAAGAATTTGTAATAAGGAAACACGTTTCTCTACTTTTTTCCCCACATGTAAAGCTTTTCTTTAGTTTTAAATCATCTGATTTCAAGGAGTGTGTCTAACTTTTATTTTTAGCTTTTTATTCCTCTCAGATGGCCAATAAGACACTGAAAAAGTTGGAACCGACTTGGGCTTAGCTTACTCTGAGTCCCAAGCAGTGCACGAAGGTGAAGCGGTCGTACATGTGAACAAAACTGGTGCTTCTAACTGGGAGGGAAATGAGATGAATGATCTTAATAAAAAACCAACACTCTGGGGTCATCAAAGACTTCTCTGCATCCATTTTCTTCTATTGTGTTTTCTTACTCTTATTCTGAATACTGGGCTTTTTTTTTTTTTTTTTCCTTTAGTTATAGGCATTGAAAATACCTTTCCCAGACTATGGCTTGTCCTGTTTGCTCTAATTAATTAATTAATTTTATTATAGATAGGTTCTGTTTTATTGTTGTGCTGTGTGTGTGTTTAAAGAAATAATTTCCTGGGGCACCTGGGTGGCTCCGTGGGTTAAAGCCTCTGCCTTCGGCTCAGGTCATGATCCCAGGGTCCTGGGATCGATCCCCGCATCGGGCTCTCTGCTCGGCAGGGAGCCTGCTTCCTCCTCTCTCTCTGCCTGCCTCTCTGCCTACTTGTGATCTCTGTCTGTCAAATAAATAAATAAAATCTTTAAAAAAAAAAAAAAAAGAATTTCCTATCCTGAGTCACAATGGTATTTCTGAGAATTTTTTAATTTCTCTTTCATATTTAAGCCTCTTAATTCACCTATCAATTTTTAAGCAATATGAGTTAGGATCTATTTTTATTTTATTTCTTGGTTTTACAGTTTCATTTAAAATAGTTAATGTTTGTTGAATGTTATTTCTGTGTTTATTTAGATGATATTTTTTCCTCTTTAATCTCTGAAAATAATGTATTCCATTAACACGTTTTCTGCTGTCCAGCCTGTTTTTGAAAAACATTTATTTATGTATGTATTGGAGAGAAAGAGGATGGGTGCATGAGTGGGAAGAAGGGCAGAGGAAGGGAATCTTCAAGCAGACTTCCCACTGAGTAGAGAACACAGCCAAGGGTCCACTGGATCCCAGGACCCTGAGATCATGACCTGAACCAAAACCAAGTGTCAGACCCTAACCCACTGAGCCACCCAGACACCCCTGCTGTCTAGCCGCCTTTGCATTTCCATGGTAAAGCCTTCTTAGCCATGATGGACTGTGTTTTATATATTGCTGAATTCAACTTGCTAATGTTTTATTAAGAGTTTTATCATCTGTGTATCTTATTTAGGGTTTTATCATCTATAGATTGTTCTGTATTTCAGGTTTGATTTGGTATATGCTTCACACACTTTCTCTAAGCTTCAGGGAATGAATAGGAAAACTTGTATTCTAGTTTCCCCCTTTCTCTGAAGCAATTTGTTTTCGGTGTTGAGATAGTGTTTTCTACAAATTCTAGAAATGTATCTCTATTGTCTTAAGGCTCCAAATTTACTTGTATAGTCTTAGAATTGTAAAATAATCTCTATTTGTGTAGTTATATTCTCCTCCATCCCTAAATTGCTAATTAGTAAATTTTCTGACTTTTTTGTTTTGTTTTGTTTTTACCTTTGACCAGTCTTAATGGAGATTTGTTTATATTACTAATTTTTTTAAAAGTGTTTTTCAGGGTACGTGGGCATCTAGGTCAGTTGAGAGTCTGACTCTTGGTTTCGGCTCAGGTCATGATCTCAGGGTCATGAGATCAAGCCCCACACAGCTGGACGCATGGCATAGCTTGGACAGAATCTGCTCTCTTCCTCTCCTTCGCACTTTCCCTTGCTCCTGTGCTCTCTAAATGAACAAAAACGAAGAAACAAATCTTTTTTTTTTAAGTGTTTTTAGAGAAAAAATTCTGATTTTGTCAAATTCTCCATTCTTTCTACTTTATTGACTTCTGCTTTTATTTGTTATATTCTACTTTAGTTTTGGGTAAAGTTTAAGAGTAGAGAAAGAGTAAGTTCTTTTCTTTTGGAGCTTTCTATATGGTACTTTTTTTCACTCTCTTGCTTTAAATAAATGTACTGAAAGTATGCTTGCCTCCATCAAAATACAGCTACTTCAGCTGGATCTTTTAATTTTCGATGCATAGTACCTTCCTTTGTCATTTGTTTCCAAATGTTTGGATATCCACTATGATTTCCTCTTTACCCTATGAGATACTTAACAGTACATTTTAAAGTTTATGAATGTATCATAAATGTTCATAGACCCATTGCTACTTTAAGAACAGTTATCATAAAGAGACTTATAGGATATTGATTTCTTGAAATTTATGTTGATATTTTGTGATCTAGTATATGGGGTTTTTTTTAATTTAATATATAATTAAAATAAATGTATATCTCCTACTTGTTTGTTATCTCAAGATTGTTAACTTGGTTGTTCAGATACTCTCTAGACCTACTTTTTAAAAATTGGCCCTATCTGCTGGTTTTTCATAGAAGTATACTGAAATCCCCCACTATGATTATAGATTTGTCAGATTCTGCTTCTAAATTTGTGAGATTTTGTCTTATGTATGCGAAGACTTTGTTATTGGCTGTTTACAATTCATGGGTGTTCTCCTTTGTGAGTTTTTTCCTTTTGCTGGACGCTTTTTTTTTTTTATCCATACTAGTAATTTTTCATTATATTTTATTTTGTCTGTTATGTTTGCAGCCACCAGCTTATTTTAGTTATGTGTTCCTATTGTATCTCTCTTCTTCCTGCCAGCAGCACCTCCTCTCCCACCTTTAATTTCTCCAGTCCTGTTCTTTAACTTATTCTGTCTGAGATTGTGAAATCGTCCTGAGCCCTGTTACCTGACAGGTGGTGACCACTGATGTGCCTGCTTTACAGAGCAGAAACCATAATAAATAGTCCTCAAAAACTTCCATGTAGGCCTCAAAAAAACAGGAATCTTTTTCTACATTGTAAAGGTAACATGGTCATGCCTCATGGAATTAAGTGTTCAAGGTCCTATAATACCTAATCTGTATTAAAGTTTCTTTGTTTTCCAAATACTGTTTTTAGGATTTAATCCAAATCACACATTTAATCCAGGACCACACATTTGATTGCTATGTCTTGTACATCTCTATAATCTAGAATAGTCTTTTTATTTACTTCACTGATTTAGAGAAAAAAAACTTCCAGTTGGCCCTTCGTAGTTCACTTTTATGGATTTGATTGTTTCCTTTTGAAGTTCCTCTGGTCCCTGTCGATTCTGTTCACTGGAAGTTCTATTAAGTTCTTGATTAAGTTAGATGTTTTTAGCAAGATTACATCACAGGTGATATGTACTTCTTATGTATCAGATCAAAAGATACATAATGTATGTTTTGTTTCATTTTTCACTATTAGTGACCTAAAGTTGATTATTGGATTATGATGATAGCCTCATCCCTTTACTGCAAATGTGAATGTGTTCCGCTTGCACCCACAAAAAATCATTTATAAACTAACTTTGGTACTAGGTTCAGTTACTGTCAATAGTTCTCATACAGTAATTATTATAATGTGATGCTTTTTAAATCTTTCATTTCTTCTACATTTGCTGGCTTTTTTTTTTTTTTTTTTTTTTTAGTAATCTAGTGTTTTCCCCAGCTTCAACTGGAGCTATTTGGTAACTCTGAACTATGGTTCATTCTAGTCATGGAGGAAAAATGCTTTATTTTTCTTCTTTGTTTTAAATGAATAATTTTCAAAGTAAATAATTTGATTCCTTAAAGTGCTAGATGGTAACAAATGGGTTTGCTCTGACATTTTCTTTCTTGAGCATAACTAGGGACTCAGGCTTTCATTGACATATTGTATTTTAATCAATCACCGTCATTCTTTTTGATGCCTCTGATTTGGTGAGTGGGAAGCCTCTTCGGATTAACTTCTGGGTCCTTAACATGACCTGCAATTTTTTAAATCTTCCTTGCTTTCTGGAACAGCCAGATTTCCAAAGATTACCTTATACCTTCCTTGCCCCAGACATGACATCAGTGTTCTGTCCAAAGATCTGTGGATAATGGTATGAACTTTGAATCTAGGTCTTAAGTGTGCATTTGTTCCTTAGAATATGTTACTTCTACACATTTTGTGGCCAGTGTTAAAAGAAAATGAACATATGTATTTAAAATTTTGAGTTCAAATCATTATCTCTAATTCACTTTTAGCATTAAGAGTTTATTTGATTTGTAATTGGTTCTCTTTTATCTTAACAGTCTTGATTACTGTTAACTTTAACATAATTACTCATTTCATTTATCATATAAGTTAAAAAGTTTCAAAATAACAGCATTGATATAACTATAAACAACAAAAGATGTACTATAAAGTGTTTTCATCTAAAGTCATTTGAAAGAAATCTTTTCACTTTGTAGTTTATCATGCATGTGTGTGCATGTATGTGTATGTATGTGTACATGGATACAGACATACATGCACTTAGTAATTTTTTAAGTAAATTTTATCCTATTCAGAATTTCTGTCTTTCTAAACATGACTGTTACTTTTACATTTATCATTTGCTGATCAGTACTCTCATGCTTCTTGCTATTGTTCTCTATAGTTTAAAATTTTTTTTTTAAGCTCAGAATATTGGACATTAATATTTTAAAGTTCTTAGTTGGATTTAGCAACCTCTTTCAGGAGTTTTTGTGCTTGTATGACTAATGCCTCACCATGAATTGCCTTTTTTTTTTTCCATGACTATTGCCAATGAGAAAGGATATGTGAAACATTAAGTTTCCAAAGATGCCTTAATTTGCTCTAGCTCTTAGATAAGAGCTTAGTTAGGTATAAAATATTAGGTTTCTTTAAAGCTTTAAAGATATTATGCATTGTTTCCTGGCAATCTGTTGTTGTTGATACAAGTCTAATTGTCATTCTTTGGTAGACAACATGTACTTTCTCTTTAATGCTTTTCATTTTCAATATGTTTTATTTGTTTGGTACTTGAAGTATAATATTAACCTGAGAACTAATGTCTTCCTTCTGTTCTGAAAATTTATCAGCTATTAACTTCGACTACAGTGATTTGTTATCATTACTTCTTCTGGCATTATTTTTAGATGTTCACTGGAGTTTCTCAACCTATTCTTCCAGAGTCTGGCGGAGCCTAGGGCCCCGCTTATGACTTTGCTTTCATTCAACTCAAGGATACTATTATCTTGTTGTTTAGTGAGGATTACCTTTTAGGGTTTCTTCTTTTGCATTTATCTTTTTTTTTTTTTTTTCCTGAGTGTTTTAAGTAGAAGTGGTATCAAAATCCTCCTACCTCTTTGCTGAATATCACTAATGATTTTTTTAAAACAAAAGAAGTGGAAAAATGCAATTTTTCCTTTTATATGGAATTAATGCTGTGCATTATTAATGAAATATTATACCATAAGTGAAGTCTCATTCATTGTATAAAACATCCATGCTTTTTATCTTTGTTAAAATTTTAAATATAGAACAAACTGGGTAACTTAGTCAGTTAAGTATCTGACTCTTGATTTCTGCACAGGTCATGATCTCAAGGTTGTGAGATCAAGCCCTTCATTGGGCTCTGTGTTTAGTGGGGAGTCTGCTTGAAATTCTCTCTCTCTTTCCCTCTGACTTCTCCTGCCCTGCTTGTGTGTGTTTTCTCTCTCTCTCTCTCTCAAATAAAATAAATAAATCTTTAAAAAAAATAAAATTTTAGATATAAATTGAATTATTTATGTATTTCCTCTTACAAACCTGTGTAGTCTCATGTATACTAATAAACTTTGCACTTTTAATTGTCATAAAGAAGTGAGTTATAGTTTGAAGATCATATTTCTGTCATTAGTAAATCATTAAATAATATGTTAAAAAATTCTACATTAAAGACTGCCTACATTTTTGTAGCTTATACTTAAATTTAGTAAGTAAAATAATTCAGGCTACTCATTAAAGGATAAGAAGAGATACTTAAATTCTTTTTCCTATCACTGGCTCACAACTATACTACATTAAACAGTATAGATATTTTAAGTTCTAAATAAGCTTTTCTTATTTTCTCATTTTTTGTAAAAATTACTTTAAATAGGAAAATTGAACATAATGAGGAAGAAAATAGCATCCTCTATAACTGTATTCATGTACTGTTTAAAAACATTTTTACATGTGATGGTTGGATTTTTTTAGTTTAATTGTATTAAATATATTAGCTTTTGAAAAATGCTATCATGTTAAATGTATTGAAATTAAAGTTTTATTTATAAGAATCAAACAATTCATTGAGGTTAAAAATGTTGTCTGGTTCTTTATTTGCTTAGTGTATGGTATATTGTAACTGCTTAGTAAATATTGAATTGTAGGTACTAAGTTTCAGAGGGATTACCTGATTTTACTAAGCCCGGACTACTTTTATTGATTTAAAGAAAAGTCTTTAGAATATTTTAGACTTTGTCTTTGAAACTTAACAAAAATATTGTTAGCAAAAAACTAATTAGTGGGAAATAAAGAATTAAGATTTAGTTCTCTTGGTTACTATTTCAATTACCTTTCCATTGCCTAGAGTTGAATAAATGGATGTTTTTATATAGGAAAATTGGCTGCTTTTTAAAGTAATTTTAAAGTGTAAAATAAAGCTGCTATTTAATTCCCTTCTTGCATACACAGCATTTTTTTTTTTCAAGTAAATCAGGATGTGTTCTCTTAAAAATCTTCCTGTGACTTAAAGTTGTTTTGCCCTATATAAAGAATATTGGTTCTGTCATTGTCTTGCTATGGTAAATTTTAAAAAGATGTCAGGAAAACTTGTCTTATTTGCTTTGAAGTAAAAAACTAAGATAAAACTAAAATAAAATTAAAAGAAGCTTAGGACAACATTTCATCTCATGCCATTTTAGGGGGAAAAATCCAAATGTATATAGTAACCTTGTGTCTTGGTAGTAAGTCTGTAGACATTATCAGATCAATCTAAATTGAGTTAGTGTATATGTAGTAGGCAGAAACTGGTGGAAATTAGTTTATCTTCCCCAGACTCTTTCTGTTTTCTTTGTACAAAATAGGATAAACTCATTTTTAGACCTGATTAGGTTTCTTTGTTGTTTTTTTTTTGCCCCCCTTTCCCTAAAAGGGCAAGGATAGTCCATACTTTCTTAGAGTCACACCAACTATTAGAAATAGGAAACCATTAAAAAAGCCCAAGGCACATGTATGACATCTGAAGCTACTATTAGAAAAGACATGTTGAATACAGAACCTGACACATTTCCAAGTAAGGAACATGAATAATTATCTCTAAAGCTTTTTAGTTTTATTGATCATAAGCAACATCTTGAAGCTGTAAGTAGGATTCTCATGGTAGCTGTAATCTGTAATCTGACCTGCAGGTAGTCCTCTTTATTTTAGTAATAGGGTCTGTAGAAAATGCATTTTAATCCCATTAGACAAACAGAAATGCTGTTCCATTGCTAATCTTAGCAGACATGTCAGGAGTTGCTTGCCTGTTGTCTCTTATATTTAAATGTGGGTTTGTTGTTTTTCCCCCTCAGTATATGCATTTATCTACAGGGTTCCTCATTTATAAACTTAGATTGTATTCAGAATATTTGCATCAAAAATGCTTGACTTTATATAATGCTTTCTGAAATAATTTTATTAATCTGCAAATTATCTATTTGAGTAAAAACAAAGACATTAATTACAAAGAAGGATTTTTGAAAGGGCTTTTATTTAATTGACTTTTATTCTAAGAATTAAATACATTGTGTAACACATTTGCATATATCAAAGGTTCCCTACTCATTTGAACTCTTAAAAGTTGCTAATTTGTGAGGGAATTCTCTAATTCTATCTTGAAGAAGTTGAAAACCAGTTTAATATTGGTTCATGTAATTATTTGTATCAAGCGATCATGTGTCATATGTTGCCTGTTCCATGCAGGATGAAAGCAACTTCATAGAACATGGTGATTCAGTTGCTTTGCCCTCTGTGATAAGGTGAGCTCTTAGGAATTATGGCTGTCTGATGTATCAAATAGGTTTATTAAAACTCTGCAGCAGCTGTTACATAGTAGTTTCCTCTTATTTATTGTACATTGCAAAATCTACAAATGTTCAGAGTATGGCTTCTCTTTAAGGAGTGGATGGTGGCACCCAAAGACTCAGGCTGCCCTTTTGTTTCATACACACTCCAAAAAAAGAACAGCGTAAAAACCAGCTCTCCAATTCATTCCTTAATAATAACAATCTTCCAAGACTCTGTATTTTCCTAGGTCATTTAGACAAATGTTGCTGTACATCAAAATATAATTAAATGATACATTATCAGTTTAAATTGCATTTTTGGAGTATTGTTTCAGAATAATTGTGATTTATGGGGCTTCTGACTGCTTTTATAATTGTTAAGTGTTCTGTAGTTCACTGAATGTTTTTAACTTCATTTTAGTGCCCAAAGGCAAAAATTTTATAAATCAAACTCATTAATAAATAATTTTTTCATTATGACTCTGGAATAAGAGGACTATATAGGATGGCCTTTTAAAAATATTGCTACTTACAATTTCATATGGCTGTAAATGGGATATTGTACATATTGTATTGTAATGAGACAATCTCTTCCAGCCCTATAGGTATTTTACATGGAATGTCACAGCAAAGGGATGTTCAAGAGCTTTAAAAAGGAAGCCAGACAATGAATTTTATATCATGTGTTTTATTTTAGTAATCATTGAACAGAGCTCCCTTAGATCTTTTTTTTTTTAAGATGTATTTATGTATTTATTTATTTATTTTGAGAGAGAGAGAGCAGAAGCAGTGGGGATGGGCAGAGGGAGAGGGAGAAGCAAGACTCCCCGCTGAGTAGGGAGCCTGTTGCAGGGCTCAATCCCAGTATCCTGAGATCATGACCAGATCAAAAGGTAGATGCTTAACCTACTGAGCCACCCAGGTGTCCCTTGTTTTTGTTTGTTTGTTTGTTTGTTTGTTTTAACTTAGAAGTTCTGCACTAGGGGGGCCTGGGTGGCTCAGTGGGTTAAAGCTTCTGCCTTCGCTCAGGTCATGATCTCAGGGTACTGGATCGAGCCTCACATCGGGCTCTCTTCTCGCAGGGACCCTGCTTCCTTCTCTCTCTCTCTGCCTGCCTCTCTGCCTGCTTGTGATCTCTGTCAAATAAATAAATAAAATCTTAAAAAAAAAAAAAAGAAGTTCTGCACTAGTAAAATTTGGTTACGTATTTGTAAAGATTTTTTTCCCCAATGATTATGATGGAAAGATGAATTTTTTAATAAAATGAACTCTCCTACATGAAAAAAATGTTTAAAATTTATATACAAAAACTCCCAAGTTAACCCAATAACATTTTAATTCACCCTAAAAAAGGGAAAGGAAAATCTCAAAACATATATTGAGAAATATTCACATGCCTGTGGGAGTTTTACAGTTCAGCCTATCTTCAAGAAAATGAGAAATTTCATTTCTTTTTTTGGGTTGTAAAATTATTTCTATATCTACTATTTCATTCTAAGAAATAAATTAATAGATGCTTGCCCTAACTTTCTTACCTATATGAGACTTTTGGATGGACCATTTTTCTGATATAGTGGTGAAATACCCAAGACACTCTCCAGAAGTAACATTTTACTTGACCTCTACAGTTAAACTTTTTTTCACAAACACACACACTTTTACTTTATATTGTGTCATTCAAACTATGGATCAAATTTTAACCATAATTGCCATCCTCATACTTGAAAAAATAAAGCTAATATTCACCTACAGTAAATATTTATATAATACCTGATGCCAACAATGAACACCTGCTTGTAATTTTTTTAAAGCTATGATGTAAGAACATTTTATTATGTAAAAATTTTAAATTATTTAATTAACAGTGAATATCACAGTAATTAATTTTAAAGTGTCCTATGTTTTATGAGAGAATATTTTTAAACCTTCAGTTTTACCTAATTTTATGATACTGAATTGTTCTCTTTGTAATTGCCTTGTAAAGTTTTTAAAATGGGAATGAGGAAGCTACAGACTAAAATTATGACCTTTGAATTAGATAAGTAGGTTAAATTACTTGAGATTTTGAGTACCCTGCTATGCAGCGTAAGTGTAAAGTTGACTGGTTAACTATGTCTTAAATGGCTAATTCTCATAGTATATAACTAGTTTTATGCAACTGACAAAATAAAGGAAGTCAATCAAAATCCTTGGTTACCAGTGCATTAAGTAACCCCAGTTAACTGGTTGTTGAGCTTCAAGAACATCTCAAACTATTGGCTAATCTATTGTATATTGTTATGTTAATTACCCTTTACAAATCCAGGATCATGTGCTGGGAGAACTGTAGGTAATTCAGCATATGTTGTTTAGGATTTCCCGAAGTCTCTTCCATGGATTTCTAATACTCTAGATGATCTGAGGCCAGTTAGGACTGGGAAATACTTTATTTCCTCCACAGAGACTCACAAATATAAAAATTTAAAATTCTGAGAAACATTATATAAGAATTTTTTTTAGTCTAAAGTAGTGTTTCCCAAGTTAATTTGACAACAAGACCCTTCTCTTTCAGCTGGTATCCACTAATAGCCCCTGGATGACATTGTGAGAAATACCAGTAATAACAAACCTATCGTATCTCATTAATAGCAAAAGTGAACCCTAAATCTAGTTCACCAGATGCATGTGCTTTAATTAATTACCAAGTATTTTTCTGTGTGTGTGTGTGTGTGTGTGTTTAATTTTTAGATATAATTGACATGTGGTTAGGAAGAAAGGAGAGAAGGAGTATTGTTATTTCTGAGAAATATCTAAAATCATTGTGTTTGAAAGGGCCTAGGAGCCTAGGGATGGGCCTCCTTTGAGGCCTTGAGCAAATTGCAGTACTTGTTTTGGCCTGGTTTCCTTATTTATCATTGAGGGATTTCAAACAACCTCCTGTGTTCTGAGATTCCATGTCTCAAGACTGAGTTTATTCCCCTCCCCCACTTTTTAAAGAACTAGAATCTAGGAATAAAAACTAGGTGACAGTTCAGTCAGTATCAACTTGCATCATACTCGGTATTTTGCCAGCTGTTTGGTCTGATGTAGGTAGGCTTGACATTAGAAGCAGCCAGTGAAGTTCATTCACGAGCCACTGTGGTCCTGGGAGTGATTCGCCTTTCTTGAGGAAACCAAGAATGAGGAGGCAGCCCCTCTATCCCCCCAATCTTGTTCTTAATGTCATGTGAAGTGATTGCCAAATAAATTAAAACTAGCTCAAAGATCTTTTTGAGAATGATTGGGAAAGGTGACAGAATATCAATAGAGAAGCTTAAAGTGAATATACAATCTTTGAGGACTCTTTCTTTTTCGAAAATGGCAAGATTATGGAGTAATACTTTTCTTCTAAAAATAGGACTTCTACTCAGCCATCCAGGGCGGGGGTGGGGGGGAATCTTACCATTTGCGCTGACCTGGATGGTACTAGAGGCTATTCTGTTAAGCAAAATAAGTCAATCAGAGGACAATTATCACATGATTTCCCTCATATGTGGAATTTAAGAAACAAAACAGAGGATCATAGGGGAAGAGAGGGAAAAATAAAATAAAATGAAATCAGAGAGGGAGACAAACCATAAGAGACTCTTAATCATAGGAGACAAACTTGGGGTTCCTGGAGAGGAGGGGATGGGGGATGGGGTAACTGGGTGATGGGCACTAAGGAGGGCATGTGATATAATGAGCACTGAGTGTTACATGCAACTGATGAATCATTAAACTCTGCCGCTGAAACTAATAGTGTACTATATGTTAATTAATTGAATTTAAATTTAAAAATAAAATAATTTAAAGACTTCTGTTGAATACCCACATTGTTGCTAACAACCTTCACAGCTCCTTACTATCTTATTTCAACAATAAAGGACAGATGGTGATAGGAGTTTTAGTGTTGCGGCTGGGAAATTATGTAAACGAATAGGGTTCGTGATAACTTGCTCTAATGTCTCTTTTAATGGAAAGTAGTTATTTGCATTTATCACAAATTAAATTCACCAAATCATTAAAATTATACCCTCTGATTTTTGACTTAATGATTAAGAATGATTTCATTGAGATTTTGATCTCAGAGAATCAGTTGATATACTTGTAACATATATAGCTTTCTGAACAAGAATTTTTGTTATTAAGAGTAAAGTATAGTTTAAGAAAATGTACTTCTTCGATGGTTAAATGTTTAACCTGAACTAATTAGGAACCATGAGGATTTTAGTTAATACGTTAAGGCACTGAATAGTACAGTTGGGTGTTCATAATTTAGCTTGGCTCCTTTAATCTGATGTGACACAGCAATTTAGTAATTTAGGTTCATTCACTGGCTACTACAGCATCATTCTCCATAATTTTTATTAAATGTAGTTTTCCTTTATGTTTTCAGATGAGAATATTTATTTTCTAAAGATGGATCAGGAATTTTTTTTTAAGTAATCCCCTCCCCTTATCCTTCACCCAGTGAATATTTTGACTCTATTATGGTTCAGAAACATACACTGCAAAGGTAGAAATTTGAAGTTAACTTTATTAGTTTAAAATTGTATTTTGCTTAAATTTTTTTTTTCCATCCATAGAGTAATGTGATTATAAACAAGGCTGTAAAGTCTTTGGCACCCCTTCCACCAAGAACAGGGATCTTACACCCCCTCTCCATAAATCTGGACTGGCATTAGCGACTCCCTTGAAACTAATAGTAGGCGGCAGACATTGTGTGACTTCTGGGACTAGGTCACAAAAAGCCACAGTTTCCACTTGATTTCCTAGGGAAACTCACTCTAGAGGAAGCCAGCTACCATGTAAGAAGTTCTATTACTCTGGAGACACCTCGCTGGAAAGACCATGTGTAGGCACTCTGGTTGGCTGACATGGTGGTTTCCAGTGTTCAGCTCACATCAACTCTCAGCACCACCTTGCTTTTCTAGACCTTGACTGCGGCTGTAGCCTACACCTGGTATTCACCTTATTAACAGACCCCAAGTGAGAGCTGCCTAGCTTAGCCCTTCAGAATCTGACCCACAAGTATGTGAAATACAGACATGTAAACAAATATATGTATTTTATACCATTCAGTTTGGGGATCATTTTTTATGTAGTGATAGTAACCAAAACGAGTACGTTTATTAAATGACATAGATCTCTTCTTCTATGATGTAATATATCACAAAAGATAATCAAATTTTTAGAAACTATTTTGCCTCAAAGAGTTAAGCCCATTGTATTATTACCCTATGGGGCAATATTTAAATTAGTTAAGAGTTTTCTAATTATACGTATGTTAGTATTTGTTGAAAATGTAAATCATAAACTTCCTTAAATGAAAAAAAATTAACTGAAGTGAAAATGTAAATCATAAACTTCCTTAAATGAAAAAAAATTAACTGAAGTGAAAAATAATTTAATTTAAAAATTAATTTTTTATTAATTTTTGTTAATTTAAAAATGAACAAGTTAAAAATTATGCTGAAGTGAAAATTCTATAGAGTTTAATTTT
The DNA here is from genome assembly GCF_002288905.1 of Enhydra lutris kenyoni. Lineage (NCBI taxonomy): Eukaryota > Metazoa > Chordata > Mammalia > Carnivora > Mustelidae > Enhydra > Enhydra lutris. Next base: position 16,701,696 of record NW_019154085.1, read on the forward strand.
CATTCAGTTATAAAATCCCCAGCAATGTCTTAGTTTATATTCTTGCGTTCCCAGAGATTTTGTGTGCTCTTACCTTCCTACAATCATTTGCCAATCAGCTTAATTCGCTGAGCTGTGGTAGAGAGCTAGAACTCTTAAGGGCTTTTCTTAGAAGTTTTTACTTATTTTATGTGCATTTTCTTAGTATTTATTTTATAGAAGTAGTAGATGGCAGATTCTTAAAACTCGACACCCAAAAAAAGGACAAAATGAAATGATGACCTCCCTGTCTCCTGTTCAGTCACATTCCCAAAGTCAAACACTGCTCTCAGTTGTTGTTTTTTTAGGGGTTTTTTGGTGGCTGTTATATAACTTTAAATATTGTATGCATTCCCCTCTCTGGATTTGTTAACTTCATATAGTATCTGGTGTTGACTCTCAGCTATTAGAGGTCAAGAATTTCATATACTTACATTACCTCCCATCCCATTTGCCTCCTCTACTTCCTGATTATTACAAATAATTTTCAGCTTAATGGTTATCTTTAGACTGATGATTGCCTTTATACCTTTAAGTAATACAGATCTTCCTCAAATTGTGATGGCATTAGGTGTCAATAAACTCATAGTGAGTTAAAAATGCATTTAATACACCTAGCCTACCACACATCATAGCTTAGTCTAGCTCACCTGAGATGTGCTCAGAACACCTCTATAAGCCTACAGCTGGATAATATCATTTAACACAAAGCCTATTTTATAACAAAAGTGTTGAATATCTCATGCAATTTATTGAATACTGTACTGAAAGTGAAAAACAGAATGGTTGTATGGGTACAGAATGGTTTTAAGTATATTAGTTGTTTATCCATTGTTTACCCTGGTGATTGCAGGACTGCATGCCGCGGCTTCCTGCCACGTCCCAGCCTCACAAGAAAACATCCCATTACATATCACTAGCCTAGAAAATAATCCAAAATTCAGAATTTGAAGTATGGCTTCTACTAAATGCATATTGCTTTTGCATCATTGTAAAGTAAAAAAATTGTTATGTTAGATCATAATAAGTAGGGACCATCTGTACTTAAACATCTACTCTTTTTTTATTAATTATTTTTATTAACATATAATGTATTATTTGCCCCAGGGGTACAGGTCTGTGAATCGTCAGGCTTACACACTTAATAGCCGTCACCATATCACATACCCTCCCCAATGTCCATAAACCAAACCCCCTCTCTACACCCCCCTTCTCCAGCAACCCTCCAGTTTGTTTTGTGAGATTAAGAGTCTCTTGTGTTTTGTCTCCCTCCCAATACCATCTTGTTTCAATTTTTCCTTCCCTACCTACCAAACCAACCACTCTGCCTCTCAAATTCCTCATATCAGGGAAATCAAATGATCATTTTTCTCCGATTGACTTATTTCGCTCAGTATAATACCCTCTACTTCCATCCACATTGCTGCAAATGGCAAGATTTCATTTCTTTTGATGGCTGCATAGTATTCTATTGTGTGTGTGTGTGTGTGTGTGTGTGTGTGTGTACCACATCTTCTTTACAATTCATCTAGGTTCTTTCCATAGTTTGGCTATTGTGGACATTGCTGCTATAAACATTTGGGCAGTATGACCCTTCGGAACACTACATTTCTATCTTTAGAGTAAATACCCAGCAGTGCGGTTGCTGGTTCGTAGGGTAGTTCTAATTTCAACGTTTTGGGGAACCTCCATACTGTTTTCTAGAGTGGCTGCACCAACTTGCATTCCCACCAACCATGTAGGAGGGTTCCCCTTTCTCCATATCTTCGCCAACATCTGTTGTTTCCTGACTTGTTAATTTTAGCCATTCTGACTGAATGTGTGAGGTTTATCTCACTCTGGTTTTGATTTGTATTTCCCTGATGCCAAGTGATGTTGAGCACTTTTTCACGTGTCTGTTGGCCACTTGGATATCTTCTTTGCAGAAATGTCTGTTCATGTGCTCTGCCCATTTCTTGATTAGATTATTTGTTCTTTGGGTGTTGAGTTTGATAAATTCTTTATAGATTTTGGATACTAGCCCTTTATCTGGTATGTCATTTGAGAATATCTTCTCCCATTCTCTCCAATAATGCCTTTTGATTTTGTTGACTGTTTGCTTTGCTGTGCAAAAGCTTTCGATCTTGATGATAGTTCATTTTTGCCAAAGTTCATTTTTGCCCTTGCTTCCCTTGCCTTTGTCAATGTTTCTAGGAAGAAGTTACTGCAGCTGAGGTTGAAGAGGTTGCTGCCTGTGTTCTCCTCAAGGATTATAATGAATTCCTGTCTCAGATTGAGGTCTTGCATCCATTTTGAGTCTATTTTGGTGGGTGGTATAAGGAAATGGTCCAGTTTCATTCTTCTGCATGGGGCCGTCCAATTTTCCCAACACCATTTGTTGACAAGACTGTCTTTTTTCCATTGGACATTCTTTCCTGTTTTGTAGAAGATTAGTTGACCATATTGTTAAAGGTCCATTTCTGGGCTCTCTATTCTATTCCATTGATCTATCTGTCTGTTTTTGTGCCAGTACCATACTGTCTTGATGATGACAACTTTGGAATAGAGCTTGAAGTCTGGAATTGTGGCACCAACTTTGGCTTTCTTTTTCAACATTCCTCTGGTTATTCGGGATCTTTTCTGGTTCCATATAAATTTTAGGATTATTTGTTCCATTTCTTTGAAAAAAAAATTGGTACTATTTTGATACATATTGCATTAAATGTGTGTAGATTGCTTTAGGTAGCATAGACATTTTCACAGTATTTATCCTTCCAATCCAGGAGCATGGAATGTTTTTCCATTTCTGTGTGTCCTCCTCAATTTCTTTCATGAGTACTTTATAATTTTCTGAGTATAGATTCTTTGCCTCTTTGGTTAGGTTTATTCCTAGGTATCTTATGGTTTGGGGTGCAATTGTAAATGGGATCAACTCCATAATTTCTCTTTCTTCTGCCTTGCTCTTGGTGTATAGAAATGCAACCAATTGCTGTGCATTGATTTTATGTCCTGATACTTTACTGAATTCCTGTATGAGTTCTAGCAGTTTTGGAGTGGAGATTTTTGGGGTTTCCACATAAATTATCATATCATCTGCAAAGAGTGAGAGTTTGACTTCTTCTTTGCCAACTTGGATGCCTTTTATATCTTTTTGTTGTCTGATTGGTGAGGCTAGATCTTCTGGTACTATGTTGAATAGCAGTGGTGAGAGTGGACATCCCTGCTGTGTTCCTGACCATAGGGGAAAAGCTCTCAGTTTTTCTGCATTGAGAATGATATTCGCTGTGGGTTTTTCATAAATGGCTTTGATGATATTGAGGTATGTACCCTCTATCCCTACACTTTGAAGAGTTTTAATCAAGAAAGGACACTGTACTTTATCAAATGCTTTTTTGGCATCTATTTTGAGTATCATATGGTTCTTGTTCTTCTTCTTTTTTTTAATGTATTGTATCACATTGATTGATTTGAGGATGTTGAACCAAACTTGCAGCCCAGGAATAAATCCCACTTGGTCCTGGTGAATAATCCTTTTAATGTACTGTTGGATCCTATTGGCTAGTATTTTGATGAGAATTTTTGCATCTCTGTTCATCAAGGATATTGGTCTGTAGTTCTTCTTTTTGGTGGGGTCTTTGTCTGGTTTTGGGATCAAGGTAATGCTGGCTTCATAAAATGAGTGTGGAAGTGTTCCTTCCATTTATATTTTTTGGAACAGTTTCAGGAGAATTGGTATTAATTCTTCTCTAAATGTTTGGTAGAATTCCCCTGGGAAGCCATCTGGCCCCGAGCTCTTGTTTTTTGGGAGATTTTTTTGATGACTGCTTCAATCTCCTTACTGGTTATGGGTCTGTTCAGGTTTTCTATTTCTTCCTGGTTCAGTTTCGGAAGTTTATACGTCTCTAGGAATGCATCCATTTCTTACAGATTTTCAAATTTGCTGGTGTATAGTTGATCATAATATGTTCTTATAATTGTTTGTATTTCTTTGGTGTTGGTTGTGATATCTCCTCTTTCATTTATGATTTTATTTATTTGGGTCCTTTCTCTCTTCTTTTTGATAAGTCTGGCCATGGGTTTATCAATCTTATTGTTTCAGAGAACCAGCTCCTAGTTTCATTGATCTGTTCTACTGTTATTTTGGTTTATATTCCATTGATTTCTGCTCTGATCTTTATTATTTCTCTACTCCTGCTGAGTTTAGGCTTTCTTTGCTATTCTTTCTCCAGCTCCTTTAGGTGTAGGGTTAGGTTTTGTACTTGAAACCTTTCTTGTTTCTTGAGAAAGGTTGGTATCACTATATACTTTCCTTTCAGGACCACCTTGGCTGTGTTCCACAGATTTTGAATAGTTGTGTTTTCATTTTCATCTGTTTCCATGAATTTTTTCAATTCTTTTTTAATTTCCTGGTTGTGACCCATTCTTTCTTTAGTAGGATGCTCTTTATCCTCCATGTATTTGAGTTCTTTCCAACTTTCCTCTTGTGATTGAGTTCTAGTTTCTGAGCATTATGGTCTGAAAATATGCAGGGAATGATCCCAATCTTTTGGTACCGGTTGAGACCTGGATTGTGACCCAGGATGTGATCTATTCCAGAGAATGTTCCATGTGCACTAGAGAAGAACGTGTATTCTGTTGCTTTGGGATGGAATGTTCTGAATGTATCTGTGATGTCCATCCAGTCCAGTGTGTCATTTAAGGCCTATATTTCCTTGTTGATCTTTTGCTTGGAAGATCTGTCCATTTTAGTGAGGGGGAGTTAAAGTCCCTTACTATTATTGTATTATTGTTGATGTGTTCCTTCGACTTTGTTATTAATTGGTTTATGTAGTTGGCTGCTCCCATGTTAGGGGCATAGATATTTCAAATTGTTAGATCTTCTTATTGGACAGACACTTTGAGTATGATATAGTGTCCTTCTTCATCTCTTATTATAGTCTTTGGCTGAAAATCTAATTTGTCTGATATAAGGATTTCCACCCAGCCTTCTTCTGATGTCCATTAGCATGGTAAATTGTTTTCTACCCCCTCACTTTAAATCTGGAGGTGTGTTTGGGTCTAAAATGAGTTTCTTATAAGCAGCATATTGATGGGTTTTGGTTTTTTATCCATTCCAATACCCTGTGTCTTTTGATTGGGGCATTTAGCCCATTTACATTCTGGCTAACGATTGAAAGATATGAATATATATTGTCTGTAAGGTGACGGTTACTGTATATTGTCTCTGTTTCTTTCTGGTCTACTTCTTTTAAGCTCTCTCTTTGCTTAGAGGACCCCTTTCAATGTTCCCTATAGGGCTGGTTTGGTGTTTGCAAATTCTTTTAATTTTTGTTTGTCCTGGAAGCTTTTTATCTCTCCTTCTATTTTCAGTGACAGCCTAGCTTGATATAGTATTCTTGCCTGCATGTTTTTTTCATTTCATGCTCTGAATGTATCATGCAAGTCCTTTCTGGCCTGTCAATGTCTCTGTGGATAACTCTGCCGCCAGTCTAATATTTCTACCATTGTATGTTACAGACCTCTTGTCCTGAGCTGGTTTCAGGATTTTCTCTTTGTCAGGCGGGCTTGTATGTTTTACTGTTAGATGATGAGGTGTGGACCTATTTTTATTGATTTCAAGGTGGGTTCTCTGTGCCTCCTGAATTTTGATGCTTGTTCCTTTTGCTATAGTAGGTAAATCCTCTACTATAATTCACTCCAACATACGTTCTGCTCCCCTCTTTCTTCCGTATTCTTCTGGAATCCCAATTATTCTAATATTGTTTCATCTTACAGTATCATTTATCTCTTGAATTCTCCCCCTGTGGTCCAGTAGTTTTTTGTCTCTCTTTTGCTCAGCTTCTTTATTCTCCATCCTTTGGTCTTCTATATCACTAATTCTCTCTTCTGCCTCATTTATCAACTTGGTTAGATCTTAGTTCTTTCATTTCTCCAGAAAGGGATTTTATTTCTTCAGGAAAAGTTTCTCTAATATCCTCCATGCCTTTTTTGAGCCCAGCTAGCATCTTGAGAATCATTGTTCTCAACTCTAGTTCTAACATATTACCAATGTCTGTATTGATTAGATCCCTAGCCATCGGCACTGCCTCTTGTTCTTTTTTTTTGTGGTTTGTTTTTCTGCCTTGTCATTTTATCCAGATAAGAATATATGCACAAGAGAATAAAATACTAAAAGAGTGGCAAAGACCCCAGAAAAATGTACTCTAACCAATTCAGAAGAGATCCAAAACTGGGGGGAGAAAAAAGGGGGGAGAAAGTAGTAAAAATAATAAATAAATAAATAATTACACACACACACACACACACACACACACACACACACACGTATATATAAATAAATAATTATATACATATATAATTATTTATTATGTATTATGTATATATACATGTATATAATTAATTATATATAATATTAATATATATTACATATATACATATTTATTATATGTGTATATATATATTAGACTGGTGAATTGAACAGAGCCACCCACTTGATTTTGGGTGTCTTTTGGTCCCTTAGAAGATACTACCTCCCAAAATTTAAGGAAAGAAAAACTTATAAATATACAAAAATAAGGGTAAACACGATGAAGGGATAGAAAGACTGTAAAGATGAAAATTTTAAAAAATTTTAAAAAGGAATTGATAAGTTGGTTGGGGGAAAAAAAAGAGGAGGGAATGTACTCAGGCTGGAGATTAGAACAAAACCATGTGCTAGACTTGGGTTATTTTGATCTATTGGAAGAAATTGTATCCCAAAATTTTTTAGGAAAAAAAACCTATATGTATACCAAAAATAAGGTTAAGTACAATGAAGGGATAAAATATGACTATAACAATGAAGGTTTAAAACAATTTTCTTTTTAGAAAGTTATTGTTAAGATAAACTAATTAAAAAACATTAAAAGAGGAAAGAGGAAAAGTTGAAAAAATAAAATAAGAAAAAAACAAAATTAAAAAAATTTAACATTGCAAGACTGAAGGATCATTGGGAAAAAGCCATGAATTCTAGGTATGCTTTCCCCTAGCTCTGGAGTTCTGCCATTCCTCTTGATCAGTGAGCTTGGTCTTGGCTGGACGTTCTTGCTGATCTTCGGTGGGCAGGGTCTGTTGCAGAGATTTTCAAATGTCTTTGCATGAGGTGGAATTGCACCACCCTTGCCAGAGACTGGGCTAAGTAATCTGCTCGGGTTCACTCTCAGAGTTTTTGTTCCCTGAACACTGTCCATACCACTTTGGAGGATGGGAATGAAAATGGCAGCCTCCCAATCTCTGGCCCAGAGGAGCTGAGAGCTCAGGGCCCCACTCCTCAGTGTGCCCTCAGAGAAAAGCGGTCAATCACTCGCATCTCCCTGGTCTCTGGCCGCACTCCGAGCTCACCCAGCCTGTGATCAAACATTTCTATCTCTGACACATGGCCCTGTTTGGAGTCTCCAAACCCAGCAGGTTCCTGCCACACTGCTGCTCCTGGAGGAGGAAGGGGAGTCTCCCTGGATCTGCCACTTGTGGGGTCCCTGCTCAAAGAGTAGTGGCCTGACTGTGCCTTTAACGTATCCCTGACTGAGTGCCCCCCTCCTTGACTCCATCTCTGCAGCAGGCTTCCCTACTCCAATGCCTGTGAGCTCTGCCACACTCAGACACACTCGGTCTTTTTGTGACCCTGTGGGTCCTGAGACCATACTGTCCCTGCAAGGGTTCCACCCCTGCTTAGCCTCTGGAATGATGTTCCTCAGTGGAGCAGACTTCTAAAAGTTCTGATTTTGTGCTCCACTTTTCCAGCGCTTGCCAGGAACCAGCCCCTTCCTCTGCAGTCTATCTTCCCTTTGCTTCAGATTCACTGTTTCACACGTCCTACCTTTCAGAAAGTGGTCAGTTTTCTGGTTTCTAGAATTGCTGCTTTTCTCTTTGATTTCCTATTGAGTTTGTAGGTGTTCAGAATGGTTTGATACCTATCTAGCTGAACTTCTGGGATCTGGGATCTTTTCAGTCTGCTACTGCTCCACCATCTTGCCTGTCCTCTTAAACATCTACTCTTAACCTACCTACCCAACACAGTAAACTTTTTTATTAACATATAATGTATTATTTGTTTCAGGGGTACAAGTCTGTGATTCATCAGTCTTACAGAATTCACAGCACTTACCATAGCACATACCTTCCCCACTGTCCATCACCCAGACCCTGCATCCCTCCCATCCCCCTCCCCCCCAGCAACATTCAGTTTGTTTCCCCGAGATTAAGAATCTTTTATGATTTGTCTCCCTCTCTGATTTCATCTTGTTTCATTTTTCCCTCTGTTCCCCTATGATCCTCTGTCCTGTTTCTCAAATTCCTCATTGAGAGAGATCATATGACAATTGTCTTTCTCTAATTGACTTATTTCACTTAGCATGATACCCTCTAGTTCCATCGACATTGTTGCAAATGGCAAGGTTTCCTTTTTTGATAGCTACATAGTATTCCACTGTGTATGTGGAAACACACATACACACACAAACACACATACCACATCTTTATCCATTCATCTGTTGATGGACATATTGGCTTTTTCCATAGTTTGGCTATTGTGGACATTGCTGTTACAAACATTGGGGTACACGTGCCCCTTCAGATCACTACATTTGTATCTTTAGGATAAATACCCTGCAGTGAGATTGTTGGGTTGTGGGGTAGGTCTATTTTCAACTTTTTGAGGAACTTCCATACTGTTTTCCAGAGTGGCTGCACCAGCTTTTATTCCCACCAACAGCCAACACAATATTCTTAATCCTTATGAAAAAAAAATACGGAATTAAAATCACTTTTCTTAAATATTCCTTCATTCATCATTTTATTTGTATGAACCCATAATTATTTTTTATCTAAAAACTCGGTCCATTCTACTGTGGATGGCTCTTTTGATTATTTCCACTTTGAGACTACCATTAATAATACTGCTGTGAACATTCATGTCCTTTGGTGCATGGGCATGCACACTTTGTTGAGTCTGTACATTAGGGGCTAAAGACTATATGCATATTACCATTACCAGTTTTTCAAATAGCTGTTCTAAATTGCACAGGCACTTACAGTGTTACAAAAGTAAGACTTCCTTAGCCTTACCAGTAGTTCATGTTATTTTGTTTCATTTTGTTTTCATTGTAGTCATTCTGATGGGTATATAGTGGTAACAAATTAAGGTTGAATTTATATTTCCTTGACAATTAGTGAAGCTGAGCACATTTTTGTGTGTTTATTGTGTATATTTTTAAATCTTTCTCTGTGAAGTGCTTAGCTAGGTCTCTTGCCCATATTTCTTCTATTGACTTCTCTCTTCCTCTCTCTCATTGATTTGAGGGTATTCTTTCTATATTCTCTATAAAAACCCTTTAATTGAAAATGTGTTGTAGAAGTCTGCTTGAGGCTTCATTTTTATCCTCTCTGTGTGGTATCTTTTGATGAACACTTATTCTTAATGTACTCCAATTTATCAATATTTTCCTTTTTTGGATGTCCTTTTGTGTCCTGTTTAATATGGCTCTCCCTATCCCAAATCATGAATGTATTCTTCTTTGTTATTTTTTGAAAAGTTTTATTATTTTTGCTAGTCATTTAAAAATCTATATGAAATGTATTTTTCCCCCTGTGGTGTAAGCTAGAGGTCAATTTTCTTTTTCATGTATTTATACACAGGTGACCCAACATAATTTTTTTAAAAAGGGAAAATAAAGATAATTTTACTTACTTCTTCCCAATTTCTATGCCTCTATTCCCTTTTCTTGCCTGACTGTGCTGACTATAATGTGAAATGAAAGTGGTAAAGACAGATATCCCTGCCATCTTCCCAGTCTTAGATGCAAAGCATTCAGTCCTTTACCGTTAAATATGATGTTACAACTAAGGTTCTTTTTTCCATAGGTTCCCTTTGTTAGACTGAAGAAGGTTTCTTCTATTCCTGATGTTCTGAGAGTTTTTAATCGTTAAACTTTTTATATGTCAGTCTGTTTTGTTCTGTTAACATGGTGAATTATACTGGTGGATTTTTGAATGTTAAATCGAGGTTGCATTCCCAGGATAACCTCATTTGATCAAGATATGTTAGCCTTTGTATATATTCCTGGATTTAATTTGCTAATGTTTTATTAAAGATTTTACATCTCTGTTTTTGAGGGATATTGGTCTCTGGTTTCCTTTTTGGGGTAATGTCTTTATAAGATCTTGGTTTCCGAATAATGCTAGTCTCATAAAATGAGTTCAGAAGTGTTCCTTGCTTCTCTCTCCCTAAAAAGTGTTTTAGGACTTGCTGTTATTTCCCAAACGTTTGAGATGTGGTCATCTGGGCCATGACTTGTCTTTGTGAGAAGGTTTATAATTATAGATTCATTTTCACTATGTGACATAGAATTCCATCATTATAACTGAGCCAGTATTAATAATTTGTGTCATTCAAGAAATTTATCAGTGTCACCAAAGTAAACTGATAGTTTACTTTTTATCAGTAAACTGATATCATTGTCATAAATGCTATTGTCTTTTTTTTTTTTTTAACCGTCTATGGGATCTATACTGGTGTTCCCTCTTTCATTCCTGACATTGGTAATTTGTGTCTTCTCACTGATTTTCTAGATCATTCTGGCTGGAGATTTGTTAATTTTACTTATCTTCTCAGTTGGTTTTTTTATTTAGTTGATTTTTCTCTATTATATGTACATTTTTATTGGTTTCTGCTTGTATCTCTACTCTTTCTCTTCTTTGAAGTGGAAACTCAGAGAATTTGTTTTAGAAGAGATTATTATAAACAACTTCAGACCAGTAATTTGAAATCTTTGCTTTAATAGACAGTATATTACTAAAGCTATTAAAAAATGAAGTCCATATTAGACATTCACTTATAAAAGAAATTGAACTGAAAGATAAAATATGCCCATATCCGGGGTGCCCCAGACTGTTTAATGAGAACAGATCCTCAAAGGGCAATTATTCTCAGTAGTATAAAAATAATTCTAAAGAATAGGGGGAAAAACAAAAAAGAGGATGGGCATCTGGCTGGCTCAGCATCTGCCTTCAGCTCAGGTCATGATCCCAGGGTCCTGGGATCAAGACACACATCAGGCTCCCTGCTCAACAGGAAGTCTGCTTCTCCCTCTCCCTCTGCCTCCCCCCTGGCTCATTCTCTCTCTCAATTAAATTAATTAATTTTTTTTTTTAAAGAAGAGAAAATATTCTCCAACTTACATTGATGTTAGTATATTCTTAAGGCTAGAACTAGGTGAGAATGGTATGAAGAGGGCAAATTATAGGTTGATTTCACTTGCAAAAATCAACATCATGATAGGGTCAGGGCAAACTATGGTTTTAAAAATATCAACAGATTCGTTCCCATTAACCCGTTCTTTCATTTTTAATATTGTTTATTTGTGCCTTCTCTCTTTTGTTTCTCTTAGTCATTCTCATTGGCTTTTCTGCTTGATTGATTTTGAAGAAACAATTTTTGGCTTTGATGCTTTCAGCTGTGGCTGTAATTCCATTATTTAAAACTGTCTTTTTCAGGGCGCCTGGGTGGCTCAGTGGGTTAAGCCTCTGCCTTCAGCTCAGGTCATGATCTCAGGGTCCTGGGATCGAGCCCCGCATCGGGCTCTCTGCTCAGCCGTGAGCCTGCTTCCCCCTCTCTCTGCCTGCCTCTCTGCCTACTTGTGATCTCGCTCTCTCTCTGTCAAATGAATAAAAATAAAATCTTAAAAAAAAAACAAAACTGTCTTTTTCTTTCCATTTGGTTTATTCTTTATTTTTCATCTCTTAAAAAAAAAAAAACACTTAGAAGCATTTTTAGCGTCTTTATTACTGAAAATTTCAAGCATACCCAAAAATAGATTGGTATAATGAACCCTCATATACATGTCAACTACTTTATGTAATCAGCAATATATTGTCATTTTGTTTAAGCTATTCTTTTTAAAATTTTACTTTATACTGAGAAGCAACTTCCAAATATCATGCTATTTCTTATGTAAGTATGTCAGTGTGCCTCTTTAACAAAGAGAAACTATTAAATATAATCACCCTATCATCATGCCTAACAAAATTAATAAATTCCACTTAAAATTTTTTTTAATTTTTTCTGTGTTCCAGGATTCACTGCTTATGCACCACACCCAGTGCTCCAGGCAATCCATCCCCTCCTTAATACCTACCACCCTAGCCACGTTGAAAACTTTTCAAATATCTAAAAAAAAAAAAAAAAAAAAAAAAAGTTTTAGGAGACCATTTGTTTGCAATAGGATCTAAATTGTGCCCACACATTGCATTCACTTATTGTGAACATAGGATTCTTATTTTATAACTGTCCCTCCTTTTTACCTTTTTATTTCAAGTCCTTTGAATTTGGGGAGAAACTGAGTTACATTTTACCATACAGAATCCTACATTCTGGAATTCTCAAGTTACTTCCATGTGCTATCACTTGTTTCTTCTTTCTCTGAGTTTTCAGTAGTTAAATGTAGAGATTTGATTGGATTCAGGATCAGTTTTTTGGGCAAGACTATTTTAGAGGTGATGCAGTGAACTCATTACCCATTTGCATCACATTGTGGGAAACATGATGTGTATGCTGGGAGGGTTCAGGTGACAGCCCCTTCATCCCTCCTTTGTAAAAGCCTCCATTACTTTTTATTTGATCTTTTCCCCACTGATTGCACATTTTCTTTTTTAAATATAAAAATTGAAGTTATAAAATATATTGCAATTTTTAAAATTGTGTAATTATACATGTGATTTGTTCTTTGATATGTGCGTTTTTTAGATACAGGCTTTAATTATTTTTTAATTTTTTATTATTTATTTATTTATTTGCCTAATGTGTATGTGTGGAGCTTTTGTTTAACTTTTTCTTATTGATTTTAATTTATTATTTGTACTGTGGTCAGAGAATAAGGAGCATATTAATAATCTCTTTAGGATTTAATGAGGTTGTTTTATATCATAGTATACGTCACATCTTTTTTCTTTGTATGTAGCTTTTCTTGTGCTTTTTATGTCCTTGTTTGCTTATAAAGTTGTCAGGTGCCAGTTGATGTCTATTTGAACTTTATGCCAAACTTTCCAGTTGTATTATTTAAATACCTTATATCCTTTATTCCACAATATCGTTTATTAGGAAAAATGTTTGAAAATCTCTCATGATGATGGTGGATTTCTTAATCTCTCTTTGTAAAGGTATCCATCTTTTATATTCAGAGGCTATGTTGTTAGGTACATAGGTTGGTAATTATTACATCTTTCTTTAAATTGTTCTTTTTGTCATTATGTCATTTGTGGCCATTTAATTCCCTAATACCACCTTTTTTAAATTAGTCTATTTTGTATATAACATAGCTCTACAAGTTTTTAGTTTTTGCTCAGCATCTGGTAATGTATCTTTCAGCTTTTTCATTTTAAGCCTTTCAGGGTTGTCATGTTTTAGATATGTTTCTTATAAAAGAATACATTACAGTTGGATTTTTTTTATCTAGAAACTCTGCTTTTAATTATTTTCCATAAAAAATGGAAACTCTTTAGCACATTTTTTTAAAAAAAGAATACCTTTATTGAAAGTATCTTAACCATAAGTTGAGTAAAGCTATTTTTTTTTTAAGATTTTTATTTATTTGACAGAGAGAGAGAGATCACAAGTAGGTGGAGAGGCAGGCAGAGAGAGAGAGAGAGAGAGAGAGGAGGAAGCAGGCTCCCCACTGAGCAGAGAGCCCGATACGGGGCTCGATCCCAGGACCCTGGGATCACGACCTGAGCTGAAGGCAGAGGCTTTAACCCACTGAGCCACCCAGGTGCCCCGAGTAAAGCTATTTTTATATAAAATGTTGTCATTACAAATAATTATCCCATTATATATTATAAATTATCTTTTTTTTTGCTTTAAATAACAAGTGTCTACACTTATCATTTATTTCCTCCCCTTGACATTTACATATTTTAAACAATAATCATTGGTGTTTTCACCTTCTTTGAACTTTTTGTCTTAAGCTTCAAGTTAAGCATCACTTTTATTTATTTTAGGTATCTTCTGTCAAATCATTGACCCTAAAATTTCTAATGCTCTTTTGATATTTAGTATATAATTATATTGTACACTTGAATTATGTTTGAAGGTATTAATTTTTTACATTCATCTTAGGAATAAAGTATAACAATTATATTTTTCCATTATTTTCTCATAGTTATAAACAACTGGGTTGATTTGATAAGCTTTTTTTATTAGACATTTCTTTCACATTACATAAGCCATTATATTCTAGGCTTTAAAATATGGTCAGAATTGTTCATTGCAGAAAAGAACCTGGAGTGCTGAGAAACAATGAAAGGTCAAGTTTAACACCTTGTACAACTTGTGGTGATGCTGTTGTTTACATGGAACGTATTGCTTTATTAGCTGTAGAAGTTTATTAGTGAGTGCAGATTACCATTACTCAGGATAGATTCTGGCCCTTTGAGTGAAGAGGAGCTGGTCTAATTAATGATGGCACTTCTAACCTCAATTAATTTGTTATTTTAGTGAAGACTTCAATAAGACGTATTGTTTTTTCTCTCAGGTGATAGTAAATATTACAGAAATAGTACAAAATGAAGTGCAACTCTTTGGAAAGCCTTATAGTGTGGACATATTTACACGACAGAAGCATTCTAAGTGGACTCTCTTGTGGCCTCTTTATTTTCTAGGAACAATCACATAGAATATGAGAGGCAGGAATAAACAAGTCACTTATGTGGGAGCAATTACAGAGGCCTCTCTTCATACTGCCTCAGAGACTAAGACATCTAGTTGCACTTAGTTCTGCATGGTTTGAGTTACCTCTGGATCAGTTCTGTTCCCCTTTTGAAAATTTTAGTTACTGTGGCCATGTTTTGGTTATTAAATATTTTGTCATATTTTCAAAGTAATGAATCCCCTACTACTTTATGTATTTCATTACATTGGAGACACTCTATGGGGTACTCCTGAAGTAGAGTCTTCACTCAAAGTAGGGTCTGCTGTAATTATAAAATAGAAGGGAGATCTAGGACCAGCCCACTGCTCTCCCAGCAGTGTAAACCGCACTGGATGAATAAGCCCGTAAATGGTCCGACTTGTCTGCATTTCTAGCCTCTGCAAGGTCTAGTGGCTGAATAAATTGTGTGATTCAAGGAATACAACAATTTAAAACCAGATGCTTAGGCCACTAAGCCATTTCTTCTGGCACATTGTGTAAAGCATGAAGTTGCAAATATAGCAGATAATTGAAATTTAGATTTTAGATATGGACATTCTTAGCAGCCCTCCTTTGGCTTTTTTTGCTGAGAGTCTTTTTTTTTTTTTTAAAGATTTTATTTATTTATTTGTCAGAGAGAGAGAGGGAGAGAGAGCAAGCACAGGCAGACAGAATGGCAGGCAGAGGCAGAGGGAGAAGCAGGCTCCCTGATGAGCAAGGAGCCCGATGTGGGACTCGATCCCAGGACGCTGGGATCATGACCTGAGCCGAAGGCAGCTGCTTAACCAACTGAGCCACCCAGGCGTCCCTTTTTGCTGAGAGTCTTAGAAGTATATTTAACAGTTCATGTTAATGCAGTCAAAATTAAGCCTTTGTGTGTGTGTGTGTGTTTTAAGTTCTTTTTCAACACGGAGAGTATTAATGATAAAAACAAAGGAAAATTGTCTAAACTTAAAAGTGTGTCCAAACTGAAGATGGAAAATATTCTGTTTCTTTAAGGAAATAAAGTTTTGAGTTCTCTTTTTGGTGTCTTTTAAATTTCAGCTTAAAACACACACATTTCACACACACACGTACATGTACTTGTTCCTCCATTGATTAAAAGTGTCATTCTTCTTTGTCCATCATATAATGTACTTTCCATAAATTAGCTGCTTCATTTCTTCTTTTTATGCTAATCAAATTATAGTGATCTTTCGGCTGAAGTGGGGCATGGGACTTGGCATTCTATAATCCTGGCAGCCCTGTAGCTAGCTTTTTTAAGAAGTCATCCACCATGGCAATTTGAGCCGTAAATTTTCTCCTTTTTTTCTTGCTGTCTTCAGTATCATGGACAAAAATGGTCATATTTTAGTAGGTTCTCTACACTTCACAAAACATCTTTTTAATGAGATTATTTGAGTAATGCAAGAGATAAAGTTAATAATGTGTTGAAACAACATTGCTTTATCAAAAAATAGGTGGAGAAAAGTAAAATTTTATCAGAAATGGTGGTGTGAAAAGGCACCAGCCTGGACTGAATGTCACCATTTCATTAGTGTTAATGTTAGATGTTTCAGATGACAAAGTAATATGGCAAATGGTAGCATCAAAGACACAAACAAAACCTCTACCAGATTTAAAGTGATGCTGATCACACTAGCTGTTGAAGGTAGGAGCAGGCAGAATGGGTATGGCATCATTCCATGCAGAAAATCATGTCTTGACTAGAAGCCATACCTAAGAAATTCTTAAAGCATGGCTTCAAATGTGACTGTGGAAGTACTGTGGACAGTAAGGTTAGACCAACTGTTCTAGTCCAGAGCAGTGGTATATTTTGAGAGATATTTTTATGTGGAAGTGTCCAGATGAATATGATTCTAAGAGACAATAAAATGCATGGCATCAAGCTTTAAAGAGTTTAAACTGTAAACCAAATGACTACCAAGTTTTTGCATGGAGGCTCTAACTCTTGGACACTTGCTAGTCTTTCCAGGAACAGACCCCCACATTGAGAAGTCATCATTAGTTCCCTCATGGAACCTGAGGGTAATGATAGAAAACACACCCAGTGATACATTTGACAGCTGTACAGAGTCAATTCTTACCGAGGTAAAGATTACAACAGAGTTTGGACTTAAGTGAGGAAATGAATTCAGATAAGACAAGAAGTCTAGAAGCATGAACACGTTGAGGATTGACTTATTCAGGTGGACAGGAAAAGAATAAGTTGATTGGTATATTGCTTTGTAAAAGAATAGGGTGCATTGTGATAACTTGGATTTGGGAAATGACTGAATTGTTTTGAAAAATAATGAGAAAAAAGCCAACAAATTTCCCTCTGTGTCAAGTCATTTGGAACCATAATCACAAGAATATGAGAGAACTGTTGTGAGGGAGGAAAAATTTCCTCTACCCTCAAAGATTCTTCTACCTGGACTAAGAATTAAATTGATAAGAGACAAAATAATGGGAGAAAATCTTACTTAATAGTGTGCATAGGGAGATTCACACAGATATGGGAAATTCTAAAGACATTTAGGCAACAGAATGCTTATATGAGCTAAGGAGAGGCGGTAGGAGTCTGAGGGTACAAAGAAGAGAAAGACCATTTATTAGCAGGAAGGTGAAAAGAGATGTTTGGAAAACAAAGTTTACCCTATTATGTAGATAAGTTTCTTAGGTAAAGAGGAATCTCTATCAATAACTCTCTAGTAGGAGCAGGAAATTGAAGAGGAGGAACAGAGCTTTTCCTGAGTCTGCTGGGTTTTGATTGCTTTTAACTCAAATAACGTTCATGCCAAAGTGACCCATCTTGTGGTGGCCTGTTCTCGGTTCCCCTATTTAAAAATTGGCCCTCAAGTTTCACCCTTTTTGGGGGGCTAAAAGTCTGACAACAGAATGGGACAAATTCACATTACATTAATATAGATGGTTACTGACTCATTTTTTTCCCTTTCTAAACTCCTTTCTATGACTCTCTGCTTCTGGTCAACTTCTTTGTCCCTCTACTGTTGTAGATTCCCATGGCTGAGGCCAAAGAATCAAACTGATAAAAGACATAACAAAAGAAAAAACAGTTTTAGTTACATAATGCACATGCTTGCATAAGAGTTCGAAAAATGTGGCTCAAGGAGGTAGCCAGATGGGTGAGGCTTATATACCATTTAGGGCTAAACAAGGAGAAAGCATTGGGGGGTTCTGAACCTGGGAAGCATGCTTTGGGAAGGTAAGAAGAAGAAATGTGTGGTAAAGAAGTGTTGCCTTGTTATGCAGATAAGAATCAAGTGATAAGAGTTGTCTCCTGGATTAGCTGTCTTCTGCGTAGGAAGGCATCTTTACAAATGGAAATTTCTTTTATAAAAGAGGAAATTTGTACTTTACTTTTAGGCATTAGGATGAGCTAAAGAGCTTTTCCCAGCATCTGCTTGTTCTCAATTGTCTTTAGCTCACAATAGTCCTTTTTGCCTCAGTAGCATATTTTGGAGTGGCACATTCTGATACTCTTTCACATCAATAATATAGATTTATACAACTAACTGCTGACTTCATGCTGCAAAGTATATAGAATGCTGCAAAACAGATGCCCTCTCTTCTCTACAAGCCCCAAATCTTGGTACCCAGCCATGAAACCATGTGCCATCTTGATGAGTACATCTTACCGTCAGACTGGGGAGAACAAGGAAATACACACAAATTGCTTGCCCTGATTCTTTTCACTGTCCATGGCACTTCAGCCTACCGCTCTGTACCAGCCAGCAAATCATTGTCTGTTTCTCTTTCTGCTAAGTGGCTTCGTTTATTAGAGCAGAGGGTAAGACTGAGTGCACTATTTTGTTCCTGGTCTTTTCTCCAGCGAAAATCCTAGCCATTACCCTTTCTGTATGCATGTATTTCCATCTTGAAGAATGAATAAAAATTAAGATTTTCCTTATTGTCATATTTGATCATCCCTTAGAAAAAGGTCACCCACCGAAAGTTAACCAATATATTTGATTATATAGACCTATTATTTTTGTTTCCTGTTGCCATTCCCTTCTGAAGAGCTCTTAAATGCTGTAATTTTAATCTGCTGTGATTGCCTCACAAGTGAAGAGGTCATTTGCTGTATTTTGTAGAGGCACATCACCTGAGTGCCCTCAGTGACAGTAGAAGTATTTCCCTTGTAATAAGGAGCGAAGAGAGGGGTTTCCATCACCACTCAGTTTAAAAACTCTCATCTGTCAGGAAGCATGCATTTTTCTGTGCGACCCTGGGAGTTCATTAAAAGTGTGAGATTGCGTCACTGATTAGCCATGGCTGAGGGCCTGGGTGATGATGTTGTGGCAGCAACCTTAACAGAAATTGAATAAAAAGAAAATCTCTATTTTGTTCAGGCCAAGGGAGGCTTTGATTAGAACTCTTTCTCCTTTTTCACTTGGGACTCTGTTTTGTGGTGTCATTGAGGAAGTGATCTGGTATAGATTTGAAAAAGGACCACTTCATTTTTTTTTTACCCTTCTATTAAACTGCTCATTTATTAAAAATATAGTTCAGGAAACATTCAAATATTTGTAAGTATTAATAAACCGACATTATGCTGAGTGATTAGAAAGATACAGTTTCCTTCAGTATGTTATTTCTGTACGCAGTTATGAAAAGGTGAGCTGCCCCACATTTCCGTGGGAGGGAGGGTAGAGGTACGGCCTAGTTCACAGGCACCAGGATGGATGAGTTGGTTTGTTCATTGATTTATTTGTTCTATAAAGATGAGTGTCCACTGTATACTGATAAAACTCAAGCAGGGAACCTAATGTAGACTGGCATGGCTTGCTTTCTTCCAACTTTGTCAATTTGAAATCATGTGAGCTTTTGTAAGAATTTCATATGACATTGATCAGATAGCCTTTACTGAATGTAGTTACTGTGTTCCTGAAGCCTAATGAAAGTGGAGGTGGTAGAGGTGCTGGGTCCCCCAATAATGGGTCCATGGTCAAAGGAGCGAGACTGATACAAAGTGAAGGTCAAGCAAAGCTTTATTTCACGCCAAGCATCAAGAATCAAACCGACGTCAAACAGACCGGTCGGGGCCACCCCTTACAGAAAGGGCGACCACTCCCTGCCTCACAGACTAACTTATAGAGCAACGGCCATGTGGTTGGGCCTTGCCACACACAGGTGGCCAATGAGATTGTAACACACAGAGAAAGCTGCACAGTCCTGCTAGGTCACACACGGGTGGCCAATTGAATTACAATTCACCCCATAGTAGTTATTTGAACTAGCCTATCACCTTGGTCAGAATTGGCACCCAAAAGGTGCCCAAAAGGCAGGGCCCACACTCCTTGGTAGCTAGGGAGACAGTATGAGCACTTTATTGATTGGACGTCTCCATCTGACCCAACTCATCCCTGCCTCCGGGCTGTTATCTCCACCTGACCTGACCCACCCTTGTATTTGGGCTTTGTTACCTGGGACTGGTTTCCCTGACTTGCTTTCAAGTAAGTTCCCCTGGGGGTGGGGGGGCAGGGTCCATTTAAGTTTTACTGCATAAACAACAAAATGGCTGTTCAACCGGGGTGGGGCCGCTCTGGCTGAATAGGCCCTTACAGAGGGGCACCTGGGTGGCTCATTTGTTAAGCGTCTGCCTTCAGTTCAGGTCGTGATCCCAGAGTCCTGGGATTGAGCCCTGCGTTTGTCTCCAGGCAGGAGGCCTCCTCCCTCTCCCACTCTCCCTGCTTGTGTTTCCTCTCTCGATAGCTCTGTGTCAAATAAATAAAATCTTAAAAAAAAAAAAAAAAGAATAAAAGTGGAAGTGGTAGAGAAATTGGCAATGATACCCATGCTATGGGAAGGTTGGCCCTGTGATTCTGGGAAGTTCTTCATGAAGCTGGTTTGTAGCTCTTATGTAAGAAGAATCAGAAGTTCTAAACCATCTGCCAGTTTCATCCTCTACCAGTCTTTAATTGCTTAAATTTTCTTGTCCCATGGAATTGCCCCATTAGCTATGCTCATTTGGTAGATCTGGATGGGAGTCAAAGGTTAACCCAGGCATGCCATTTGGATTAAATCATCACTATCTAATAGAAGCAGTTCTAAAAATGTGAATTAAGAAATCTGTGGAGTATGGGGTGCCTGGGTGGCTCAGTGGGTTAAAGCCTCTGCCTTTGGCTCGGGTCATGATCCCAGGGTCCTGGGATCGAGCCTGGCATCCAGGCTCTCTGCTCAGCAGGGAGCCTGCTTCCTCCTCTCTCTCTCTGACTGCCTCTCTGCTTACTTGTGCTCTCTGTCTGTCAAATAAATAAATAAAATCTTTAAAAGAAAAAAAAAGGAAATATGTAGCACCTTTGCCACATATTCTAGTAATTGCTTGGAGGCAGTGGTTGGAAGAGATTTAAGAATCAGAGGCTAGAATTTGTCAATCTCAGAATAGCCACAAATGGACCAGTAGTCAAGAACATCACACCTTTAGTACTTACAGATTTAACATTTGAAATTTCATATATACTGCATGTAAGCCAAAGGTCCAGAACATGTAATAATTTGTAATTTTGCAATGGCGCAATGTGAGTCACTCACACTGAGAAGTTCAGAAGCTAATCACTTAGCTTGTCAAAGAGGCTTCAGAAAAAGATTGCAACGTCTGCTGACAGGTGTTGAAGGGATGTTTGTCTGTACCGTGCCTCTCCCCTCCCTGGAGGTTCTCAGGGGAGTAGATGGGCAGTGTGATCAGTAGGGTACCCTCCCAAATCCACTCAGGCCTTTTATCTGTAGCAGCCACCACCTGTCCTGTTCAGATACTGTCCCGTGTAGCAATCACTACCTAAGGAATCTCTGAAAACATTTAATATTCCTGTAAGACAAATCTCATGATTCTGTCCAACATATGGACTTAGATTAGCAGATGGATGTCCCATCTGAACCTTGAGATCATTGTCAAGATTGAGGAGTTTTGAAAGCCCTGAAAATTTTATGCACAATTCTATGTGTATATGCATATATATATATATCTGTATTGGGAGATGAATCATTACCCTTAGTATTGCAGATGAGACTATGATTAAAAAAAAACAACTAAAAATACTGCTTCAGATGAAGAATAATTTCTGTTAGTCGACTTGCTTATTCAACTGTTACATGCAAGAAAGGTCAAGATTGGGGAAAGAATTGCACTACAGTTGGGATCTGACTGGTGCTCAGTTGAGTTGAATTTTGGAGCATACACAGATGAATATTAGTGAGACCAGCTGCTACTCCCTTCTCTCTGGCCTCTCTGCTCCTTTCTCCCCAAAAGGAGCTCATTAAGGAGAGGAGTATATACGTTTTTATCCCCACTACTTAGCATAGTGCCTGGCACAATGGAAACCCACAATAAGTGTGTGTGAACTGAATGAATCCTGTTTGGCTCATGGGTTTGCTAGCCCTGGCTAACATATCATTTAGTATGTTTTGATTCACAAGAATGCGCGTAATAAGGACTTAGGTTGGCCCCTCCCTTGGCTTCCTGTATTTGATTTTGCTTTTGGTTCTTGCTTCCGAAACAGAAGCAAGAAGATACTGAGTGGAGTGAAGGTGTAAGGATACTGCAGAAGTGAAAATCAACCAGGATGAGAACAAGAGATGAGGCATGGGGGGAAGTAGATAAATAAATTAGTTAAAATAATGGGGCTGGAGGAAATGCTAGAGGACTAACGCAAAGATTGATTGGTGAAGGCAATGAGAAGGCGATGGCAAGGAAGGATGCCACAGGTTATAAACGAGGAAACAAAATCTCAGTGTAGAAGCAGCTCTAGGTTGAAGGTTGGGAGCATGAAGATAATGGACATGTCCTACTTCAGAGGGATGCTGAGTAAGTGGGTCCCCTGGGGAATGTCAGTTTTCATTTAAATCTAGGTGGTAGAGAGGATAGTTGAAGAAATTCTTGAGCTTGTGAAAGAGTTTCAGGGCATTCTCACAAATAATGGAGGAGGAGGTAGATTTGGAGGTATTTAAGAAGGGATGTACCGTTGAAGGATAAGGAGGTGCCCAAGGAGGGGGGAACAATGGGAGAAAGGCCATTGAGTCAAGAGGTTTTTTGTCACCTTGACCTGTGTTTGGATCTAAAGAAGTGAGAGAGCTGGAAGAGAAGGGGATAGTGAATAAAAATTACAGAGAGCTTTGCTACAGTAGTGGGGCCTTGCTCACGGTCCTGCCTCAGGTGCAAGGTCACTGTCTTTCCCATGATCAATACTCTCCTGTCTAGAGGTTTCAGCATGATGGGGTTTCTTTCCCAGCTGGCAAGAGCCTGAAAAACTCAAGCTTCCAGTGACCATGGAATTTAGATGGCTTTAAATATTGGTTTAGAAATATTTTATAAATAATGGAAGTCATTTTACATTGCATTATGATAAATAAAATATAAAGGCATATATAAAGAATCGTAACCAGCCAGGTACAAATTGGTGCATCCTTTTACTTCAATTATTTTAATCCATAAATAAAGATTAGCTTTCAATTCTGCTTTAAATTCTCCTGCCAGAGATGCCTCTGGCAACAGTTTCAGCTAGGTTGCAGCTTTGAATGTAAAGACAGTGTCACAGTCATCTTTGAATCCCCCCATAGTCTCGTGTAATACTCTGCACGTTGTAGAGCGTTCACCAATGTTGAGATACATACATATTATGTTTTTATCGAATGTTACCTAAGAGACTTTACAGTAAAGGATTTCTAGGGAAAGGATTTCTTTATCCAGTAAACACCTCTAAAGTGAAATATTTATCGTATTTCAGACCTGTGCTAGGCGACAGGTATACAAAACTAGAAAAGACACATTCCCCACCCCCAGGATGTCAGAACCAAGCAAGGGAGACGGACCTACAAAGGAATCCTTGCCTACCCTGAAATGAATATGGAACTTTTGTACGGCACTAACATGGCCTGAGGAGCAAGACTACATCTATGTAGAGAGCTCAAGGAGAAGTGCCCATTCTGTTAAAGGATGTTGAAGGTAGGATAGATGTTTGCCAGAAAAGCAGTGGTGGTCTATGCAGCTGGTGTGTCTAGACATTTGTTGAGTATCTACTCTATGCCAAGCATTGTTCCAGTTTTTGGGGATATATAAGTGAAGAAAACCACAGCCCACTTGGAGCCTACATTTTAACTATTGATATCTAGACCAATGAGATCTTCTTAATGGGGCAGAACTTCCCCCCACACCTCAGGTACTGTACAGTTTTAAGTAGAGAACATTTGTATCTGAGCAGAAACGCATGGTGCCTTCCTTATATGATCTGGTCTCGTTAGTTATAGCTACTTTTGCTGAATCTCCCCAACTCTCTATTGTATCTCTCTATCTAGAGAAAAACAAAACAAAAGCATACTTTTTTGCTGACTGTGACTCTTGACTACAGCTGTTCTCTGGGGTTCAGACCTGTGCACTTTCCTTAAAGTTGTTTCCACATGCTGTTAACACCCAAGATGGCACAGCCGGCTCTGCCTTGCCCTGCTGCTTTCCTTGTGCGGTACTATTCCTTCTCCTGCTGTTCCTCATTCTTCACATATGTCATGGCCAAGATTGCTTCAAGTGCACCTTACGTTGTCAGAGAAGATCCTTCCCCAATGTTTATTTTCAATTGGTCTTTATAATATAAGCTAGTGAGATCGCTTTTTCGAAACTAGAGGCTTCCAATAAAGGTGTCATGGAGTGAAATGCAAGAATGACAAAGTGAATGGCAAAATGATTGTGTGGAAAGATAGATGGAGGTCATGGGAGAGAGGCAAGTGTGCATGGCAGGGTGAAGGGAGTTGGGGCCTGGATGAGAGGAGAGTAAAATGCTTATGGGATGAGGGCAATGGAAGGACATTTTTTTTAAGTCCTTGAATGTGCCTTATTCATGAATGAAGATAGGTTGTAAGCTTGGTGCTCCCATCTGATCATTATAAAGGATTTTCAACATTTTTTACTTCCTTTATTTTGAACATCTTTTTGAAAGGTTCTACTAAACCAAGCATACACATAATGCCCTGTGCTTTTTTTCCCCCCCTTGCTAAAACACATCTTTATGGACTTGGTCTGTGGATTCAAAATTTTCCACATCCCATTTTCACAGTGAAGGTTTTCATAATGAAGACCAGGAGGAAAGTGTGCCTGTGGCAGCAAGAGTGAGGTGCTCGTGCAAATGAGAAGTATGCCTTTAATAATCTGTCCTTTTATCTTTATACTCTCTCCCAGCCAAACCTGAAAGTCCTACAGCTTTGCTTAAATGCCTGTGGTACATTTACCTGAGTCAAACTTGATTGAAATGTATTTCAGGGGGCGACTAGGTGGCTCAGTGGGTTAAAGCCTCTGCCTTCGGCTCAGGTCATGATCCCAGAGTCCTGGGATAGAGCCCCAAATCAGGCTCTCTGCTCAGCAGGGAGCCTGCTTCCTCCTCTCTCTCTCTGCCTGCCTCTCTGCCAACTTGTGATCTCTGTCAAATAAATAAATAAATAAATCTTAAAAAAAAAAAAAAAAAGAAATGTATTTCAGCCAGCAAAGTGAAAACGATTAAGCTAGAAATTTTTTGTAATTGATGACCAGCTTTGGGTGATGGTTTGTAGACACATGTGAAGCCCCAGTGCCATCAAACTGTCCCTTTTTGCAGTCCTATATTCTAAATATTTGGGAAGATGGTACAGTTTAAGTAGATTAAACGGAAGAGCAGCAGATGTTTACAATACCTTTGAGCCTATGTTTTATGGTGGGAGCGTGATCTCAAGCAGACCCTTACCGGAGTGTGTGCTGTATCGTTCAATATTGTCACCCTTTCAGAAATAGACAGTGTCACCTTGGGCCTCAGCATTAAGCTCCAGTGGTTTTGAAGTGGCTAATAATATAGAAAAGTAGGGAAAATCAGCTACAACTGGCTGGGGGCAAGAATCTATAAGTCAAAGTGGTCATTATAAGTATGTGTCAGTGTTGGGAAAAAAATACATGTGTTTCCTACTTTTCATTTCAGCACTTTTTGAAATGTGTTGAGTGTGAGTAAGAAAGAGTGGACATTAAAATAAGGGTTGCAGAATCCCCTTGTTGAACTTCTGAACTCCCACATTTCTATGAATTTTAAAGCAGTCTTTCACTGATGTGTTTGCTTGGGAAGCAGCAACCCATTGGTGTTGGTTGGGCTTCTGTGGAAAGATCAGAACAGGAGACACGCTGTTCCTCACATCAATGGTGTTTTTCCTTTGATACCTCAGTGAGATTGGTCAGTGTATCTATTCTCAGATCTCACAAACAAAACAGAATCTACTCCCCTGCCCCCATGCTCTTTAAACTCCTACGGGGTTTTAACTCCGTGGTATCAGGCTTAGTCAAGACCACTTTAAAATTCATACTAGAGGGGTGCTTGGGTGGCTCAGGGAGTTAAAGCTTCTGCTTTCGGCTCAGGTCATGATCTCAGGATCCTGGGATCAAGTCCCACATCAGGCTCTCTGCTCAACAGGGAGCCTGCTTCCCCCTCTCTATCTGCCTGCCTCTCTGCCTACTTGTGATCTCTGTCAAATAAATAAATAAAATCTTTAAAAAAAAATTCCTACTAGAAACACATAAGCAACACACACACACACACACACACACACACCCCCCCACACACCCACACACACACACACACCCCCCCCCCCCCCCCCCCCCCCAGCGGGTAAAATGTGTAAAGGGTCTACATTTTTAAAAAAATATATATTAAAAAATTTTTCACTGTCTTCTCAGACCTAACTCAGAATACTGGGAAATCATACCAGTGAATTCTAACTGTGCTAATTAACCATAAGAAGGAAAGGAAATATCCAAAAAAGATCATAGAAAATAACAAGATAATGAGGTATAGATGGGAGGGTTAGGTTTTAAGTGTGCTTTACCTCATGCCATAGATTTGTTCCTCAAAAGTTATTTAGAATCCATATGTGAAGAAAGTATAAAATTATATATTTCTGTGAGAATTTGCTTCTCAGGAGAAGCCTTCCAAGAAAGCATTTGTTCAAATGAATAATCACCTCTTAATTGATCTCTTGGAGAATTTTTCTAAGTATGTTTCTTCAGTGGGGGCTTTCCTGCCTTACTATGTAGTGTACCTTCACTGAGTCCAGGGACATTTTAGATCTGGAATGGAAATAGAAATCTTCCTATCTCCATGTTACAGATAATGAAAGTGAGAGCCAGGAAATTAGGCATCCAGTCACTAGGCAAAGCAATGGGAGAACTTCTATTGGAAACGTTCTCCTTTGTCTTAGACTGGAGCTTAATTTTACTACGGTACCTTAGTTTCCCCCCTTTAAAATTTATTTTTATTAAATCTATTAAAATCATGCAATATGTCTTGGACACAGACCAGATGAAGAGAAGATATAGCCAACTCTATGTTGGTGGGGTTTAACCTGGGCAGAACATCATTCATAACTGTGCTCTCTGGGGGACAGTCCACTGGAAGATTGCTGACTTTTAGTGTATTTTATAAAGTCCAGAATTATTTCAGTCCTGTCCAGATTTACCCCATGTCTATTCCAGTAACTTACTCTTGGCTTGGCAGTATGTGTGTATGTGTGCACGAACACCTCATAGCCAAGATTTGGGGACTAATTATTTATGATCTAATTAATTGTGTTCTGCCAAAATAACTTTTTGTTTAAAAAATGGAATTATTAGAGCTCAGTCTTCAGAATAATGAAACACTTGATAGATTTTCATAGAAATCATTTCTTTTAATTTTCATGATAGGATGTTATTTCTTTATTCTATTTGCATTAAATCTGTAACTGAGAGATATTTCAATGTAAATATAGTTAACATGTTTGTATGCAGACCTAAATCTCAGGAGACATAGGTCCTACGTAATCTTAGTTCTGTCTTTGACCCTTCATTTCACCTTGGACATGACATTAATCATTTTGTTTTGGATATGTCCATGCATAAAATTAAAATAAGAATGCCAAGAAATTATCTAGGATTGTCATGAATATGCATCTAGTTATATATGAAATATTTTAAGATCTTTGAAAGAAAGAAAATATACTCAAGACCTTATTAGAGTTTTTGTTAATGTCATTGAATGAAAACAGGATCAATAAAATGAATGATAAGGTCAGCATTCATTAAGTCAGTACCTATGACCGTGGTACTCAGAAGAGAGCACTGAACCAAAAATCGGGAATCCTGGATTCTGGATTTGTTGCTGTCACAATAAGTAAAAATGGCTAGTCACCTCATCGTTCTGGGTCTCCGTTTTCTTAGCTATAAAATGAATGGACTGGCTCATCAGTGCCGTTCTTTCCAGTGCTTAATTAATATTGTTAAGAGTTTCTGAAGATCTTCAGTAGTTACTGTAGGTCACTGTTTCCCAAAGTGTGGTTCCTTGACTAGAAGCAGCAGGAACTTGTTAAAAACGCAAATTCACAGGGCTTACCCTAGATCTCCTGCGTCAGAACCTCAGCCCCAACAATCTGTTTTCACAAGGCTCCAGGTGATTCTGATGTAGGCTAAAATTTGAGGATCTCTGTTAAAATTGTCCTTATTCTTAAGAAACTTAAAATTTAGCACTTTTCAATCTCCAATTTTCTTGCCTATTTCTAGACGTATGGATATATAGTCTAATATATATTTATAAATAAAAATAGGAAAAAATATATAAAAGGAACTATGGGCATGTTAAATTGATAGAACTGAAATTTTTTTTAAAGACTTTGTTTATTTATTAATTACAGAGAGAGAGGGCAAGAGAAGGAACACAAGCAGGGAGAGCGGGAGAGGGAGAAGCAGACCTCCCTCTCAGCAGGGCTCTATCCCAGGGCCCTGGGATCCTGACCTGAACTGAAGGCCCGTGTTTAACAAATGAGCCACCCAGGTGCCCCTAGAACTGAAACCTTTTGAGGTGGTATCTATGCAGCTACGATTTCCCGTGGTAAGGTGTTGCCCAAGGCACGGAGAATGTCTGTTAGGTCAAGCTTGAATAACAGTGCTTGACTACCAAAATGCATGATCATTTCATCTGTGTGCTTATCAAATACAACTTATTTTTACTTAGCACAGATATTCTTGTTCTAAAATGTAAAAACAAAGGTTCTGAAATTATGCCCAGAATTTTAATTTTAAAATTTACATTATGTTTATGTATGGCATCAGGCACATAACCTGACGTTCCAGTCTTCTCTGTATAATTTTTCTATTACTCTCATTCTAAAACTCATGTGCAGTTTCAAAAGAAACTTGCAGTTGGCTTTTTAAATTGCAATTATTGTTATAATATGCACCTGAGCTCTGAAACGTCACTCAATTGCCATTAAAATTTTGTGGGCAAGTTGTTTCAAATGTGGCTAAAGAGTGCTGAAGGGGAAAACGTCTAAGCCATATATTTTCACCTATACGTCAAAGACATCTGTTGATAACGGGACAGCTATTTTAGTTCTCATCTGAGAGATGAAAAACAGAGTTGTAAAACTGTTTTTAGTATTGTCTTAGAGCTGCGGTCGGCTCGGGAAAAGCAGTGAGAATTCACGTAGCATTTTCTTTCAGGAGGAAAAGTTTTATCAAGAGCATTAAATTTCTTTGGAGATGTAGAACTTGATGAGGTTGCATGACATACACGCTCTTCTCACGAACTGGAACATGGAATGATAGCCTGGTGCCAACACCAGGATCCCCCCGGGGACCAGTGCCCTGCCTGCTGCTGTGCCCCTTCCCTCCAGCTTGTGAGCCCTTGAAGTTGTTAGCACTGGTGCTAACTAAATGTAAACACCTTTACTTTCCAGCTGCTGCTAATTGGTTTGGGAATATTTATGTAAGTGTTGATTTTAAGGCTAAAAATAGTGCAGTGATGTTTAAATCCAACTCATTCTGGCTGTCAGAAATGCTCCCATGATCCTGATAGTGTTGCTAAAAATGTTCACTTTTTAAAAATTGTAGTAATTAAACTTGTCTGTTGTGAGAGCCACATATGATATGTTCCCTTCTCTGATAAAAGAGATAAAGAACAAGCTTCTTCAAGGCCTCTGCTGGGTTGGCCAGACTCCTCCTCCCGCTGAACTTTACCAGAGAGGAAAAAATTGTAAATGCGGGAAAATGGAGGAGACAAAAGAAAATTTTGAAGTTGCTCTAGATCCTCTTATTCTAGGTAGGGGATTGCATCTATTTTAACTTAACATTAAACATAGGAAATATAATAGTTTTATTAATACAATTAAGTGTAGAGCTTCCCAAACTTGACTTTTTAAGAGGCAAGTTGGGGGACTTGAAATCACATCATTAATATTTCTCAAGTCTGAAGTTGAAGAAATATCATGTCTGTTCCACACCATTTGTTTATACCTCTCGTTCTTCATCGTCAGATTATTTTTGCCCCTTTACTTCCCAACTAAAAAGTCAGATTTCACAGATTGTTCTCAAAGTTACTTAAATAAGCTATGGGAGGGTGGAATTCATTTTTAGATACATGTGATTTCGTGACTCTTCACCATGTAATTTAGGGAAGGAAAAGCCTAAGCACCCCTAAATTATTACTTGTCAGGTATCTTGTAATTTTCAGAAAAAGTGAATTTATGGACCCTGTCAAGAAAGAAGTTGCTGTTGTCTCTAAGTCTGAAAGCCCCGCACTGCTCTCGTGTTGTTCAAGTCCATTTGGCTTTGGCTTCGTGTCCTTGCCGAACGCCCTGAGCATCTGTCTGCCTGCCCCATCTCTAGAGAATAGCAAAGAATTCTGTTATTGCAAAAATAGGAATGATTTTGGCAAGTGACACGCACTGCCCATTAGGTGAGATGATAAACTCTAGTTTATCACAGCCGTTTTTGATAGCTGTGGCGAAGCAAAGACTTTTCAATGCTCCTTTTAAAATAGTGGAACTCTTGTCTTAGAGAAGTCTGTGAATGTGTGTGTGTGTTCTCTCCTAAGTCTGTGGTTATTGACATAATTGCTATAAAGCCGTAGTCAGTTCAGAATTACCCTTAAGCAGAGTATCATGTTGCAATTGGCCCAATATTGCTTTCAAATTCTAATTAACATTTCCATATACTTAGAGCATTAAGTATGTTGTTGACATAAATAGAACCTTTACTTACCATCTAACTGGAACTAGAAAAAAAGTTATTTTAACCTTGTAGAATGTTGATTTGAACCAGAAAGTGTGCTCTTTTCTTATCTTCGTAAGCGATCAACAAGAAAATTCCACTTGGAGTAGGAAGCAAAGAGACAAAAATAGTTAACATTTTATAACATTATCCCAGTTTTTTCTTTGACATTCTGAGAATGTATATCCATGAGGAATTACAGAACCAGTAAGAGGATTTATTTCAACTGATACCCACTGTTAACTGTTCATGGATGTAAAACCTTTATACTGTTAGCATGCTAATCCTCTCTAAATTGACGTCCGATTTGGTGTGATTCTTACCAAAATCCAGCTGGCTTTTTTTTTTTTTCTTGCAAAACTTGATGTTCTGATTCTAAAAATTGTATGAAAATGCAAGGGACTCAGAAGGGCCGAAACAAACTTGGAAAAGAACAAATGTGGGGAATTCTCACTTCTGGTTTCAAAACTCAGTACAAAACCAAGTACTCAAGACTGTAGTACTGGCCTAAGGATATATATGTAGATCAATGGAATACAGTTGAGAGTCCAGAGATGAGAGACATGACTGGGGCTTTAAGACCCATCATTTTTTTTTTTCTCGCTGACCTCTTGAGATGTTGACACCTTATGAGAGATTCTACCCCAGAACTGCCCATCTAAGCCACTTCTAAATATTTGGCTCACAGAACCTCTGAGAGACAGTAGGGTTTTTTAATCCATTTAATTTGGGGGTAATTTATTACACGGCTTTAGGAAACTAGTACAATGCCATTCTGCTCATGCATTCATTAATATCCCCTAAATGAGCCCCATGTGTTGGGTACTTAAGAGAGTACTAGACATGCCAAGACCCTTCATAGAACTCCCTCTCGTATAAGAGAGTCGGGGAAGAAGGTGCAAATGTTCTAACACGTGCAGTAGTCACGAGTTCAAGCATTTTGTTAAATTATCTACCTACGTATGTTTGTAAGCTGCCCAGCCCAGTGTTTTCTCTGTAAGCATAGATCAGGTCCTTCATAATAGTAGGTATGTTTGAAAGCTTTCAAAGATTTGGTGCCTTAAACTAAAACGTATTTTTTGAATTTCTAGATTTTCTTCACTTTGTTTATCCCTCTGAAAGGGTGAAAAAAAAATCTTAAAGAAAAAAATCTAGTGTAGAACAAGTCCCCAAAACCCAGAACCCCTATGCAAAATGTTGCTACTCCGTCTATCTAAAAGTGAAATACATCTTTTTAATCATTTCACACTGATAAACTGCTTGAATTGTGGCTCCCTGCCTTGCTTTCTTCAAGATATTAGCCTAGTTCCTTTATGCCCAACCTCTTAACTGATATATTGTCTTTTTTGTTGTTGTTGCAAGGATGCTTCCGGATCCGTGAATGCTCTGTTTACAGGTGTGGTGGTTGACAATGGGTCCTTCTCCGTGTGGTTTGTTGGCTCAGGGATACCTGGAGTCCATGAGTAACACGGTTTATGACTTTGCTTCTCAAGAGTGGTATATCTTCAGAATCCCTCTGCTCAAGTGCAGTTCCAAAGCTTAACAGAAATCTAATGCCTTACAAATGAGATTCAAAATCAAGCTCGCTTTTTAGAATCCATTCCATGTAACATCCAGCTCAACGTGGCTACTGTCCTGGAGCGCTTGCCTCCTCTGGCCCTCTTAGCTCTCTGTAGTGGAAGAATGTTTACCATTTTAGGAATTAAATGGTTAATTTCAGTTTCCTTTTACTGAAGATCATTCTCAGAATGAGAGTCTTGTGACAGAGTAAGAACTCCAGATTTCTTTTCCCGCCACAGTCCTGTTACACTTCCGACAGAAGTGACCTTGCCGGGCAACTTTTTTTTTCATGAATTTTTTTTCTTTATATTTTTAGTGTCACCAGGGGGTACAGGCAAGTACAGTACATTAAAGCTAATACATCACCACCTGTCAGTGGCACCTTCCCTTTGGTACCCCTCTCCTTGCTGATTTAAAACACTCCGTCCCAAAAGCTTATGGTTGAGTAGGAGGAAGCTAAATGATGTATTCCAAAGCTCTTAACATATTGCCTTGTGTAAATGGCCCATTTGAGTATTTCAGAAACCAAACAGGAGAGAAGAGAACATTGAAAGCACTGAAAAGATTAACACCTGTTTCCAGTCTTCAAAAAAATCGGAGCATGCTATATATATTGAGAGTAAAACCACTTGCTGTCTCATGTTGAAACATTTTATTCAAATTTTCAGTTCGACATGTGTAGCATCCACATGCTTATGGGTTTGTTTGACTACAGGATTCCACACAGAACTTAGAAGATGGAGAAGTTATGAATGGTGTACAGACCGAATCACTGACATCGCTGAAAACCAAGGATGCACTGAGGTATTCTCTTTATGTGAATAAGACTATTTTAGTTATTACAGGATAATGTTTCTCTAGCAGTTTGTAGTTTTTATTTTATAGAGAAGGTCAGGATAGGTAGTAGAGTGGAATGAAACCTGTCCCAATTCTAAAATTAATTAGTCACTCTTTTATTTTCTTTTTTGATGGAAGAACTTCCTAACAAACATATATAAATGAGCCTCCAAGTCTTTCAACTCTTCAGCAACCTGGATTCCTTAATTGCTTTTTTCCTCTTTGAACAACAGTTTAAAGTGAATTTTCAGAGTTCGTTGTGGTTGAGTGCTCTACTTTGACATTAGCTCTTTGAATATTGTTCTGTATTCTGTTTTAACCATCTTGCAATATTTTACTCAATGTATATAAAATGAATCCAGTCTATCACCTAGGATTTTTCGTGGTTTTAATGTAAGTAACTCATTATATGAAGTCATTTGCTCTCAATTTCTCCAGTACTTACTTTGTTCTACACTAATTTCCAGTTCTGCCTTAGCTTACCACACAGGTTCCATTCCTAGTTTTGCTGCTTCCTAGTTCTATAAGCGTAGGCAAGTTATTCATGTCCCTTTGCCTTAGTTTCTGGTATGTAAAACAGAAATAATGTTAAACTGTTCTTCAGAAGGTTGATATGAAGATTAAATGAATTCATGTGTGTAGAACACTTCCAACGGTGCCTGGGCCAGAGTGAGCCATGGGGGTAGTTGCTGTCGTTGGCAACCATTGTACTGTGTTCAAGATGACGGTGGTCGTGATGGTGATGGTCATGGTCATGGTCATGGTCATGGTGATGATACTACCACCACCACCACCACTCTTACCCATCATTTTTTGTAAGTTACTTTGAATTTTGTGCTAGGAAAGTAATTCCATGTTTAATGGATGGTTGGCTTCAGCACTTAGAGGTGATGATTCTAAGGTTGATGGCCATTCATTCATTCATTTACTCAACATACTCTTTTCATTCA
The DNA here is from genome assembly GCF_002288905.1 of Enhydra lutris kenyoni. Classification (NCBI taxonomy): domain Eukaryota; kingdom Metazoa; phylum Chordata; class Mammalia; order Carnivora; family Mustelidae; genus Enhydra; species Enhydra lutris. The sequence goes on from NW_019154085.1 coordinate 16,735,781, forward strand.
GTCCAATTACTAACAGTGGCCAAGCATTTTTCATGGAATTAGCTTTTAAAAAAAAAAATATGTGATCATCCTTTATCACACTGATTTACTGTGTGGGCTTCCCTCACACAATTTATAGCCACATGACATAGGTGCTCTATTTAGATTATATTGCTTTGATGAATGAGATACACAATATTAAAAATTTGGTAGAGAAAATCTCTTGGGCACTATCTTTTTAGAAGCTTGACAAGATTGTTTTTGGAGGCAGGCATAATGAATGTAATACTCTTCTGTTTGCCTTTAATTTCATTTTTTTCAGTGTTAGCTTTTTGAAAAGTTTGTAATCATCTTGGCTAAATGTTATGTGGATAGATGTCGTTGAGTGTGAACCATTGTTTGATTTATGGCTACATGAACTAATTAACTAAACTCTCTCCAGGTACAAAGAATTGAGAGGAATGGAGTATAGAAATTTAAAAAATTCTTTAATTAAAATGTATGTGTGTACATGCACAATTTTTGTAAGAGTTTTATCACCACATTTAATAGGCTGATGAATTGTAATTCAAAGCAATTAAGTAACTGTAGAGACCCAATCTCTATCCACTACTCTTGTCTCTAAAGCCTTCAACGCCAGTGTTACCTGTTGTGTACACTTCCCCTTATTCTTTGGTGTTTTATTTTATGCTAAGGAACTTCATGTGGTGAGCACCAGTTTGGAGAAATCAGTGAAATCAGGTTGAGGCCAAGTTCAGAAAGCTGAGTAAGTGCAGACTCCCAGCACCTGCAGGCTCTTGGGTATGGAGAGGATGAGAAGGATCTTAACAGGATGGCATGCACAGCTAGCACCAGGAAGCTTGGAGATTACAATTCCAGGAAAAGACTTGGGTTCTAGCTGGCACAGGGTGATGAAGAAACAAAGGAAGAACAATTAGGAAGCCACTTAGAGCTGAGTTATTTGGTCATCATTCTCCTAGGACAATGAGGGCATGCTATCCCACAGAGCTTGGCCTAAGAATAGAGCTTTGGGCTCACTTTGATGTAGGTGGCATAAAAGCTCAGCAGATTATTTCCACAGTCCATCTCAAAATATTTTGCACCTATTTCTGTATTTTCAACCCCATAGTCATTGCTTAAGCTTTTATTACCTCTCAGACTATTGTAGCAACCTACTGTCTCTTCTCTTGAATACCAGTCTCTTTATCCTAATTGATCTCCTGTATCACTCACACTGCTAGGTAAAAATTTCTTAAACCACAGCATTCAACAAACCATTCCTACATTCCAGTTGAATTTTGTTAAATCCTGGGTTTCAACACTACCTATGTAACCTTAGACTAATTATTTAACCTCTTTAGTTTTTTTAATATGGAAAATGGGTATCATCACACAGATTATTGTGAAGATTAAATGAGATTTATCACAGGCAGTTGTACTCAGCATAATACTAAATGAACAGATAAATATTAGTTGCTACTGCAGTTATGATTAGCACACGTACCGCGGTTTATTGACTGTCATTCTCCCATATAAGACTGTGAATCCTCCAAGGGATTCCTGACACGTCATACAGGTCTTGGAACATACTTGTTCCAAGTATGAATATTTGTTCAGTGAATGGTTAGAACACATTGCTCCATAAATCATAAGCATCCCTATTAGCTGCTTACACAGCATTAACACAATTTTATTTAAAGAAAAATAACCATAGGAGGGGGTTCTCCAAATAGTCTTATAATATGCGTCTCCTATGAAGCACTACTCAATTTACCTCGATCTTAAGATGTTGAAGCAAGAGATTTCTATTGGATGGTTTTTGTTTGGTTTGGTTTAACTACACTTTAAGCTTCCCTCCCTCCCTCCCTTCCTTCCTTCTCTCCTTCCTTCCTTCCTTCTTGAAGGGGAGGCAAAGAGGGGGGTAGAGGAAGAGAGATAATCTTAAGCAGGCTCCACTCCCAGCATGGAGCCCCATGAGGGACTTGATCTCACAACCCTGAGATCATGACTTAAGCTGAAATTAAGAGTTGGACGCTTAACTGAGCCACCCAGGTGCTGTAAAGCTTCTATTTCAACAGCAAGCGATACATGCAAAAGACCTTCACGTCATCCCTAAGTTCAACTTCATTCCTGACCTCAACCTATTCCTTGACACATTTCCAAATTACCCTACTCCAGACTTACCTCTTCTCCCACGCTTAAAACAGCTATCAAGTTTTATTCTTTTTTGCCTCTTATATCCATTCATTTGACAAACTATTGGTAGAGTCCATGTCAAAAAAAAAAAAAAAATCCCTTAAACCTTCCCCCAGGTATTCATGCTTTATTCCTGTGATGCTCAAGCCCTATTACCTCTCCAATTATTGCAATAATTTACTAATTCCTGTCTCAGGGACCAGTCTCTATCTTGTCTTACTCTTTTCTGATTGATCCCACATATCACTGCCAGATAAATATTTCTAAACCACAGCATTTATCACCCTACTCCTTAGTGCCAACACCTTTAATGACTCCATTTTCTACCAAACTAAATGTGCTTTTTTCCCCCCGTATGGATTTTGACATATCACTCTGAGATTTGATCTCAAGCTGATGGTTCAACCTTCTCTTCTCAATACCTCCCTGTCTTTTCCTTCCTTTCTCTCTGCTCACTAGCCTCTTTCTCTAATATCACAGCCAGTCTGTGTGCTCACAAACCATCCTGCTTCAGTGTCTCAGTGCAGACTGTGCTGTTTCCTCCACATGCCCCCACCATCCCCTCACCTACTTTCTCTGATTAGGGATCCATTTGCCCTTCTCACTTCCATCTAAACTCCTCCTTCAGGAAGAGTTTCCTGATCCCAGCTTCCCTTCCTGATCCTGTACTAATTTCTTCTGAGCCTCACCAGGAAGTGCCTCTACTTTGAAACTCATGCAAAAGTAGCTTAAAACTCCTGTTCTGCAATACAATAAATTCCAAGGTGAATCCTGACTCTATCTTGTAGAAGTGGTGTGAGGTTTGGCAAATTATTTTACCTTTCTAGGCATCAATTTACGTATCTATAAAGCGGGTCTGATATGTTTTACTTTATATACTTCTGGTGAGAGTACATGGTATATTGCTAGAGGGCCATTAACACAGTGCATCCCAAATCATAGTTTATAATCATTGAAAACATGCTACGATGACTACTATCATTCCATTGCTTTGTGTTATTCTCTGTTACCTGTCTTATCCTGCCCCCCTAGACTGTGAACTCCTCAGATATTGGCCTCTATGTTTTCCTTATAGAACTACATCATTGAAACTACTCAATTAATGTACTTGAATTCAGGTACATTGAATGAATCCCACCACCATCAACAGATTTTTTGTTAGGCTTTTACTTAGTATATTTGCATCAATAAGACCTCACGATCAAGCATACTTGCCTGCCATCAACACACTGTACTGGGAGGTCTCTCGGCGGTCCATCTCTCACACTGTTCTGTATGCATATGATGAACCTGTGCATTAGTGCCTGAAGACCCCCGGTCAAAACCTTCTATCCATTTATTATCCATCATCATCTTTGTGGCAGTAGTCTAATCATGAAGAAAACATGTTCCTCATCCCTACAGTACTTGAGGATATTTTAAAAATCTCACTGAGGAAATCAGTTGAGAAAAAAGTGGGAAGTTTGAGATAATTTCCTTTTAATCCATAAACTCTTTCCCTCAAAAAATTCTAATAATCATCCTAATAGCTGGTGGTTATTGAACCTCTTGTACACACCAGATACTATGTGTATGAGGTACATGTTATGTCCTCTAGTTGTTTTTAAACCAACAGTTCTATTAGGAATTTATCTTAATTTCCCCTTTGTCCAAATAAGGAAACTGATACTTCTGGTCTTTGTTTAAATGCTTTTCTCAGATATCTGACTCAAAGCCACCGCTAAGATACACTGCTAATTTTGTAACTTAATCATGATTTTCTTCTGAAACAAGGACACCCCCCACCCAGCTTGCCCTGAGTCCTCTGTCCCTTACCCTACATGAGTAGCCTGTGACTTTAAACTGTGAGTTTAATAATCTCAATATTAAGAATGCTGTCCATTTGCCTCGTGTGAAGAATTGTACCTGCAGCCCTCTGCAGCTCTTATCTTCTGTCCCTCAGACTTCATGTGTTTCTTCTGGATGGAGCCAAATGAAGACCTTGGCCATGGAGTTCCTGCAGAGCAGCTGTTCAGGACAGGCTCACTTGTAACCTTTTATTCTGTACCTTCACCCCAAGTTTTGTCCTAAAATCTTAGATAGGTAGCAGCTGGTCCCAGGAATTATTTGAATCAGTGTTGTCAATTGGATCTTAGGACATTTAGCTTGATCTAATGTTGGATCTAATGTTCTGTGACTGTCCACTTTGGGTTTCATTCTCTAAAGTCAGCCATTTCGATCTTCGTGACACTTTCAGCTTTTCTTTGTGTACTTGAAATATTTTCCCTTTACCCCACATTTCACTTTTTTGTCTGTTTTTCACAAGTAGCTGCCGATCCCTTTTTCTTTCCACTACCAAAAAATTCTCTCCACCTCATTCTCTAAATTTTCCGTTCCCAGTCAGCCTCCAGGACGTAAATTATCGTGAACATAACTTGCTCACTGGTTGCTAAAACTTACTCTGCACTTGGACTAAACAAATGGCATTGATAGTGTATTTGCACATCTTAGTAAAATCTCACTTTATGAGACAATTGTGTCTAGCCCTACTTGCTGTGTTTATCTTTCATTAAGAGTATATATACAGAGATTTCTACAGAATTCCATCAGGTATATGGAACGCAAAGATCCCCCTCCTTTTAAAATAAGTAAAAATATATGGTCTGTGAGGCTTCCTTTTTCAAAAGCTTTTCTTTCCATCTTAAAAAATGGATAACATTTTATAAAGAGCATGGTAAAACACAACCTGTGTAAAATTTGTAATATTTGTCTATATTAAGTAGATTTAATTACAATCTACAAAATCAACAATCCTTCATGCTTTTTTTCTGGGATAACATTTTTATGATAGCCATTTAGGATTTGTCACATGTCTTTCCAGCCAAAAAATTGTGATTGCCATGTACATAGATAGAACAAGAGTTTATTCTGAGGTCTCAAAAAAGAGAATCTTATGAAGTATAAATGAACCTTTAGATTGCATCCCCAAGAATGGGTATAGTGTTTTAAAATAAGGTTGATTGCTTTAACAAATTATAAGATTTACTTTATTAAGTGAATGTAAAAATAAAAGATTGATAGTTCCTAAAGAGTATGTATCAGTATAATACATAGAATTTATTATGTTTTACAGGAAAGGTTTTGAGTTGGGTAAAGAAATATTTGCAAAAGAGACCAAAAAAAAAAAAAAAAAAACAAAAACAAAAAACAAAAACCTCACAAACACAGAAACAAAAACATAAAGCCATCCTAAAAATTCTTAAGCTGAAATCTTGAACTCTATACTAAACACACTTATATTCTAAAAGCCTCTCTATAGTACGTATGAGTGCTATCTCTCAGCTCGTGGACATTTAATACACTTATTGGGAAAGATTTGTGTTACATTCTAAGTGTAAAACAAAAATACATTGTAAAGGTAGAGATAACAAAGTTTAATGATTAAACAAGATTTTCATCTTTGTTTTTAAAAGTCTTTAAAACAATACCACAACCCTAGAATGTTAATGCTCTGGGTGTAGTCCTTCTCAAATACCTACGAATGTACTATAAATCTGTTATTATGTAAAAATTATTGCTTTGTGGTCCATTAAGAGCTATGCAACTTTCTCTGCCCATCAGACAGTTTATATTTAGGATGTATAGTACATACATATATATAGTATTTCATATGTTATATATATACTTATATGTTTATATATATATTCATTTAATATCTGTATTATCACACAGAAAGTATCAAGAAGAATCTATTTTATCCCATGATATTATCACTCTAAGATTTGTTTTATTTCTAACTTTTACCCCAGGCCTTTGATATAACCTGCTTGACTGAACAACTTTTAAATATATCAGCAATATCTGAGCAAAACTCATTTGAAATTTATTATCAGATTTGAAATTCTATCATACTCCACAAATGTTAGAAACTGACATGCTCTTTTTTATAGTTCTTAATGATAATAAGTTTGCAATGAAAACACATTAAAAATAAGCCTTGTCCACTGATGGGAATATATTTAATGTATTTATTTTAGATGCCTGATAATTCAGGGAGTGCTACATACAGAGTGAATTTATCAGGCATTTTGCTTTCTTATGCTGTTCTCAACTTTCTAGCAAGGAGCCAAAATTTCACCATTTTCAATTTGGAACAGAAAAGCATTTGTAGCAGCTGTAGCTCTTAATTTGACATCTAGTTTCAGGTCATCTTCATGTAAATAGGAAACAATAGAGATCTGCTTACAATTTCCATAACAAGGATGCTTGCTTCAACTTTATCATTTTTCCTCTGGCAATTTTATTTTCTCTCTGTGGGATTAAAGGAGCCAATAATTGTTCACGGTTATTATTTTTCATCTTTATAAAAACTTGTTAGTTCCACTCTTTATTACTCAAAGTTTCCCAATATCTTGTATATTTCAGTCATACACACTATCCATTAATGTTTCTAGCTCATCCTTTCCTTAATCTGGAGTAGGTTAGGCAGGTCAGGCTTTCTATTTCTTTCTGTAATACATTTTCTCCAGGCTTTACAACTTCCTTTTCTACCTCTAAAAAAAATGGGAGGTGAAAATTTAGAATTGTTCCAGTGACTACAACTGATGCCTTATTGAAAGGCAAGTCTGAGTTCTGACTTATAATGCTCCGAACATGCCCATATGTGTTACTAACTGGGGCTTCACTGTTGTAAAATGTACTTCTGTGCTTTTTCTAATAAACATATTTTTTATTTCAATTTTCCTGTTCTGGGAGGGAAAACTACTTTATGCCCAAGCATAGGTAAGCTTTAGTCCCATGTATTTCATCATCTGCACAGTAATTGTCAAGTGCGTCTCAATGGGGAGAGATTTCATTTTTGTGTGTATCCTTTTAAATATGTTGATTTATGCAGGTTAAATTAAGTAGAAAGTTATTTTTGTGGGTCATTATTTCCATTTGTTTCCCTTCTACAGAAAAAAAAATAAGAAATCAGTCTTTTAAACATTTTATTTCCTGGATCTTGTGAACATACCAGCAAATCATGTATTCAATTGACTTCATCTCTGCCGTTGAAGTTACAGTAGTTGATATAATCTTAGTTTTTTTTTTTTTTTTTTAAATTTGTTTTTTTTTTTTTTTTTTTTTTTTTTTTTAAGTAGAGACTTATCTGTGCTCTTACTTGTTTCTGCCCCAGCGATATGACAAGAACAGTGGATATTTCTGGGGAAGGAGGCCCCTTGGGAATACACGTGGTGCCCTTCTTTTCGTCTCTGAGTGGAAGGTAAGATGTTTTCTTTACATCAGAAGCTCGTGCTAATGAAAAACTTGACTTCAGTTCATTTTCCCAAACATGATTCAGAAGAGGATTAAATGTGTATCTCTGTTATTCAGACCGACACCTCACTATATACTTCTGTTGGCCACTTAAGTGTTAGAAACAAAGATACAGTGGTGTTACTTCTAAGATACAGTGGAAAAGCAACAGTATCAATTACCATTTCCACATTTGCACTTAATTATGCATTATTTTCTTTTTTTAAACAAATATTAATTTATTCATTTGTTGGAAAGAGAGAGAGAACAGGCATGAGGAGGGCAAGTAGGAGAAGGGGAAGAAAGAAATAGACTCCCCATTGAGTGTGGAGCCAAACATAGGCCTCGATCTCACGATCCTGAGATCATGAGCTGAGCCAAAATCAAGAGCTAGATGCTTAACTGGCTGAGCCACCCAGGCACCCCTGAAGTATTTTCTTAAAGTGTTCTTGTCAGTGACATGTAGTAAACACAATCCTTAAGAAGGTTTTAACATACTGTTAGACAAATATTACAACTGAATTTTTTAATGTTCCAAAATACACTTCGAAAAGTGAAGGTGGTCATCCAAATTGATATTTCCTGATTCTGTTTAGGTATATGGGAACGTAGAATAATAAATATTCCAGCACTGTAAGTAGCTATATCAGATGCTATATGTTTTCATGATTTTAACTATAATGGTAGGGTACTATTGTGCTTTTTTTGTCTAAAATAAAATGTAATCAATTAAAAACAGTATACCACCTCCTTTTGAAATTTTAAAAACATTTAATTGCTAAATCCACAGTGGCAAATGGTAATTTATTTAGATGTCAGCGTTTTTTGAAATTCATGTCCACCTAACTGGATATAAAAGCTGTTTTACTGTTGAAAATTGAAGTGTGTGCCTGATAGTTAATATTAGTACTATTACAACAACTTTACAAAACTAGTATTAGATATTGTGTCACTGTTCAATAAGATGAGTACCTTTAGCACTAGATTGATACTGACAAGAGCTATCTTAAAAGAAAGGACTTTCCTTACTGAGTTCCTTTAAGTAAAAAGCATGTTTTAATTAATATGCAAAATTTATTTTTCTTATATTAAATGCATCACTGAAAATTTCAGGCAGAATGCCTTATTTTAGCTTAAGAGAGCAAAGTCCAGGAAAGACCATTAATTTTTTTTTCAAGGTCATACGAAATCCAGATCCAATCCCCCTTAGTCCCTTCCTCTTTCTAGAGCAAAAATTTCCCAAAGGTTATATAGTATTAATTTACTGGTTCAGAATATTTATTCAATTCAGTCTGCCACATAGCAGGAAGAGCAGATTTAGTCATGATATTTTGGTTGGCATCATTTTCAGCAGGTAGCCATCTGCTACCTGTAATTGCAAAGTCATCACCTTTTTTTGCAAATAACATCTGATGCGAACCAAGCTCTTGCTGAAATGAATGTTCTCTAAAAAGAAATGAACTGAAAAGCCAGCGGCTCTTATTGTTTCATTTCCTGTATGTGTTAATAAGCGTGTTTATAAATGTTACAGGTTATGGCACAGGATAAGCTGAGGTGGTTTTTGATAGACAGGAGGAGTATTTACCCAGTTGTCATGAGAAATTCTAATGGCTTTTGGCAGAAGTGTGCTGATAGAGCTTTGCGAAATACCAGAGCGGTTAAATTACCAGGCCCTTTAGTTTAATGAAGCCGGAATAGAACACAAGATCATCCCAATTTCCAAAACATGAAGAAATGTACAATGTGACTGTCACCATACTTCATTTTCAATAGTTCGGAAAACAAGTTGACCCTGTAAACCAGAAATCACCTTCTCTTACATCAGATGAGGGAAATACACTAAAATGTATTGATTTCTTCCCTTTTCCTTCCTGGTTCTGACTTATAGCATAAGCCTTGAAGAATAGAAAAAAACGTTACACTTGGATTCAGAACAATTGGATTTGAATCTCAGTGTTCTCTTTTATAACTTTGAACAAGTCCCTAAACTTGCCTCTTGTGAATACCTACTTCACATCAAGGTTGTAGGAATTAAATGAGATTAAAAATGTGAAAACTCCTTGTAAAGCACACAACACATGAATGTGTAAATTATCAGTATTATTAATATTTCGGCCAAAACAAAAAAGCCTGGTTCAGAAGTTAACTTTTATAAGTTCATGGTTAACTGTTCAGTAACTTGATGAAATAGTTGTATAATTTTTTTTTGCTCTCCATTAGTATTATAGAAAGGAAATTTAATTAAAAAACATAAAAATAATATGGAAGTGGAGACATGAGCCAATAAAAGTTAAGAAGTAATGAGTACAGGCTGAAACAGCACACTTAACTCAACCCATGTGTTTAGATGCAACTGAGTACAGAGCGTGTCAGACAAGTGTCTGACTTCGTAACGCCATATGGTTTCAGTGTGTGAGCTCGGGGGCTGGGGGTTGGTGAGTTAAGGTCATAGTGGTAGACTTAGTTCTTAATTTCCTTCCATTTATTGGTTTGTGTCATTATTTTAAATTAGAATTTACATTTAATTCTTTACTGAGACTACTGTAATTGACTTTGCCTCCAATTTCTAGATATATGTGTGTGTGTATATATATATATATTTCAGAAAAATACTGCCACACCTGTTGTTGAATAGGAACTGTAATCTCAGTTAGAACACCCTGAGTACAATATTGTGGCTGCTGTACCAGATAAGGCTTCAGCCGATTCATTAGGCACGACCGCATCGGGTGTTAAATGCCATCTGTATGGAGGCCCCTTGGTGTGTACAGTCAGAATCAAAACAAATATACAAAAAACTGAGTTCCTACAAGTAAAAAGCAATTTTACTTCATTGACTTTAAAAAAAAAAAAGGTACTTTTGTTTTAGAATGAAATCTAATTGTTTTTCCAATAAAGATAGCATAATATACCTTCGTTTCCTAGTAAAGACAGCTAAATATGACAGAGAAGAAGGAAGGGATGGGAGAGAAATGACGTGTAATGTAAGGAGAGGCGATGTTTAGATAAAAATGCGAAGCTGGTAGAGTGGCCAAGGCCTGTGATGCAGTGGGGAGAGCAGAAGGGGCCAAGGAGTGGTTGGGTTAGTGTCTACATGATTATTAGAAGAAAAAGAAGTAATGACCACCCCTCTCATTCTGTAGGGCAGTGGGTTTCAGCCTCCTCTATCACTGCTCATTAATGCAAATTAACTGGTTCCTCTGAGCCTATAATTCCTCAACAGCATTAATCTTTAACTCCTGAGAGCCTTGGTCCCCAATGAGACCACGACCACAGCCCACCAGTCTGGGGCAGAGAAGAAAATGAGAGATTCTTTTCTGAGCCTTCTTATACTTGTCTGCATGAAATCGAACTGGAGGGAATTTGTCCCTTCTATGGAATGGAGAAGGCAGGCATGGTTTGTTGCCAGGGACCAAATTAATAAAATCAGTCAGTTTTACATTTTACCAAAATTACCTCTGACACATGGGTTTTACAGTTGAGCTTATTCTGTCAATAAATTTTTCATGGAAAGTTAGGTTATTTAGATCAGTGAGGTTCACATAGCATACTCCAGCTGTAATATGCCAGCGAAATTGCAACCCAGTGGCCTGAAAGAATTAATTCATCTCCCAAAATGTGAAATTAAATCCTAGGGAGTAACATTACATGACTGATGATGTACTGAATTAAATTAAAGGAAGACTTGAATGCTTGTTAAAAAAATATCGCTTACATAAACTAGTTTATAACCACATGTGAGCCTCCTAATGGATCATGTTATTGTGAATCCACCATAACAAAAAAATCCAAAATGTGAACTATTCGAGAGTTGTTTAATTTAAGAAAGAAACACTGTTTCATTCTATTTCTTCTTCTTTTTCCTCCCCTTCTTTTGCATGTCAAATAGCTCAATTTTTAATATTATATTATGAGATTAAGGTAGGATTAGGATCTCAAAAATATTAATTTGAATCTCAGATCCTTTATCAAATAGTAGCTTTGGCCCCTTTTCTCTTCCACACAGAGTATGTTCAATTTACTAATCTCTTCCAGGAAAGACAGCAGAACACCACACCACATGCCTCTGACCCTGAGCCATCCTTACCACAGGGGGCGTGACTCACTCTCCCCTGCATCAGTGCACTGTACCCGTGGGGGCAGAGACCTGAGGACTGGCAGGTGCCCCTCTTCTTGCCATCTTCAGATGACAGGAGCTCATTAAGTGAATGGGGGGCCCTGGAGGCAGAGCTCCTACTGGGTGGCTGTTCCAAACAGGAAGACAGTTTTCTTCTCTACTCTCCTTAGAGACTGTCCTCTCTCCATGGCTTATTAAGATGTTCTCATATTGGATGGGAGATTTAATGCAATTGGGCTGTGTGATCACATAGGAGGCCTGTATGCAAAGAAGAAAGACAAAGCAGAAAACTAGGAGAATGAGGGACAAGGAGGTGGCTGTCTCTCCCATGTCCAGCAGAGTCCTCTTGGAGGACTCATCTGTCTTATTCTGGGGACACAGTGAGGGCCCTGACATGCCACAAGAGGAAGGGAAATCACTCATCTGACAACTAGCTAAAACACATACAAGTTTGATTTCTTAAAGTTTTTGGTGTAGATACTACTGAAATGCCACAGAATCACATGCACACACCAGGCATTTCATTATTGCTATAGCCTTTCTCCGTCCTTTTTTCTCAACTCCTCCGTTCCCGACTCTCAGTGGCAGCCGGGCTGGCCTCTCTGAATTCTGAGTCTTACTGGCTGAAGTTGCAGACGAGTCTTCCCAGCGCCCCCCACCCCCAGCACTGCCATCACGTCTCTGTCTCCCTCAGAAGCCGTGAGTGTTGGGTGTGCTGCTCCTGTGTGATTAGATGAAGTCCAGCAACTGGTGTTCAAGGCCCCTCTGTGCGGCTCTGGCCTCCCCAGCCAGTGCGAGCTCCCCACACAAACACGCAGGGTTCAGCCTGCCCCCCCCCACTCCGTGTCTGTTCTCTCTCTCCTCCCATCCAAATCCTCCTCACTCTTCAGATCCAGTTTATGTCTCACACTCTCCCCCTATCTCCCATTCCTCCATCCTGAGCGCCGGAAGGGCCCCGCATGTACTTGATTCAGGAGTACCCATGGAATGGGACCAAACTGCCTTTTAACCTGAGCAATGTGATCTGTGCGTAAATATTTGCTTCTTAAAGATGCAGATAACTAGAGCAGGTAGCATGACTGCAAAAAACTCTGGTGACTGTCTCGTCCTCTTCCGTCATTAAGCTTCAGGTTGTCTTGGCACCACTCACACCTGTTACAGTCAGCCTGACGTCCTTCTCCGAACCGGACGCCTCTGTGTCCCCAGCTCCACTGAGCTGTGGTGGCCGTTTCTAAAAATAACGCAGGCATGGCCGTGGAGGCCTGGCTCCGCATGCTCTGGGTCAGTGTTTATGTCTGTCTGTCTCGAAGGCCTTTTTTTCTTTCAGTGGATTTGTTTTTTTCCACTAAGGATTTAAACAACAAACAGTTGCCTGACTCTAAAGCATAATTTCTTTCATAAATAGAAACCAATACTCAGTTCTGAATAGTTGTGAGGGGAGAAAAAATCAGCATATTATTATCCAGTAATTCTATTTCAACCTCAATTTTGCATTTAGGATTCTAGGACTCTTCATCCGCGGCATTGAAGAAAATAGCAGGTCCAAACGGGAGGGACTATTTCATGAAAATGAATGTATTGTAAAAATCAACAGCGTGGACCTCGTAGACAAAACCTTTGCTCAGTAAGCATTTTTTTTCCCATTGTTTTATTTACTGTATTGGTTGCTGGCATACATACAGTCATTATTGCACTCTTGATGATCAAAATTGTTGGTAGACTTTTCTGGTCAGTCCCCTCTGAATGACTGCAGGACATCCATTCCCAAAGGCATCTTATGTGTTATGGAAGGTGGCCCGCACTCGTCCCCGGCGGCCCCAAGAACAGGAGGCTGCAGAGCACAATGAGCCTCCCCGCCTGGTTGTCTGTTTGGATCATCCTTGGATGAGTTTGCTTTGCTCGGGATACGGGTCAGTTAGGCTGGTCTTTAACGGCTCTTTTCACAGACTGTTAGTTCAGCTTATTAATTAACTAGCTCTGTGTCAGCAGTCTTCCTTAACCTAAAGGGCCTAGAGAGATGTCTGTGAAAATTCACTGAGAAATAGTAACAAATGAAAAAAAAATAAAATATTCTCCCTGAAGTAATCATTTTTCAGCATGTGCGAATGTTATGGGACAAGGTTCTTAGAGCTAAGAATAGCATGTGAAATAGTCACATTTTTTTTTTTAAACATGTGTTGGCATTGCAGTGGGGCTCTGGAACAAGGGAATAAATACTAATTACTACTACTTAGTAATGACCACACATAATTCCTATTTATTAGGAATAAATACTAATTACTACTCCTTAGTAATGACCACCAGCTTCTCTTGTTTCTGACCAAAACAATGCATCATATATGTTCTTTGTAACCATTCTCTGTCAATATTTGTATGTTTGGTTGTGGCGGGGGGGGGATTGAGGGGGGGGGTGAATGGTTGTGGGTGAGAAGGGCCTTGGGCACTGATTGCCTAAGTGTGGAAAGAAATGAAAATGGAAAAATCTATTTCTTCAAATCATAATACCACAGTACTTTGTACAAGGACTTGATAGGTTTGTGAGGTGAAAACTGAGGCTCATAAAAATTCAGTATGAAGGTAACGCGAAGTAGAAGCTGACTCCCAGGCAGGGAACTGACCAGAGGAGTTGGGCTACCTCTGTGGGATCTTCTTCCCTTCCCCTACCAGCATGGAAAGTAAGTACTCTATTCAGTAAGGTTAGGGGTTGGGGGGAGGGACGTATCAGATAACAGTTAGAATTATGATTTGTTATTATTTGATGTGGCTGCTACTGACAGAGACCTGAAATAAAGGCACCTTGAACAAGATTAATATCTCCCCCACCAGGGACAAGGAAGTGTGGAGGTGGCAGTCCCAAGTTGGTGTGGCAGTTCCACAAGCTGCGTTCTGAGTTTGGAGAAATGGGAGAAGAAAGCCCTTTCTGGCTCCCAGCTTTCCTGGAACCCTTCTGTGTAAATCTCATTAGCAAGAAAGGCTGGGAAAAGTAGTTGTTTTACGTAGTCATGAGGCACAAGGATGAAGGCGAGAAACGGTAGTAGGGAATCTGAGGAAAAACACCAAGTACTAAGACAAAAAAGGGAAAAAATACAAGTACTCTGTGATAGACTAACGGGGAGGGTACATATTGGATTGATAATTCACTATGACACTGGGCACAGCCAATGCATCAAATATCTCCATGAGAAAATGTTTGTGTCAGAATTGAAATTCTGGAACACAACCCATTTTAGAGAGGACCTGTACTTCAGAACAGAGCCCTAAAAGGAACTGGTATTCTGATCAATACTAAAGAGGATTTTTTTCCATTTAAAAATAAAGTTTGCTTTTGTACTTACTTAGGAATGCCTTCTGGATGGATTTTCAGATTTAGAAATACTTAAAAACCGTGGGTCATTGGACGAGTTATCTAATCACTCTGAGTCTCTGTCTCCTTGTTTTGCCAAATAAGAGTGAATTGTACATACTTAAGACGAAATGAGAAGATTGAGGAAGCTGTTAAAAAGATTCAAAGGGAGAATTGTGTGTGTTCCTAATGCATGTGTAGCCCAGTGTCAGGGCGCCTGGTGGGCAAGTGGTAAGTGGTAATCCGTATTTCCTGGGCAGTCATCCTGGTGGTAACAGTAACGGTTGCTCCGATGCCGCCCCCGTGGCCATGACGTGGGGTGCTGTCAGTGGCATGCTAGAACGTAGTGTTGTTATATATTTACTAACTCTCTTTGAAGGGCTCAAGATGTCTTCCGTCAGGCGATGAAATCGCCCAGTGTGCTCCTCCACGTGCTTCCACCTCAAAACCGTGAACAGTATGAAAAATCAGTCATTGGACCGCTTAACATTTTTGGTAACAATGATGGCATTTTGAGAACCAAGCCACCGCCTCCTGTCCATGGAATAACGGGAATAAAAACCATAACTCTCACAGGAACAGGGGGTCCTGAAGAGGATGCTTTGACCTCTCTGCAACATAGCAAGAGCCCCCGGGTACCAAGACTGGGTAGAAAGCCATCCTCTCCCTCACTCTCCCCTCTCATGGGGTTTGGCAGCAAGAAGAACACAAAGAAAATTAAGATTGACCTAAAGAAAGGTAATTATTAAATTATGCTTAATAGCATTCTATTATTGTAACATGTAAAATTGGTTAAGAGAAATGCATTAAGGCTAATTTCATTAATTCTCCCTTCATTTAATTGTATCAAAGAATAGATTTAAGTAGGTAACTTAAATCTCTTGAAATTGTACCGCTTTCTTATTCTTCTGGAGAGTATAGATTATTTGAAACAAACAAACAAAAATGATAAAGACATATTGGAAAATGGAAAGAACCATTGCGACCTGGGGAGAAACAGAGTACTTAAGAAGCACTGAAATTCTTTTGGACCCTATTTTGAGTAAGATTACTGAGTTCTGTAGCACCTTTAGGTCAAGTCTAAAAAGTGCATATATGTTTCTGGTTCTCTAAGTCACTTTTATGCCAGCAAAACATTTAGTCCTCAAAAAGTAAACATGCGATAATTATAATTGATAATTATTATATATAATTATATAATTGAAATTTCGCTAATTCAACATTGCAAACAGTTTTTCAAAACATACTTAATTTCATGAGGGCACCTGGGTGGCTCAGTGGGTTAAAGCCTCTGCCTTCAGCTCAGGTCATGATCCCAGCGTCCTGGGATCGAACCCCGCATCAGGCTCTCTGCTCAGCAGGGAGCCTGCTTCCCTTCCTCTCTCTGCCTGCTCTCTGTCTACTTGTGATCTCTGTGTGTCAAATAAATAAATTAAATCTTTAAAAAACAAACAAACAAAAAACATACTTAATTTTGAAAGCATATATAAGCTTGTCTTCATCTTTTCCAATTTTCTTTGCATTTCAGACCCAGATCAGTGAGACTAGGACATGTGTATACATGCAGGTTTCTCCAATATTATATATACATAAGCCTTCCTGTACTTCTGTGCTTTTGTTTGTTTGTAACCTCCTCATCATCTGTACCCCCACTGCAAACCTTCTGCAATCCTATGTGATTTTCAAGACTTGATTCAAAAGAAACCAAAAGCTCAAATTTTTGTCTGAATTACTACAGAATTTAATGATTACAAGGTAGTTTTAATATACTTATATATAAAAAACAAATAAGATGCACCTTTAATTAGGGTATAGTGGTTATTCTGAAAGATCCTCTGGTCAGAGTTTTGTCCCCCTTAAGAATTCTGTACTAAGAAGAAACTGTATTGACTAGGAGGCACAAATTCATCTGTGTGCTTAACAATTAGGCTTTAAAAAATAAAAGTTATTTATTTATTTGAGAGAGTGAGTGAGCATGTGCACGTTCATGCATTAGTGGGGGAGGGGTAGAGGGCAGGAGAGAAGAGAATCTATAAGCAGACTCCTCACTGAGCAAAGACCCTGATGCAGGGCTCAATCCCAGGACTCTGAGATCATGACCTGAGCTCACTTAACCAACTGAGCCTCACAGGCACCCCTAGGCTTTTTATATAACTGTATCAGTTATGTTTTTTGTACAAATTACCCAGCTACGTATAAGACATGGGGTTGGGTGCTTTGAGGATAGATAAATCAGACACAAAATGTAACCTTAAGAATCCACCAGAGGGGTGCCTGAGTGGCTCAATGGGTTAAAGCCTCTGCCTTCAGCTCATGTCATGATCCCAGGGTCCTGGGATTGAGCCCCGATTCGGGCTCTCTGCTTAGCAGGGAGCCTGCTTCCTCCTCTCTCTCTGCCTGCATCTCTGCCTACTTGTGATTTCTGTCTGTCAAATAAATAAATAAAATCTTTAAAAAACAAAAAAGAATCTATCAGAAAAAGTCTTGCCATTTGCAATGACGTGGGTGAAACTAGAGGGTATTATGCTGAGTGAAATAAGTCAATCAGAGAAAGACAATTATCATATGATCTCTCTGATATGAGAAATTTGAGAGGCAAGGTGGGGGATTGTGGTGGGTAGGAAGAGAAAAAAAAAAACAAGATGGGATCAGGAGATATCCAAACCCTAAGAGACTCTTAATCTCATGAAACAAACTGAGGGTTACTAGGGGGTGGGGTGTGGGGGTAGGGAGAGGGTGGTTGGGTTATGGACACTGGGGAGGTTATGTGCTATGTGAGTGGTGTGAAATGTATAAGCCTGATGATTCACAGACCTGTACCCCTGGGGCAAATAATACATTATATGTTAATAAAAATAATTTTCAAAAAAGAATTCATCCGAAAGCCTTGAATGCAAAAATAAAGAATATGCGATCATATTATTGTACTTTGGGAAGATTAATCTGACAGCAAAAAGGTACACTGAAGGAGAGATCAAAGAACAAAGGATCATTGCATCTGCCTAAATGGAATATGTATGCCATGCCTGCTGACTGGATATAGGAGAGGAGAGAGAGAGGAATTGCAAGTGGCTTGTTCAATGGAGATACCATTACTAAAAATTAGAATTTTTAGTCGATAAATATACGTAAAAAGACCAGGATCTGAATTGGAGCAGGAGATGCATAGTGAAGTTTGAGATGCTGGTGAAAGTGTGTGCGTGGTCCTGTCAAGCAAGCCAACACCAGAAAGATTAGGGTCAACAAGGTTCAGGTGTCATCCGTGGGGAGCTGACAGTTGGAGCTGGGAGCTGGCCAAGGCAGAGATCTGGAGAACAAACTGTTCTAGGGCAGATCCTTGAATATCTTTGTTCATGTGGGAGGATAGTGGGTAGGAGACAGTGGTAGACATGATGTGATCAGAGAGTTAGGAAAATAATCAGAAAATACAGACATGAAAACCAAAGAGGGGGCCATTAATTTCAAGAGAACAATTGGTGAAAAGTGTCGAAGCTAGAGAGAGGGACAGATCAGAAGAGGGAAAATTAGTGGATGTGGTCATGAGTAGGTCATTGGTGGTGGAAGACTGAAGAAGTAAGATTGCAATAAGGATTCTTTAGGGCAGAGATGTTCAGATAAAGTGAAAACCACCTACTGGGAGAGGAAGAGATTGAGTGCAAGAGAATGGGACAGCAAGAGTGAGGAAGGGAGCAAGGGGATGCAGCCTAGAAGGAATCCACGAATCGAGGCCCAGGTGGGGGGAGGGGCAGGTTAGCTAACTGAGTGAATGCCTGACAAAACTCATGTCAGATGGCCTTTGGCTGCTCATGGTTTACCGAGAAATCGATCTCCTGAGTTTATGGATAACGTGCCATTTCTTCTGGGGCCTCCATAAACAAAAGTGTTACACATCTGCATTGAACCCTAAAATCCACTTTGAAACCATCATGGCCTGTCAGGAACAATATCTGTATTTGCAATCAGAACAACTGAAGTGAATTTAAAATATTTACTGGAATGTAAACATTTTAATTATTCTACATTAGTCTAAATTAGGTAGATTTTTCTGCAGGTTTCTACTTAAGGTGACCATGTGTTTTCCTGGTCTTACACACTAGGCCCTGAAGGACTGGGTTTCACTGTGGTTACCAGAGACTCTTCCATACATGGGCCTGGTCCCATTTTTGTAAAAAACATTTTACCAAAGGGAGCAGCAATAAAAGATGGCCGCCTACAATCAGGGGACAGAATTTTGGAGGTAAGAATTGGAATTAATATCTTCAATAAAATATGTTTAAATAAATATGTTACTATTTATGTTTTGACATAATATATTGAAAACTATCACTTGTAGAAAAGATAGACTTTAATTATTTAAAAAAATTAGTTAATGGGAAATCTGACTTCTAAGTTCCCCATAAGGTCAGTGATATAAGCACATGTAACACCTCAAACTTTACCCTGTCTTCTCTGTCTTACTTCCACCTCTTAGGATCCCTGGGGAATTTGGATCAAATCCACAAATTTGTCATAAATGCAGTTAGGGCTAAGAATTCCGAATCATAGCCAAACTCTGGTAACAATATCTTTAAACTTCTCCTAGGGATGGGCTGCCTGTCTCAGGTTGATCCATACCTAAAAAGAAGTATCTGGAACTACCCAAAGCAAGAGGCTTTTCCTCCATGTATTTTTGTTTGGTAGCATTGTCTTCTTGGCTAAATACATATTGTCAACTTACCTTTCAAGAAATCTTCCTCATTGAAACTGTCTGGTTCTATTTAACTTTCTCATGGCACGGAAGCAAAACTATAGATTTTCATATGGTTCTAGATTATGAAAGAAGATATATCAAATGACTAGTATAGCTCCAAATTCTAATTTCTAATTATCTATGATATCCGGGAGACTTTAATTTTCTAGACATGGAGATCACTGTTTAATTATAACGAAAGACTTCGTTGCCAAAGGAATTTGCCATGTGATCATGATCCATTTTTTTTGCCCCCTTTTTTTTTTTGTATTAGGCAGAAAATGGTTCCAGTT
This sequence comes from Enhydra lutris kenyoni, assembly GCF_002288905.1. Taxonomy (NCBI): domain Eukaryota; kingdom Metazoa; phylum Chordata; class Mammalia; order Carnivora; family Mustelidae; genus Enhydra; species Enhydra lutris. The sequence goes on from NW_019154085.1 coordinate 16,755,712, forward strand.
CAGCATCTTAAATCCACTTCTTTCCTATTTAAGGAATTATTTTCTGCTGTCAGTTTGATGTCCCCCTCATAGGAATGTGATATCTTAGGAGAAACTGCTTATACTAAATACTGTCTATCTGAAAGGATCTAGCACCATAATAATGATGGTCAATGTAGTACTGGTACTTTGAACATGGTTGGTTTGGGTCCCTGTGTTCAGTTTTCACCTTTTCAGAGCTTTATCGATTGTAGGAGCCCATTTGCTACTTACTTTCAGAAACCATCTAGCATAGAAGGAGGTGGAGAGTGTTGTAATCTGTTCATATGACGGCGTCCGTTAGGTCAATGGCAGAGATGTCACTGGGCGGACACAGGAAGAGCTTGTGGCCATGCTGAGGAGCACCAAGCAAGGAGAGACAGCATCGCTGGTCATCGCCCGTCAAGAAGGGACTTTTCTTCCCCGAGAGCTGGTAATGTTCAGGTCACAGTCTCACTGAATCTTCAATGCAGAGTTTAATATACCCAGTGAATTCATAGGAGCTGAGAGATGAGCTCTAAGCCACAGGTTTGGTTTGTAACAAGAACTGAATCACACTAAGAGGTTTTTTTGGGGGGGGGGTCTTCCCATTTGGGGGTGTCATGGCTTTACAATATTAATGCAGTGAGTTGGACATGCACCAACAGTGCTTCTGGGATGCAAATTCAAAACCCTTTTAAGGAAGCAATTTAATGGTATTCAACTAAATAAAATATACTTTGAGGGTTGGACTATATGTTAGCTTTATGCAAAACACAGTCAGCAAAGATGGTCATGCGCCGCCTTAATGCAGTTTGTAGTCTAAAAGGAAATAAAATATAACCAAGTCTTCAAAATGGTGATGAGGGTGATGAACAGGAATGGCAGGGTGTACTAGGAACATGTCACAAGGGAATTTAACCTAGTCTGAGGACCAGGAAAGGTGGTACCCTGAGGAAGAGAGTTTCAAAAGTCTTGTGAAAATGTATGTTCTTTGACCTACTAATTATACTTTTAGAAATCTGTCCTAAACTGATCATCAAAGATGTGGAAAAAACTCATGTACAATGATTTTTTTTTTTCCTCAAGTCCCATTTATTGTAGTGATCTATCGGGTGCTGTATAACCATAAGGTATTGGTTAGATAACTAGATAGCTCTCCAGTGATATATAATAGTGATTTAAAATGGTCTTGGTGATGAACTGATAATAACATGAGAAAACGTGCATAGCACATTAAGGAAAAAAAGTAGTATATAAAATGATATATGCAGCATGATCAGATCACATTAAAATATCTTTAAAAAAAAAACAAAAACAAAAACAAAGAACGAGCAGGAGATACACCCAGAATGTTGGGATTATGAGACATTTTAATTTTTTCATTTTAAAAACAATGAATACCTATTATTTTATTATTGATGTGTATTTAAGAAGGCTATAGAAAAATGTGAAGGACTTTTATGGCTAATAACAAAAAGGGAATAGATGTAGTAAAAAGGATTTTTAATTATCCCTTTTTGAAAATTTTATTTCTTTTGAATCTATCTAAGAAATGACAAAGGTACATATGGGTAATAGGGTGGGTTCCCAGAGTTAGATCATCAGAACCAGTGAGAGTGGGGCACCTGGCTGGCTCAGTGGGTTAAAGCCTCAGACTTCGAGTCATGATCAGCTCAGGTCATGATCCCAGGGTCCTGGGATCGAGCCCCACATGAGGCTCTCTGCTCAGCAGTGAACCTGCTTCTGCCGCTCTCTCTCTCTCTCTGCCTGCCTCTCTGCCTACTTGTGATCTTTGCCTGTCAAAAAAAAAAAAGAACCAGTGAGAGTTAGTTGAGAAAACTGACTGTAGTTAACTTGAAAAAGAGAAAGTTTAGGACATATTTTTATTGCTATCAAATAGGTAAAGGGTTTTTGCATAGATTAAAAAAGTAGACTTAATATATTTCTTCAGGTATTTCCTTCATTAGCATATCTATGTATTAATCTGACTAATAGTTTACTATTACATGATGTCCACTAAGTTCGAGGTTCTGGGGATACAAAAATAATTAAGACTCATTTCCTGTCCTCCTTGAGCTGGTAAAAGAGCAAATATTTGGAAGTGATAATGTTATAAGTTACAATAGTTTCTAACTATTGGAGCTGTCCAAGAAGAAAACAGGCAACTTAGAATATTGGAACCGAGCCGGCCTCACCGTCTATTAGAGGTGCTCTAGAAAAAAATTCTTCCATTGATAAAGTGATAAGGCTAGATAAATTCTTAGGTATCTACTCTAAGCCTAATATTCTGTTATCTATGTTTATATTCATGTTTAAATATGCAACCTCCCTGAAACACCTCTCTCATTTATTAATGCTCCTTAGTACTGACAAAAGGACCCTCTTCCCACACGTTTCCGTTCCTTTCTTCTCGTTCCCATCATCTTGTCCATTTTTCCCCTTGCCCTATTGAAAGCTCTGGGAAGATCTGCAAAAAAACAGGGAAGGGAGGAAGATTGGGTGGTATGAGCTAGAAAGACTAGACGCCTCGTCTGCTTTCCCGTGCTTGACTCCTCCATTGCCGGCCATTTTGGAAGGCAGAATCTTGAATTTCTGTTTCATTTCCTCATTTAGCTCCTTACTCTTCCTAAAAAGAAATGCTGCAGAAACTTAGAGTCCAGTTTTTTTTTTTTTTCCTAAAATGCAGATGGAATTTTCTTTCAATCCTTTGTTTATCCAAAGATCTTGGTCTTTCTCTACAAGGGTCACAGTGAGAAGAAACAATTAGAAAGAGGCAGCATGTGCCTATAACAGGAAGCCCTTCACTTCTTGTCCAACTATTTGGTTGCTGGTGATAAAAGTCTTCGAAAACTTTGGTGGGACTATGTGCATGTGTCAGGGATTGGAGAACAAGGAAAGAAATTTTGACTGTGTACTCTGTTGAACTATGGTCCTGGAATGAGTGAAACCCTGCATAGAAAGAGAAACATTCCAGGGGCACCTGGGTGGCTCAGTCAGTTAAGCATCTGCCTTCACCTCAAGTCATGATCCCAGGATCCTGGGATTGAGCTGCTGTGTGGGGCTCCCTGCTCAGCAGGAAGTCTGCTTCTCTCTCTGCCCCTCCCCCCACTTGCGCATTCTCTCCTGTGCATGCTTTCTCTCTCTCAAATAAATAAAAGCTTTAAAAAAAAAAAAAAAGAAACATTCCAGCCAACAAAAGAACCTAATAGCAGAGCTCCAGCAGAGAACTCATACCCTGTGAGGCCTCAGTTTCCCATCTAATAGTTCTTTTTACCCCTTTCCCTGTGTCTTCTCCAATTCTTAACTTCACAGCTAATCCTTTGCTCTAGAAACATACAACCTCCCCTTCCCCAGGTAAGGGGAAGAGGGATGTGACGTTACCCACGTTGAAACTCTGAATGCATTCTCGATCACAGACAATTGCAGCTGGAAGTTGATGAATGTAAAAGTAGAATTTTCAGAGCAAAGGGGGCCAAAAGAATCAGCGTGTCCAAATCCGATTTGGAGATGAGAAAACCAAGGTGCAGTGTGATGGAGTAACCTGTTGATGGTCCTGCATGGCTCAGGAACTGGAGGCATAGGTTTCTTAATGCTTGGTGCATTATCTCTGGAGTTTTCTGGAAGCTCCACAGCACACAAGGTTTCTGTGTGATCTAGAGCAGCTCATAAAATCATTCGAAGGCTCTGTTGCCTCATCTTTATCAGAGGATTGTTGTGAAGCTCTTGGCATAGCTCCTGCAAGGCTCTTGGCATAGTTCCTGGCCGATTGTAAGTCTCAGGAACTCAGCCAGAACTATTCTAGCACCTTCCCACACAACAAAAACACAATACTAAACTTTAGATGCCTTATGGGGAAAATAGCTCTATTCAGGCTTGCCTGGGACTAACCATTATTTTGAATATTGATTTTTTAATTATTGATTTTAAAATACATACTGGTATCCAAAATACTGAATTACATAATAAAGAAAATTTTTTTTGTTCTGAAACTAAATCCATAATTCAGGTAGCCTGTATGTATTCGTTCACTCTCATTCAGTAGAATTTAGTGAAATTTGATTTCTATCCCAGAAAGTGACATCATAGGCCAAGCCCCCCCAGGGAGCATATTAAATTAATGGTGCAACTGTGAGATTATGAGTGCAAATAAATTATTTGTTCTCATTGTTTTAGTTTTATACCAAATTTGGAAAGCATGTGGTTAGTATCCCTTCTAGAATTCTCTGGCAGATAGTCTAGACTCTTCAAAAAACATTTGACTTCTAATTATCTAAATCTGTGGAATATTCTTTGTAACACAGCAAAGCAAAGCCTTTGAGGATTGCAAGCTCCGAAGTAATGTGGACCCCAAATCCTTATGTTGAAGAAATGTGGAATGGTCTTCTTTGTCCAGCCCAGATGCTTTCCTTGAGTGCTAAGTGGCAAGAACCATCCAGGAAGTTTAAAGAGAGGTCACGTTTGGCACACACGGCACTGTTTCACTGGGAATCACTTCATAGTGTGACATGCTTGGGACTATTTGAAAGAACAGAATGAAGAACAGCGTGCTATGTGACACATCTCTGTATTTTTCTTTCAAAAAAAAACTGAAGGTGTTACCGCTTTGGTCTCTCCTCCCTTATCGTGACTGATGCACACACTTGACTCCCATTGAAAATCTGGCAGGATGAAGGAAGGACAGCACTTCCTGCTTTTGTCTTGTTCTATCTCCTTTGAAGAAAACAAACTCTGTTTATTGTTTTCCTGTTCCGAGAAACTGTTCTCTCCCTTCTCTGAAGCCTTGCTGTTTCAGGAGCTGGGTCCCCTCTTAACGGCACTGCTCTGCCTAGTTTCTGGCAGTTAAATCTTCCTTACTTCCTTGTTATCTTAGCTCCTTGTGAAGTCTTAACACTTGGAGCCAAGGGAGCATGTGGTCAGCAGTTATACAGGAAGTCCCAATATAGGATGGTCTCTCTCCGATGTGACCCTCTGTCTTTCCAACGGCCCGAGCACCCATTTCCTGGTTATTTCTCCTGACCGGCCACGGGAGGACTGTGCTGAATTCTTTCCATGTCCTTCCTCCTGAGCCGTCGGCTTGTATCACAAATGTAGCAGCACGTGTAGCCAAGCTTCATTCCGTCTGTGGCAGGCCGGGTTGAACATCAAGTGAGAGGAATTCGTGTACCAGCATCACAACTATTTAAGCTCTTTCTAGTATCTTTAGCAAAGGGGCTGTGTTTCAAAGACAATCTTTCCAGAATCCCGAGCTGGAAGACCCTTTGATGTCTTCACCCCCTGACTGGGTAAGAGTTTATGAAAGAGGTGTTCCCATAAGGAACATTTTTGCAAAAGGAACTTTGAGGCTAGTGTTGGTAATAGAACCCCAAGGTGAAAGTGCCGCGTCTGCGTCTGTGCTTGAAATGAACACGCGGCTCGGTAATCAGCGCTTCGTTTGCTGTGTTCTGCGAGAGACACTTTCTGTGACTTCCCTCCCATCCCTGGCACCCCACATTCTTGTGTTCTTACGCACAGAGTCAGGTTAGGAAAGATCATGAAAAACGAAAGGTTTTCTATTGACGTCATGCCTTTATTTTTTCTGAGAGCTTCAGAGAGAGAGAGCTCATGTGAGCGAGCGAGACTGTTGTCGTGTAGGTGCGTGTACATGCACACATGGGTGTATGTCTTCTTTCATTTATTGGGGAGGAAAAAAAAAAACATGGTGCCATTCCTTGGTTAACCTTTTTAATGTTTCATGTTCTGACCTGCTGCCTTATCTTTAAATTATCCTGAAAATCGCAGCAACCCCTGGTGGGTAAAGCGAGCTGAGAAAATTTCAAATGTATTTATAATTTCTACCTGCCACGTTTGCCTGCTATTAAATGCCGGCCTCTGCAAGGAGCATTGACTATATTTCTAGCAAGCAAGTTGCTGCTGCCTGGCATGACTGAGATCCAAAAGGTAGCCAGCCATGTTTGTCATGCCGATGCAACCTTCACTTAGGAATATTACTTTTGCTTAGGGAAAAAAAAAAAAAATGCTCCACATACACATGTGTGTGGGCACTCCCGGAAGAGCTGCTGAACTTAGTGTCACCCAGCACCACCATATTTACCAGTCCCCGTGACTGCCTTTGCAAATGCCATGTGGCTCCCATTCCTTTACTGTTTATCTTCTTAGGAAGTGAAAGATTCATACCTTTAGATGTCAAATTATTTAATATCCTAAATCATGCAAGAATTTTCGTTTGAAATCTTAGATGAACCTCATTTAACTGATATATTATTTTATTCCCTTTGGCTATTAGACTCAAATGATTCCATGCTTAATTAACCAAGGTACTTAAGGAAGAATGAATATTATAGCAGCTATTTGTGGATAAGTAGCAGAAATTGAAGGATGATTTCAGAATGATTTGTCTACCTAAACCAAAGCACAGGAGTTATGTTTTGGAATTTAAATAATTATGCAGAAATCAAAACGCAGCTATATTTTATGGGTTCTCCAAATAACGCAGTTCTTGTGACTTAAGATGGAATCCTTGCTAAAATATAGTCTTCCTTTCTGCTTCTCTCTACAATATTTTTCCCTCACTTAGTGCAAGTCCGTTCAAGCCGTATTCATCTACTCCCAGTCAGGGTTCTGCAACATGAACTCCAGAGATGAATAAGATGTGTTCGTGTCCTCAAGGAGCTTCGAGCCTATGAAGAAGAGTATGAGTTGGTCAAATTATTCAATGAAGTGTTACGGGGATTCAAAGTTGAGGGACCAAGAAAACCTTTAAGAGCATGACAGTGTTTGAGAAAGGTCTTGATTGAGTAGGATTTCAAAATGCAGAGCTGCAGGGTGGAAGGAAACAGCATCTTCAAGTACTCTGAGAGTAGAAAAAATAAGATACATCAGGGAGATAGTAGGCGTCCCAGCTCGACCAGGATAATATGAGAAATAATGTTGTCTGGAATAAACTGGAAGAGGTGAAAGGACATTCAGATGCCTGCTAAGAGCTTATTGTATTTGGCTATAATGTAATCATTAAGAGCCTCGGATCTGGGATCTGTCAAACCCAGGTAGAATCCTGGCTCTACCACCTATTAGCTGAATGGTTTTGATCAAGTTATTTCTCTGAACGCCGCACCCCCACCCCTGGCCCCGTTCCTCACCTCTAACTCAGGGATCAGATTATTGTCTGCCTAAGAAACTGTCAGCATTAGAGATGTGTGTAAAGTACTTAGAATGGGGCACATAGAATGTGGATCCCTGCTTTGGAGTCTTACTCAGCCTCTCTGTCTCAGTTTCCTCATTTGCCAAATGAGGATAATAATAGCAACTATCTTGTAGGGTTGTTGTGAGAATTAGCTAAGCATACATGCTAATACTTGGTGAGTGTCAAATAATGTTATCTTCTGTTGTTATTTCCTGTGCCTGGTGCACACTCTATGTTCAGCAAATATTGGTTGACTGAATAAATGAAAGCTACACATTATTAAAGCAGTTGATACAGAAGGCTGGAAAAGGCATTGCTAAAGGCGGTGTGGCTCTTATTCTATGTCTAATCTGTATCTAATGCATTATCCTTCCTGATACAATGACTTTAAACTAAATAAAAATAATATACATAGATTTCCTCACATTTCAGAGCATTAGCAATCTCTGGTTATCACTACACAAGACAGTGAGGATAGACAGAGTACTGACAGAAGGTCAATCAGGAGTGCCTGGGTGGCTCAGTGGGTTAAGCATGCAGCTCTTGATTTCCACTCAGGTTATGATCTCAGGGTTAGGAAATCAAGCCCCACGTTGGGCTCCTATGCTGGGTGTGGAGCCTGCTTAAGATTCTCTCCCTCTCCTTCTGTCCACCCCCCCCGCAAAAAAAAGCCTAGAATATAAATGACAATTTAGGTAGTTTAAATTCTCTGAATACATTTGCATAATCTAGTTGCACAGTTTACTTATAAAGACATAGACAAACAGTAAGTATCATTGTCTAATATTTTAAAATATTATTTTTTAATATTAAAAGTATTTTAAAGTATTTTTTAAGTGCTTCAATCTCAGTTGAAGTGGCTCTCAAACTGTAGTCTCAGATCAGCAGAATACCATTATCTCGGAATTTGTCACACATGTAAATTGTCAGGCTCCTTTCAGACCCGAGGAATCAGAAACTCTAGGGTTGGAGCTAAAGATGTATTTTTTTTTAAGATTTTATTTATTTGACAGACAGAGATCACAAGTAGGCAGAGAGGCAGGCAGAGAGAGGAGGAAGCAGGCTCCCCACTGAGCAGAGAGCCCGATGTGGGGCTCGATCCCAGGACCCTGAGATCATGACCTGAGCCGAAGACAGAGGCTTAACCCACTGAGCCACCCAGGTGCCCCTAAAGATGTATTTTAACAAGCCCTCCAGATAGTTCTGATGCTCACTTAAGTTTGAAAAATCACTGGAATAGTGGTTTTGTGTGAAGAGCATAAAGGCCTATAGGATAACTTAGTGCCTATACCTGACGAATTCCAGTTGCCAAATTTTCAACTTTATCTTTCTATTTTTGCAAACAATTTTTTGCTCTGGAAAAAATACCCTGTGCAAATTTTAAGACCAGTTGAGTTGCGTCTCTTGGGTCACGTGCCTCTCATTTGGGCACAGGGCCAGGGCTGAGCACAATCCAGTTACTCAGCTCAATTACACCTGATTCATTTAGGCAAACTCAATTGTACTTGACTTTTTCAGGCCCGACTCGATCGTGCTTTTAAATTCCCACACTCAATTTGATTGTGCTCAAAATTTGTTGCATGCCACCTTGTAACTTGTAGATTTAAGCATATACCAAAGAGAGGTGCTTCTAGGGCAGTTTCGAAGGTTGGGTGATTGGTATCTGTTTGCAGTTATACCTCTGTCCCTTGTCCCTTCCTCTCTGTCTCTAAGATGGGACGCTATAGGATGAGATAGTTTCCACTGACCCCTTCCATGGACCGTATTCTACCCTCCCCCATCCTGCCATGGCTGAACTCTTGGCAAAGATTTCAAAGCCCCTAAGAAGAAGATCTTCATTTACTCCACCATGGTTAGCTCTTCCTATCTATCTTGAAATTGGGGGAAACGAGACACAGAGACATTGCCCCTTACCAAAATTTACATTGTCAAAATCACAATTTTTTTAAAAGATTTTATTTACTTATTTGACAGATAGAGATCACAAGTAGGTAGAGAGGCAGGCAGAGAGAGAGGGGGAAGCAGGCTCCCTGCTGAGCAGAGAGCCCCATGTGGGCCTCGATCCCAGGACCCTGAGATTATGACCTGAGCCGAAGGCAGAGGCTTTAATCCACTGAGCCATCCAGGTGCCTCTTTTTGTGAGATTTCTACCTCACTGAGCTACGCATCCCACCCTCTGTCAGTCGTGCTGTGTTCTAAGTGACTAGGTCCTCCTTCTTTGCCAGGTTTTTGAATGCCTTCAGTAACCCACCAGGCTGAGGGATTAATAGTCACTTGCTACTCCCTGGGCAGTCCTTATACCTGAAAGAATTTGAATGAACCCTTGTCAGCAAAATCTAGTCTTGATAAAATCAATGACGACAAATGCTCTGGTTCAGCATTATGAAAGCCAATGTAGGAAGGGCTGGCCACTTTGCACAGTTGTATGGCTTCCAGGTGTCAGAATGAAAATACTTCGTGACTTTTATCACAAGACTGGTTTTGGTGGAGACTGGAAGGTAGTGGAAGAAGAAGGGTTTTATGCTGAAAAGAAGGTCTCATGACATTTCAGAGGACTGGGACCAATTCCATTCTCCTCCAATGTTAAGGACGAAGGGCCATGAGAGTGGGCTGTCCTCTCGTGGCACAAGACACATGTCTTATTAGTGGCCACTGTGGCCATGATTAGGCCTCCGGAAGTTAGATTAAAGAGAAGAATTTTCTAAACATACGTGTTTAAACAGCTCAGAAAAAGCAATATTGTAACCAACCACAGATTATATCCTTCTTATTACCCAGTTAGCCAAATGTTTCCAATAATTCAAGCCAGCTGCTGATATGGAACAGCTGGATAAGAAAGTGGTTACAAAACTCGGGGGCTGACCTTGATTTGCTTAATTACCTCTCTGCCTGTGATCAGTACGTTTGCTAAGGTAGGTTTGGTGTTAAGATAAGGGAAGGTGTTCATTTTGTAAAGGATACTTAAAGATTAAGGGCGGAAAAGTACAGCCTTAATGGATCGTGGTTAACTTTTCCAGCTGTTATTAAAGTAAATACTGTACTTGTGAAACAGCCACTACAGCCCATTTCATTTTGAAAGTGTATTTAGAGGTTTGAACATGTTTCATCTGCCTGTTTTTCAGGAAAATGTGTGATCTTTATCATGAAAGAATATCAGCTTAAGCTTGCTACTTCTTCTTTTTTTTTTTTCCTTCCTCCTAAGGGCTGATAAAACAGAGATAGACACTTAAATCACAATCTGTTGCCACTTACCTCTTCCCGTGTACCGTCCCCAAAGATTCTCTGGGCAATGACTTTTAAATGTGTTCTCATTATTTTTAATGAGTGTGCAGAACATATGACGCATAATGCACGAATAGATAGGTGCCCTTGGACTGAACTTGTCAGATGTAATAAAACGTTGAAGGAGTTAAAATGCGTTTTTCTTTAAGATATTATAATTATTTAAATTAAGATGCCCAAGTACAAATCACATGCTCTTCAGCTCCTGTTGCTGCCTAAATGAAGCCCCACCACTACCCCAGGTCTCCCCTTAAAAAGAATGTTTAGTCACAAACGTTAAAAAGACAAAAGAACATTTAATATTGTTATGTCTCTTTAAGTTTACCCTTCTTTAAGGCTGCCCCAATGGCAGGATATTCGATTATAAATGAGTTCAGTTATGTTTCTTGGCCACTTATTGAGTTATGCGAAGGACTTTTATCACCTAGTCTTTCCGTAATTAATTCTTTGCATTTCTTAGAGGCTTAGGACCGAAGGAAGGATTGTTCAACAGCTTGAAATGTTGTTTCAGTTTTTCCACCTTGCCTCATTCTCTCCTTTTCCTTCCTCTCTTCTTTCTTCTGACCCATCATCCTGCCTCTCTGGAAGCAAATAACACTCGGAGTGCTATCTCTCTATTCCAGAATATATTTCTGCATTCTGTTCCTACATTAGAATACCAGGTGGTGATGAAGAGGAAGAAAATGGTACCTGACATTAAATTACATTAAAATGCCAGGTGGTGATGAAGATGGAGGTATTGGTAGGAGGATGGAGAAAAATATCCCAAAGAACAGCAGAGCCTCCCCTTGATGGTCATTATTTCATACATATTGGAGTCTGTGGCTCCTGGTATATGGAACTATTGACTTGAGCACCCTGCAGGGAAGTTACAGACTTTCAGCTTAACTTGAAAGGGCTCACCTTCTCCCTCCTCTCCTTCCCAGAAGCTACATGTTTCATGGGTAGACCCTTGACTTCCCACTGGAGGGCAAAAACACACAGAAACAAACGAGCAACAAACAAACCAACCAACAAAAAACCAAAAACAAACCCCCAAATGGCAAAACACAAAAACATCCAACCAAAACATCTTACCTGTTACTTGCTTGCATTCCATCTCCCTGAGACCAAATGTTTCTCTTCTTTGATACTCAGAGATTGGTATTCAGGAGAATTGTCAGCCCTCTATTGCCCTCTATTTCTGGATCCATATTGATGATGAAAGGACTCAATTGTTCAACAGATCCTGAACACCTACTCTTCCCAGTTTAGCTGATCAAATATTTAATAAACATTTATTGGTGCTAGGTGCTTTACCACACACTGTATACTCTAAAATGTATGAAGACAAGATCCCTGAACTCCAAGAACTTATAGATGATGCTGAATGTCATTAGAGATACAAGAATATGGTGTACTACCTATGATCTGTGCAGAAGGTGGATGGGAAGGGAAGAGTTGTACACATTTTTTTTTTTTTTTTAGTTGCACAGATTTAAGGAACAAGCTAAGAGGTTAATAGTGAGCCAGAAGTTATATAAAAGGAAGAAATCAATAAGGATTTTAAAATTATGAAAACTTTCATTTATGAGATGGGATTCTATTTGGGCCATGGATAGATTCAAAGAAGCAAGGAAAGTAGGAAGTCCAGGGATATGGAGAAGCATGAGCCAATGGTGGGAGGGAAAACTAAAGAAAAGGGCGGAGTAGAGGAAAGGAACATTTTGGTCATAGTGATAATACCATTGGGTACTTATATGATCATGGGAGCAAAATTTGCATGCCTGTAACAAGACTATTTCTAGGGATAACATAGAAATCCATCAAATTTAAGATCCATGTGATGCCCTCTTTTATAAAGTGTGTTCATAACTTCTCTGTTTCTAAGTTTTGGGTTTGGGTTTATTCCTGAGGCTTGTGTTCAACTGGCACATCTGCAGGGCGGGAAGGTTCATGGTGGTCTCCTTTACATGGCTGTCAGTTGGTTCTAGCTGTTGGGTGGGGCACCTTGATTCTAGTTAATTCTAGTTAACGAAAGGTCATCCTCCAGAAAGCTAGTCCAGCTTCCTTATCAGACATTCTTAGAAGAACAAAAACAGAAGATGCAGGGGCTCTTTAGGTCTAGTCTTGTAGGATACACAGTGTTCCTTCTGCCTCATTCTCTTTGTCAAAGCACATCACGATGCCATTAGGATTCAAGGGATGGGTCGATAGATGCCATGACTGTCTGGAAAGAATGGCAGAGTCACACATCAAGGAGGCATAACTCACTGGGGCAAATATTGTTACAGTCTCTCAAATTTGGTTAGGAAAGCTGAAGAGAACACTGTTCTATAGCAGAATGAGTATTGGTCAGGGAGGTGAAATTCAGATTAATGGCCCAGGACGGCCACTCTGGATGTTCAAGTTTGGAAAAGTCATTTACTTTCTTGGGTCTTATCTTTCTTAATTCCTTTCACAGAGCGTGTATTGAGTTATTTTTTGATGCGAATACAGTGTGAGAGAAGCCAGAGCAGAGAAGCCTGGCCCCTTTCCCTACTTTGTTGTTCAGCAACATTTTTAGTCTTGACACTCTTGATAAGCTTAAACTCCTCTCCCTCTTCTTGCTATTTTTCTTCCTAGCCGATGTAGATTCACCTGTCTATGGCAGATACCCACAATCTGGATGGGGACTTGGGAATAAGAGTTAGATTATGGAGATAGAGATAAACTAATAAATACTAAAATTATCAAAATAAAACAAAATTGACAGTAAACAGGGAGAAGAGTTCCTTTATCTACAAAATGAGGAGATTGAATTAATTGGTCTCTTAGACCTCTTCTTACTGCAGAATACTAGTCCCTGAATTTATATGCATCAAATTTTGGTGTGATGCTCGATACAGATAGCACCTGAATTATGAATGATCTCTCTGTATATGAATGGGCCACGGGAGGGTGCCTCTGAGCATTTCTTTGTTCTCCAGTTCAGAATGCCTTGGGAGCATTTGACCTAAAGAGTGGCTTCTCTGAAGTAAATGTTGAATAACGTTTTGCCAGCAGAGATCTCCCTCATGGCCACCTTTTCAACCCCTTGCCACTGTGGTTCTTGTTGCTATAGTGGTTAATATACACAGGTGTAGCCCTTCCTCCAATCTTCTGATGCCACCACGGCTGTAGGTAACATAAGAGACTTCACTCCTGTAGTTAGCTCAGAAGGAAACGGGTTCCTTCTTTCCAAAATTGGAAGTTTTGGTGCATTTTACCATAAGATGTTTTTAAATAAAACCTTTCCAATAGATTGTAAATTATTACACGGTGCTATGCTCTGGAGATACTGTGGAGTAAATAAACCCTGTGGGCTCATTACAGCCCAGGCACAAGTGATCGGTATTCCTTTTAACATAGAGAAAGGAAAAGTTCACGTTGTAGGAAGCAGGTTTACAAACAAACCTACATACAACTTAAAAAAACGTAACCTGTTTTTTTAAGTAGAAATTGTCTCGTCTGTCCCTACAGTCATAGTTTATTTAAAGCTCGTTTCCATTACACATGAAGAAAAGTGAATAAATTGCAAGCACTATTCATTAAGGTTTTGGCCATCCTTAATGCAATAAAAAATCTCTGGGTTCTGAATTCTTCAGTTTGAAAAATAGGACTCTGTTAGCACTAGCAACTTGTTGAAAACTTGGCAGATATTTGCAGCGTAATTATTAATGCAAGCCACCTCAATTCCTCTTTGGTACTAGACAGGTTGTAAATAAATTATATAAATAAATATTAATGCAATTATTAACTTGATAATTTTATGTGCTATGTAGACATGCAAGGAAATTAAAGATGAAGGCTGCTGAACTTGTGTTTGAGGATATACATAACGGTGACTTATTCCCCAGATCATGAAGAGATAGAAGTACACTAGATCCAGCCTTGTCTTCAGCTACATAACGGAGTATGACTGTAAAAACAAATATACATGTAATTTCTCATGGTGGTTAAGTTAATAACATGTCACTATAATTTGTGTACTTGACATAGAAACCAAGTCATGTGGGTCCTAGCTGGAAAGAAAGTAAAGGCGCAGAGCTCCAAACCAGCTAGCAGCCTACTTTTTGAAAAGCCCAGCCTTTGCTGTCAAATAGTAGTTCAGAGGTTCCTCTTTAACCTGTAGGGTTTCTTACAGAAAAGAATAGCAATAGCACGTAAATGTCTGACTTCCTTCACAACCCTTTGAAAAGGTAACCCGGGGATGGTGTTGCCTCTCACCCCTCAGCGTCCAGTGCTCTCAAGGGAGGTGGCATGTCTTATCGGACTGGAGCAGCCAGGCAAGGGCAGCCCGCACATTGAGAGGCCAGGGCAGTGTGATGGTCAAGGCCACTGGGCAGGTAGTGAAAGGCCTCTCGCTGTGTTAAACAAATGTGATTTCCTTCCTGGCTTCCACAGGAGCTAATTTTGTTTTTCACTTCTCTTCTGGCATCAGAACAATAAGGACTCATAAGGCCATTCTGCCTGTGAGGAGATGTGCATTAGATTATCATAAATCCACAGATAAAAAGTACAGTGGTCAATAAGACCAGCCGTTCCTGGATGAAATAAAAGGTTTAATTGAAAGTACTGTCCCAGGGGAAACATGATTGAGCGTGGTATTGAGTAGACATTAATTACCTCAGACCAGAGAGTGAAGGAAGTAGAAGGAAAACCATTCCATTTATTTTAAGTTCCCAAATCTGCTTTCCTTTAAGAGAAGGTGGGGGGGATTATTCGAATAGAGTGCTAGGAGGGAAAAAAGTGAATTTTTACACATACACGATGTTCTTAGAACACCATTCGTGTTTTTTAGGAAGTCGCAGCTGAATTTTCTGCTAATACAGATATTTTTTTGGAAGTTAGAGATCGAGGTAGAGCATAACATCTACTGATAGGCTGAAGAATGGTTAAAATTGATATATTCCTACTCAGTTGCTATAACATATTAGTAAATAAATTGTATTTTTTCATAATTCTAGATTTTTTTTGATTCTTTATGTTTCTCAGCTTGTTTTTTAGTAGGTTGGGTTTCCATTCTCCAGTGTAACAGAAAGAAGAAATAACTTGAAGGGGTGTCTGCACATACGGTCCCCATTAAACACTGGACAGCTTGCTTTATATCACTGAAATATGGCTGCCGTTATAAATCATGCGTGTTTGTTTAGCCGGGGCCCCACTTCTGATGCGGCTGAAGTAATGGGATGAACTCTGCGTCGACAGAGACAAAGCCTAGGATCAAGGACTGCCTTAACAAGAAAGTAATTGCTCAGGTGTCTCTTCTAGCAGTCATTAACGTATTTGAATTATGACTTTGATTCTTCTCTCGGGTCAAGTAGCATATAAAAAATACTCTGGATTACCCATCTCTACTACACAGTGGGTTTGAAAGGAGATACCAAGTACACTGAGAGTGTCTGATTTGGTGTTTGTACACAACGCTGCCCAATTGAGTAAAACAAACAAACAAAAACCGTCAAAGCAATTTTTGGTTTATTTGCTTTTCAGTTTTATTTAGAGTGAGTGAAGTCACTCAGTCAGTGAATTTAAACTTCTCAGCCAATTGTTTAGGAGTTGACAGAGGCATGATCTTTGTTTTAAATGTGAGAGATTGGTTTTTTTAGGGTTAATTTGAACAGAGTAGTTGCCAAATAGCACCAGCTGTCATAATAAAATAGAAGTGAATGACAGCTTTACTCCACCCCGTATCAAAACTCCAGAGCGGATATGGTGATCAGATGAGCCAAAATAAATGTGAGTTCTTAGAAACATTTGTGAGCTATTTTCTTGCATAGCTCAGCCTTTCATAGGCGTCAGTGTGCCAACAGGTCATAATTAAGCTTAGCATTGTAGAAAATAAGGGGAATTTGTTGCTGTACATATCCCAAATCCACTACCTAACATTCCAAAATTCCTCTTGGTGATGGTGGTCATGGTGATAGTGGCCTTAAGTATTGAAACTTAATTAGCAGTTTTTAAAATATTTTTTATATTAATGCACTGTGGCCCGTATTGAACTACAGCAGGAGAATTAACTGATCCAACGCTTATCAGCAATGCTCTTTGAATATTTACCATGCATTTGTTCTCAGACATGCATTGGGATAGGTGTTGGTGGTAAATATAAATGGCATATAAAGACCTTGAGGTCTTTAAAGGTTTATATAATATGTGTGTGTGTATATCATATACATATATGTATTACATACATATATGTATCATATACATACATACATACATATATATACACATATATATATCATAACAAATAGCCATAATATAATGTGATTATTTTGTATACAGTTCTAAGGAGACCAGGATAAAGGCTCAGGCATAAAGAACAGGTGACAACTCAGGTGTGTTTTGATGGATAAGTAGGAGTTTACCAGTGGGTGTCAAAGTGGGAGGAGAGGAATGAGTTTTAGGTAGAGAGAAACCCATCCAAATAAGAGAAGCTCTTTGTGACATTTAGTTAATTTTAGTTTCACCTAACAAACATGCTAGGAACTTTAAGCTAACAATGTTAAAAATATGACTTTATAGATGTGAGACACAACTGTCACTTTTTTGAGTTTTTGACCTTTTAATGCCATTACATCAATAAAGGGCATTGTGGGAGAAAAGTAGGGACAAAATAACTTATGAAGTCATCCTATTACAATCTGTTTTATATGTATGCATCATACTTGATGTTAAACTAGGTTCAAAGTTGAGTTAAACGTAATCCCTGCCTTTGATGAGATCACAGTGATAGAGTGGCGTTAAGACAGACAGGCCGGGAAATAATTGGAAGACTAGAAAAAGTGATGAGAATTGTAAGAATGGGGAACAGAAAGTAAAATGGAGTTCAGAGGAGGGCAAATTGTTTTCTCACTGATAAAATCAGGGAAGGAACAGGTGGCTTATGTGCTGAGACACAAAATCAGGGTGTTTGGAGATATTAAGTAAAGAGTCTTTTATTCCATTATACCTTCACTATGAAATTTCTTTTGAGGTCAAAATAATTTCTGTATTTGATATATACACACATACACATAAAATAAAGCTTTTTTCCCCTCATGCTTGACTTCATTATCATAAAAATTGTAGGTCTGTACTCTCAAGAAAATGTTTCACTAAAAAGATTCATTCCCTGTACTTGGATGAGTCTTCCTTTTTCATGTATCAGCAAGAAAAAAATGGAGCTGTGATTCATTTTAAAAAAATTCCTTAGGCATGAACTGAAGTGAGATAGTCCTTGTTTAGTCTTTGATGCATACTTGACTTTGTTGGAAAATGAAGATCCATTAGTTCAGGGAAGAAAGAAGTCGTCCTGCTCAACATACTGCTAGGAAAATACTGATTGGAAGTGTGCTGAACTTTTCAACTTCTTGTAATTACACACTGATTTTACAGGAATTAAGGCCATAGAATTGCTCCCTTACCCTTGTCCCGCTTTTATATATATAGAAAAACAGCAAGGGAGAGGGTCATTTGGAAGATGAATACTGAAGAAGAAGAATGTCAAGTGCAAGATGATATTCAGTAGCCTAAGCCATATTTTGGACCCTGGAGCCACCTGAACAGTCCCTTTCGAGAATCTGGCAGGAACAATGCAAGGATGTAGGGGCAGGGATCTTCCCGGACTAGGCTACCGAATTCCTCCCTCTTGGGAGACTCACACAGACATGGAAGCCGCCCTGAAATATAGACTACAGGGTGGTGTCTTAGTCCATTCTATAACAATACTGCAGGTTGGGTGGCAGATAAACAAGGGAAGCTTCTTCCTCTCAACTCTAAAGGCTGAAAGCCCAAGATAGGGGTGCCAGCATGATCAGGTAAGCGCTATCTCCCGAATCATAGACTTCTCGTCTATGATGATATGTCATATCATATGATGAAAATGTCTAGGGAGCTCTTTTTAAGGCATTAATCCCATTTATGAGGGTTCCGCCCCCATGGCAAAATTGCCTCCCAAAGGCCCCACCTCTGAATGGCATCACCTTGGGGATTATTAAGATTTCAACATATGAATTTAGGGGGACACTAACATTTGGACGATAATGGATGAATATATGTGTCAGTAGAAAATGTGGTACTAAAGGAAGGGAAAGAGATGATTAAAAGAAATAATAACCCTGTGATACATCATTAAATGTTGGTATCTTCCATATGTAAAATATATACATGTCACTCAATTGGAGGATGGGATTATTGGTCTCAACTCACTTCCAAATAGTAGCATTATATATCCATCCTCTTATCGTAGTCTCATTGTGTGTATGTGGACAGTTCTTTTCCACCCGAAGCCTGTGGATTTGGCCATGTGAAGTCATTGGCCAGTTAGATGTTAGTGGATGTTTTGTGAACAAAGTCTTTGAAGATAGTTTCATACTTGCATTCCTGTCTTTCAGCATGTGAGAAACATGTTTCAGTTATCCAGTGGTCTAAGGAAGATGCTAGATACATGGAGCAGACATGTGTATGCCCCACACTTTGAAGGCAGACCTACTTGATTCCAGCCTAGGTCATGCAAACCCCAGTCAACCTACAGATCTGTGAGCCAGAAATAAATGCTTTATTGTTCATACCCCAATGGGGCATGTTTGGAATGCAACATTTTTGTGACAACAACTGATACACTTTTCCCCATTAATTAACTCTAGGTAGTTTTCCTTTCTCCCCAATTTGCTTGTTGTAGTGGGGATAGGGAAGATACATCCACACTTTAATTTTGATGGATTTTTGATACTCTACAGAATATAAATGACTTCTTATTTTAAAGTCAGTTTTATCTGAAAATTAATTTTAATAGAGTAATTGACTTAATTAAGATAAAATGCAAATTATGTCTTCATCTACATATATAAAGGGCACATTATATATATGGTAAGAACATTCTCATTACAATAGTAAACATAACATGTACTATGAATTTAAAATGGTTACTACCCACTGAGATTTCTCAATCTCTATTTGGAATTTAGGATTATTTATCATTGATAGTGTTCTAAAGGGGATTGGTTTCCAGCTGGAGTCTCATTAGGTACAACTCAAACATTAGATGAAGGATAGGGTTAAAATGCTATATTTTCCTCATTTCATTTCTTTAAAGCCTTTACCAACAAATAAATTACCCCCTCCTCCAGCCCCCACAAAAATACCACTTTCTTGAGGCTGTGGTAGTACTGTTACTACATTGTATCATAATTTAATAAACACCAGAGTTCTGTGGCTCAAAGTGAAAGAATATTTATTGGGTCTTCTGTAGAAAATGAAGGTATCAGAGTTGGAAAGAAAGCCATATTATCTTTACTAAGAGTTGTTGTGCCCTAAATAATGACACACATACTTAGAATGGTGGGTGTTAGAAAATTTTTATACTTTTGCTCTAGTGGCTAGGTTTCTTATTCTGTGACTTTCTAGGATCCCAGTGAAGGAAACTGTAAGCCATTGTCTTTAAACTATCTGCAGAAATTTCCCAATCCAAAACTAAAAAGTAAAACTAAAATTTAATTTTTCATAAGGAAACTAAATGTCATTTTTCCCCCTTTCTGGACTAAGGGCTCCAGAATGTACTTGCTGTTCTATGTCTTTGGAAGCCTGGCCTTGAGTCTGTACTTTTATGATGCTCTGTTGTCAGTGCGAATTGTGACATACATCACATACACAGAAGCGTGACACAGAAGTAATGGAACTGGAAGGCTTAACCATGAGGCCGTGTGGTGTCTCTAGGACATTGTTCATGACCTACAAGATTTTTTCTCTCTTGAGGCTTCTCTGTTCTCTGCTCCGTTCCTTTCTACCATGATTTTCCGTGTGTTCTCTAAAGCAACACATCTTTAAGTGGAGGGGGGAATACTTTTCCTCTAATATGCTCATGCAATGGTGTGTCCCATGATCAAGTGAATTAGGGAATATGTATTAATCTTTTAAAAGCAGTTCTAAAATGCACGTTTTCCTTAGCATTTTTCGTAATAGAAACTATCGGGATATTTGTCCTCATATGCAATGACTGTGACCCTGTGTTCTAGACCTTACATGGATCCAAGTCTTAGAAGGAACCAGTTTGGCTGGCATAGTGGGTTTCTAGAACCCCAAGGCATGGCCTTGGATCAGACCTCCGCAGCAAGCATTAGCTGCTTATGGACTGATGGTCTTGGGGTCAGGGGACTCCACCGCTTCAGGCAGTTGCTACCCCTTCCTGAGCAGTGGACAGGCTATGGGTGGAACAGGAACCATAATTGGTGTGCTTACTTCCACGAAGTGCTTTGTATTTTTTATTTATGTCCAGCTTTTGTCCTGAATAGCTGATTTGTCTTTTAAAGCCATTAAATACAGGTAGCTTGACAGACAGAGTACTTGGGATGGCAAAGATAGTAGAAGTGTTTCGCCTAGACTCCAGCTTTTCAAAAAGGTCTGCTCCTCTAAGAATCAGGCCCTCTATGCTTCCTTTTTTAGAGTATTCAATTATAACAATCGTACTCTTTGTTCTTAAATCTTTTACTCATGTAAAAGTGTGTATTCTTGTATTTTAAACCCTGAATGATTGTCTATAAAAGGTTTAAGACATTTTCACCAGGTTTCTGTAGTTCACTTTCAATGGGAAGGAATAAACAGAAAATAAAAAGGACCTATTGCTTCCCCCTATAAACAAAGCAGTTTCTGGTTTTATAAAGAATCCATGCTGTGTGAGTTGTAATATGTTCATTTATGCCACTTTTCATGGCACAATATATTATATTCATCTCCTTCATGTTTATTGGAAAAAAGTGTTTTTTGCCAGTGTTACCAAACTGTGGAATTTACTGACCCTTCCGGGATATACCATAAGTAGGAAGGAAACAAGGATAGCTATAAGAATCTTAACTTTGAATTACTTTACTTCTGTTAATCTCTTAGTATTACATTAAGACATTTTTATATTGAGCAGACTATGAAGAATGGCGATTTTTTTTTGACATTTGTTTCCTGGTATTAGATTAATCATTGACTTAAAATTGTCTTCTAATAAGTGAAGTCAGAAGTCAGCTTTTGTTCTTTCCTCATCCTTTCCAAAGAATGGATATCAGAAAAAGAAAGAAGTGTCTCAATTACAGACATTTTGTAGGATTTTCTTCATTTGGGTCTTTAGTTATAAAGTATTTGAAAGTGGATGAATATTTACTTTAGGAGATCACATAAGGACATATACTTAATATGTTGATAATCGAGCTCCCTGTAAGAAACCTACATTTAAGACGTTTCCCCCATTAATTGGGTTAATCATCAACAACCTTTACTATGATTCAGAGATTTTTTAAATTATCTGCAGTATGATCCCTGACTCTTGTGATTTGTCTATACTGCCCAGAGGGCGAAAGACTTTAAAAGATAATCTGTCCATTTATAAATAACCCAGGGTTCTGCTGATTTCATTTATATGTTAACAACAGTTGCGGGAAAAGTGCTTTACCTTTATTCAGATGATCATCCTTGGATCACCATTTACCTTTGTATGTCTTCTGTTTACTCTCTGAAAAGTACAATCTAAAATAGAGTGCCTCCCAGCTGTTGGAAGGACCCTTATCCCTACTCAATGGTAATATCACATTTTGAATTTTATGTAATCCAACTGACCAAAACCCTTTCATGCTTACAATAGCTACCCATAGATGACTTTTTCCAGAAAATGTTAAAAATTCAGAAAATTAAGTGTCTTGCGGGTATCTTATCCTTTCATTGTTATGAAAATTTATTTAACTATAACCAAAGTTTTATTACCTCAAATTCCTTAGAATTTATTTAGGCAAAAGTTAACAGTATTTAAGCTTATTATAAAATATCCTGCCAGAATTACCAGGTATGGCTTATGCTTTATATAAAGTAGATGTATATTTATTATTTATATAAACATAAATAATAAATATAAATATAAATATAAATAAATATATATTTTTTTCTTTTTTTTTTTCCCCTTAAAGGCCTCTTGTTTAAGTTTTGGTAATTGACAAAATGATTGCATGTGAATCATAACTCTTGCATAAAGTAAGCTGCTCACAACACAGACTAATAACACATTTGGGAGGCGAGGCAAAGACATCCAGAGCTTACTTGTGCTGAGCCAAGAGCGCAGCATTTAATGAAATGAGGGCCATAAAAGGTCCAGCATGGATGCTTTCAAGTCTGACCCAGGCTTCTGAGAAATTGGACACCGATCCTGCACGCAGATGTACTCCCCCGTGCTCTGGTAGGCTGGGTTTTTACAACTTGCGTGCGTGAATCAGGTACTTCTTTGCACTACAAGAATGTTTGTGATTCCAGAGATGGCCCTAGTTGGAATACTCCTAAGCAATAATATAGATGCCTCGCAAGTCATCCATCTTCTGCCTCCCTTTCCACTTCTCACGCCAAGTAATTACTTTTGATATTTGTTTTAGTAAAATGGTTAGGATAGCTCACAAGGTCCGACTATGTCCATTCCTCTGTTTCTTCTTTCTTTTCCTTAAATTCTACTCTGCCTCTCCAGATAATACTGTGAACTAAACAGAAAGTCCTTCCCATATCGTTCAGTAAACTCTTTGCCAATTATAGTCTATGCAGACTGGGCACTTCATATTACAGTGTTGAGTACATACAAGATGTTTGATTAAAATTTGTTGGATCACTATGGTTTGCAAAGAGTGACTCTTGTCACTCAAGCCAGAATGAGCCAATTTCATTTCTAGATTCCAGCTTTAACAGGTTATTCACGGTGCTTGGGAATAGAGGTAGTCTTACAGAGAACAAAGTCGGGGAATGGAAAAATAGGGAAAGACATAACTAGATGGGAGGGAGAAAGGGCAATATATTTAATTAGGATGATAATGGAAGAGAAGCTATAAGAACTTGAAGAAAGTTTGTATAAAAGATATTAAGAGATTAGTTAAGGCTAGGGGTGGTTAGGATAAACATTAAAATGGCTTATAAAAATTAGGGAGGATAAGACAGTTACCATTTACTCACCATTTGGTTTTGCATTTCATGTATCTCTTTAATAAAAATAATATATATAATATATATGCAGAGATACATATATATGTGTGTATATATATACACACATACATACATATATAATATTTTGCTGTTTTCCCATTGAAAATTATGTTCCAGTATTGAATTATGAAATTAATGTAGAGGATTGTAATCAAATTAAAAATTAAATAAGAGCATAGAAATCACTAAAATGCATTGCACTCTGGTTAAGTATTGTCTCATGAAACTTATTTATAGGTATATGTGTACACATATATGTTTTTGCCTGGATGGATTGGCAAACACAGAAAAATGGCTGATGTGTCTTTGGGTACTGGATCACAGTGCTTCCCAGACTGAATGAAGTGTACCATGAATACTGCAGTATTCACTAAAGATTTGAGGTACATGTTATAGCTTAAAGCCACGAACAGCCCAGTGTTCATCACAGATTGGTAGCGATGACACCTCTTGTTGCCTTCATTGAGGATCTGTGGCTGAAACTGAGCTAAGTTATCATCTCTCCTAGGAACTGGAAGCATTGTGTGAGAAGGAAAATTGGACTAGGTTACTTTTAAGGTTTCTTAAAACTATAATACATTGTGCCTTTTATAATTATTTTTAATGTAAGAACTAATTTGTATAAACCTTAAAAGTAATGGAATCTGGAATGGTAGGAATCAAAAGTGATACCAGCAGTTTATTTATTTACCTATATATGTGTACAACCCACAAATACGTATTTACAGATACCCATGTGTACATATACACAAGCACATACTGTTGGACATACACACGAACATCTATATCTATCTATATGTATTTATTCACTCAACAAATCATTATCCAGTGCCTGTTTTTGAGTCTGGCACCGTTTTAAGCACTAGCAATAAATTGGTAGAAAAAGAATCAGAATAATATAAGAATTCCCACATTCAAGAGACCTTATTAAAAACAAATGAGCAGGGGCACCTGGGTGGCTCAGTGGGTTAAGCTTCTATCTTCAGCTCAGTTCATGATCTCAGGGTCCTGGGATCAAGCCCCACTTTGGGCTCTCTGCTTATCGGGGAGCCTGCTTCCCCCTCTCTCTCTGCCTGCTGCTCTGCCTACCTGTGATCTCTCTTTCTCTCTCTGTCAAATAAGTAAATAAAAATCTTTAAAACACACACACACACCAATGAGCAGGAGCACCTGGGTGGTGAAGTCAGTTAAACATCTAACTCTTGGTGTTGGCTCTGGTGGTGGTCTCAGGATCATGAGATCAAGCCCCACATCAGGCTCCATGCTCAACATGGAGTCAACTTAAGACTCTCTCTTTCTCCTCCTGCCCACCAAGCGCTCTCTCTCTAATAAATAAATAAATCTTAAAAAAACGTTAACAGATACACAGTATGTGATTAGCTCTGTGGAAGAAAAACAGGGTAGTGGACATGGGTAAGGTGGTATTGAGAGAGCATTTAAGCAATATGAAACTGAATGGTCGGGGGTGACCTCACTAGTAAATTGATATTTGAACAGAGGTTTGAAAGCAGTGAGGGAAGGAGGTCTGCAGCAATCTAGGGGAGGAGAATTCAAAGCAGAGATAAGAGGTTATACAATGGTCTTGGGGCAGAAGCCTGAAGGATGAAGGATGTACTGAAAAAAAGAAGAAAGGCAATGTGGCAAGCATAGGATAAGTAGTAGGAGAGATGAGCAGAGAGAAGACTCATGGGACTCAGAATTTATAGGACATTGGCATTTTCTCTGAACAAGGTGGGAAGTCACCAGTAAGTTTTGAGTGTTTGTTTTAATAGGACCACTCCAGCTGCTGTAATGAGAAATATCCCAAAGAGGAGAAAAGTGGAGGCAGGGAGGAGAAAGGAGACACTAGTACAGAGGGTGTTGGGTGAGAAGCAGTGGTAGCTCAGATGGTTAAAGTGATAGGATTCTGGATGTGTGTGTGTGTATTTATGATTTTACTACTTTATTTGAGACAGAGAGAGAGAGAGAGAGAACACAAGCAGGGGGAGGAGCAGAGGAAGAGGGTGAAACAGACTCCTGTTGAGCAGAGAGCCAGACGTGGGCCTCAGTACCAGGACCCCGGGTTCACGACCTGAGCCAAAGGTAGATGCTTAACCGACCGAGCCACCCAGATGCCCTGGGTGTGTTTTTAAAGTAAAGCTGACAGGAGTTGCTGACGGGTTGGATATAGAGTGTGAGACAAGAAGGAAGTCAACAGTGACATTGAGGTCCTTATTTGAATGTCTGGAAGAACACAGTTCCATTTACTTGTTCAGGAAGAGCGGGTTTAAGGGATGATCTACTTAGACATGTCTTCAAGGTAGAAATCTTAATAAAGTTGTTCACTAGAGAATTGGTTATGTGAGTCTAGTTTAGGAGAGAGGTAGAGATAGGAATTTATGACTCATGAGCATGTAAATGATATTTAAAACTGTGAAATTAGGTGTAACTTCAAAAATGAGGATGGGACAGAAGAGAAAGAAATCAGATGATTCTTAGGACACTAATATTTAAAGATTGGTGAGATGGGGAAGAAGTAGCAAAGGATTTTGCAAAGGGGTTGACCGTAAAGTGGGAGATGAACTATAAGAGAGCGATGTCCTGAAACCAAGAAAAAAAATATATATTTCAAAAAGTAGGCCTCCATCAGTTTGATCTAATGTTCCTGTACATCAGGAAAAATAAGAGATGACAATTGACCATCAGATTTAGTAACATGGAAGTCACTGGTGACTCTAAGAGGAATATAAATGTACTACCCACACATACACACATAAATACACATGCATATATACAGAGAGAGAATACATATACACGTTATATATTATGTAGCTTTAATACAGTATATATACTACTATGGGGTAATGCATATTACATATAGTATAGGTAGTATTAGAAAACACATATGTATAAATGTGTGTGTGTGTGTGTGTGTGTGTGTGGTCATAGAGATGTGTTTACATCTTTCTGGTTGGCAAGGCAATAGTACAGCAAATGGTTCTTATACCTTCATAAATTCCTTTCAAAAACATTTATCTTTTTGTAATGATGGATAAATGTTTAGAAAACACAGAAAAATTATAAAGAAGGAAACTGTAGTCCATATTGCAGTGCCAGTAGATAACTACATTTTTTTTTCTGTGCAAACATATACACATATGTAGATAGATGGGGTAGGGTTGTGGGACAGGTAGGTAACAGGTAGATGGGTAGGTGTCAGTATGTATATAGCATATATTTATATAGTTGAAATGTACTGTACACATCCATTCTGATACTTGATGTTATGTTCTCACATGAGTAGACTTTATGTCAATACTATTTTATAGAAACCTATGGTTCTTAATACATTTAAAAAAGTACAAAACAGCATATATAGAAGCATAACTAACCTAACAAACACCACTTGATAGGGTAAATTTTTCTTCTGGGTTATATTAATAAAAGTCAGCATTTTGTATATGTACCAATAAATTCAATATTTATCACTTTCCTTACTCTGTTAATCCCTCAAAGACTGTATTTCTGCCCCTAGAAAATTAGCTGCCATATAACCAGAGACTTATAACCAGAGAAATAACTAAGTGTAGAATTCTGTGACCAACTAAGTAGTCAGTCATGAACCTGTGAGCCTAAGACTTAGCCCCCATTCTGGGACTTGGGAACATATCAGCAGACAACATTGCAGTCCCAAAGTACTTCTCTGGACTCTTTTTGCCTTAAACTTGACTCTACGTGGCAGTTGCCTTAACTTGACAGTAGTTAGCAGTTAAAATCGACTGTACAGGGCAGTGGTTTTCCACTGGAAGTGATTTTGAGCCCAGGAGACATTTGGCAGTGTCTGAGGGCATTTGAGGTTATCATAACTAGGGAAGGAGGTGCTACTGGTATCTAGTAGGTAGTAATTCTGTGGACTGTCCTTTAATGCATAGGACAGTCCTCCACAACAAAGAATTATCATGCCCTAAATATCAGTGGTGCTAAGATTGAGAAATCTTTAGTTGTAGACCCTGAAAGGCTGGCCCCGGGTGGGTCCCAAGGGATTAGGCCAAGGCATATGCACTAGGGGCAGGTAGGTATCCATCCTGGGGCTGGCTCAAGGAACCTCATGGACTTTGTATCTAGAGACATGGCCTCTAGTGGCAAAGAATAAGAAATAATGAAAAGGAAAAATAAAAAAAATGAATGGATATTCACAAGATTTCCTTTCTTATGCCAGCCTTGCATCTTGATTTTTTCCCCTCTCTGGATAATTGTTAGTGTAAAAAGCAAGGGGCGTTCCCAACACAGTACAGAAAGAGCTCTTGTCTGAAAGACAGAAAGCAAGGGAGGATCCAAGGTGTGGATATGTCATTGCCTTTGGGATCATCCTATCACTAAGGTCCTGCATTTGGGAGGCTCTTCTCCAAAATGTTGTCTGGCAAGATTGGAGTTTAATTTTTAGAGTTCTTTGTTGAACCAAGATTATTGATGGAAGGCATTCAGCATATTGATTTTTTCTCATGCATTAGGTAAAGGGACATTTATTTCTAATAGAGGAAATGGCTATGTTAACTACTATAATGGCTTCCTTCACCATTGGGTGAATAGCAATAATAATTTGCTATTATTAGAAGCCACTAATTATGGCTTGAGCCTGATATAGTATAAGAAAGATATAAAACAGAACCGTAGTTGAGTAGAGAACGTGAAGTTGCATGGTAGCTTACTGTCACGGTGGGAATCAGTCTTGGGATTTCTTGTGACTAGGCCAAGTCATAGTGGTTCACAGAGGTTGAGATGTAGCATAGCAGTTACGAGTCTGGCGCAGGAACTACACCGCCTGGACCTCACACAGCTCCAACACCGTAAGGTCTTATAGACTGTAAGCATGGTACTTATCTGCTGTGCATTTCAGTCTCCTCATCTGTTAAATGGTCATGATAATATTCCTCATAGAGTTGTTATGAAGAATAAGTACATTAAAATGTGTAAAGCACTTAGAACCATTGTTAGCCACTAGATTGTTTTTGTTGTTCCATTTCTGGCTTTCAGGTATCAGGGACTTGAAAGGGGGACCCTCTTGCACTCCTAGTGGGAATGAAAGCTGGTGCGGCCACTCTGGAAAACAGTATGGAGTTTCCTCCAAAAATTAAAAATAGAACTACCTTATGATCCAGCAATTAAACTACTAGGTATTTACCCAAAGAATTCAAAAATACTAATTCAAAGGGATACATGCACCCTAATGTTTATAGTAGATTTATCTATAGTATCCAAATTATGGAAACAGCCCAAGTGTCCATCAACTGATGAACACATAAAGAAGATATGATATATGTGTACGATGGAATATTACTCAGCCACAAAAAAAAAAAAATGAACTCTTGCCATTTCCAATGACGTGACTGGAGCTAGAGAGTATTATGCTAAATGAAAGACAAATACCATATGATTTCACTCATATGTGGAATTTAAGAAAACAAATGGGCAAAGGGAAAAAAGAGAGAGAGGGACAAACCAAGAAACAGACTCTTAACTATAGAGAACAAACTGATGATTACCAGAGGAGAGGTTGCTATGAGGACGGGTTAAATAGGTGGTGGGGATGAAGGAGGGCACTTGTGATGAGCACAGGGTGATGTATGGAAGTGTTGAATCACTAAATCTTACACCTGAAATTGATAGAATACTGTAGATTAACTAACTGGAATTAAAATAAAAACTTAAACACATACACACAAATGAAAACGATAGACATAATATCACTTGGTTTCTATTTTGTTCCTATCACGTGTGTCATAAATGAAAGGTATTGATACAAATAGTGATTGTCAATCTTAATTAAACCCAGTTGCCGAAGAAATCGGATTTGATTACAGAATAAAGTGGTTTGAAGATATTACTCGAGCAAAACTTGCCCTTGTGTCATTTTGTTTCTAGTAGATTAAAAAGCCAGAGAAGCTTCTAGTCTTCTTCTAAAATGGTGTTCACAAACTTCTAGGCAGAACAGCTGTTCTTTAATTTGTACTTTAATTCAGTGGAACTTTATTAGACTAAAATTAACCAAACCCCAGAGAGACCTGGAAACATAAATGCTTATCAAATGTTACGGATTCTAAATAGGACATTCTGGAAGACAAAGATGAAGGCTAACAATTTACCTTTCATATTTAACTATCGCATTCCCATGGGGGAGAAAAAAGACAGCTAGTTTGAATCAAATAATGGGATGTTTCTTGGATAATAATACAGTGTGTTAGTTGAAAGAACTAACTAGTCATAGGTTTATTATATCAAGCACTGAAGTTTCATTTCTTTTGAAACTACCTATTGTCCAGATTTTTATAGCTAACTTCAGGTACAGTGAAATTAAATGAACTATTTCTTTGAAGGTAGACATGGGCTTTCTCTATTTTGGTAGCAGTTGAAAATACTAGGTCAGTGGATCTGGCAATGATCAGCCTCTTAATCTTGTTTTAATTATGGGTTCTTTGCTACTTCTGATTTTATAGTTGTTATTTGGTGACTGACATTCAGACATTCACAGTAATTTCTAAAATATGCGATTTCACAGAAGAGTTCCTCAAAGTGACCCTAAGATGAGAGTTTCTAGACATAATTACAGAGAGGAAGGAACTACTGACCTAGCATGAGTTGAAGGTTTCTAGGGCTATCTCATTTTCAAATTTTCCAGTTAAACACTGTGGTCGAGTTTCACATTTCTGCAAGCTTGGGTGAGAGGGAGGCCGTAGGGGGCACCTGCAAAGATTATCATCTGGGCAGCATTTTTCCATTGTCACTGCTGTACATTTGAAAACATCAGGGGCTAAATACGATTAACCTTTGCTTCTCGCTGGAAACTTGAACCCTAAGTGTGCCTGTTGCCTCCATTCTCTGTTACTCTAATTTTTTTAGAACAGCTGTGGTTGTGGCTAGGTGTCATTTGGCAAAGAAGACACAAATATTTGTCGTGCATTATCATTTTTGGTTAGGTTCAAAATCTGGTTCCAGTGACTTGTACTGTCAATGAAGCAAGCTTAAGGCCTCAATTGAGCAAAGTGATACTCATCATAAATCACATTTCCCTAAATTTAAGATAACATTTTTGTCAGTGCTCTGTATCCAATTGATATTCTTTTTTTTTTTTTTAAGATTTTATTTATTTGACAGAGATCACAAGTAGGCAGAGAGGCAGGCAGAGAGAGAGAGAGAGAGAGAGAGAGCGAGAGCGTGAGCTGAGAGGAGAGCCTGATGCGGGGCTCGATCCCAGGACCCTAAGATCATGACCTGAGCCAAAGGCAGAGGCTTTAATCCACTGAGCCACCCAGGCGCCCCTCCAATTGATATTCTTGATCATGAACATTGTTTCTATGGTAAATGATACATTTTAAATTATACAAGCCAAATATTTCCCCCAAATTTTAGCATGTTTCTACACTAAGCTCTGTTTCTTCATCTGTAAAATGAAGGCATTAAGATCACCTTATCTCTAAGGTCTTTTCTGGTGCCCAACACCCCCTAATTAACGTCCAGCCTCTTTAATTATTGAGACTCTGCTGGATTTCCGGATATTTACAGGATGTTTCAAATGGCACGACTCCACCTAGCCAAAGGATCCTCTCTGTTGGCCCTCAACAGATGTGACTCCCAAGAACCCTTCTACCTTCCAGGGACATGGTGGTGGCTCCTCACAGAGAGAGAGGACCAGCTGTTAGAGGTCTAATCACCCTGTCTTGCCAGTTGCCTTTTTGTTTGGCCATTCGGGTATAAACACTAACCTGTTTCTTCCCCTCACTCTTTCCATGCGTACTTCAACAGAAAGGAGAGCCCGACTGCTATGCGCTCTCCCTGGAAATGACCGAGCAGCTCACCTTCGAGATCCCCCTGAATGATTCGGGTTCTGCTGGTCTTGGCGTGAGCTTGAAAGGGAACAAATCTCGAGAAACTGGAACGGACTTGGGAATTTTTATCAAATCCATCATCCATGGAGGTGCTGCTTTCAAGGTCAGTAGGACTGCCTGTTTGCATGTCAGTGTGAAGGTGCTCGAGATGTGTCCCTTTGCTCGGGGACTGGGTGCAGGCACTATCTGAAGATGTGAGACCACGAGGCTCTCCTGCGGATGTACCACGTATATGTGTGAACAGATCTGGGCAACAGTTGTCTGTGTTCACACTGTGTGGTTGGTTTTATGCCCCAGACATTGTTCTCTAAACCCATCATGATCAGTACTCTTTCTCTCATTCCTTTTATTACTCTGTTAGGATTCCTGTGAATTTGTAACCAGACAGAGTTGAACCTCAAAATAGCCTCAGAAAAATAAAGCTCAAAACAAGTCAACACGAAGGCAGCAAATAAGGAAATTTGCTCTTGCAAGAATGAAAGCTCAGTGGAGCCTGAGAATGACTGTAGTATAAATTAAAGGTTATTTATCACGTTTTATGCCCTTGAAGATAGGCATGGTGCCAGGAATGCATGTTTGCCTTTGAACTTGGGAAAGCTTACAGATTTCCAGAAAAAGAGGAAAGAAAGTGATTCTGCCTTTTCACATTGGGGTGAGCAGTGTGATCATTGATATTAACATAGTATGATGGTTATCTAGATGGCCTGGGTTCAAATCAAGCTTCATTGCCATGTGCTCTGACCAGGACACCATTGCTAGCTGTGTGGGAATATGGGCGAGGAATGTGACCTGCTGTGCTCCCATATCTTCCTCTCTGGGGGGTATATAATAGGTTATCCCTAATTCAAGTGTCCTGCAGATGAAATTAACACACATACTATGATTAAAACAGCAAAGTGATTAGAGATGGGGGGAACATGTTTGTGCTTATGATCCGCCATCCTCCCCACCATCCTCATCTCACGCCATGCCACAGGTCTTCTTGAGTTTGAGTCCTCCCCAGACTGCTCCCACCTGCTATCATGTGGACAAGTTACTTGTCTCCGTATGCTTCAGTTTCCTCTCTTGTAAAATGAATAAAATTAATAGAGCCTGCCTACTGGTGCTCTTAGGAGGACAAAGAGAGATACTATATGCATTTTGTCCAGCACAGTGCCTATGATAAACTCTCAACAAATGTTAGCTGTTTAAAAATAATCTGACACTGATCACACGTGACCCTCCCTTAACAAAAGCCAAGAAAGGTCTATGGAGAGTTTCCAGGAGCATCTCCGGTCTTGGAGTGCTGGCTTGGTCGAAGCACTGGTCTCTTCTCACTTATCATTCCACATTTGTTTCAAACCTAGACACTGAGCTGATGCCTTTTTCCTTGGGAAATAAGAAATTCATTGTGAGTAGACAACTTTTTAATGTATTCCTTGGATCAGTTAATTTTTTTTGACATAATAAATAATGACAGGATTTCAGTAACATACATCAGTAAGCCTTTATGTCCCTCACGACTCTGCAGGATAGCTCAAGCGGCTGGGATTTAGGCTGCTGTACCTTTGTGACACCATATATCTGCAGGTCAGTGTCCTCCGTGTACGTCACCTCCCCCCCAACCCGGACCAGCAGGCTAGCAGGAGCACGTTCTTCTCATGCTCTGAGGTGGCAGAGGGCCAGCAGCAAAGAGAGAGTGAAGCCTCTCAAATCCGAGGCCCCGAGCTGGCACTCCGCCCCTCCGTGCACACTCAGAAACACACACGTGCACTTCTGACCAAAGTAGTCATGTGGGTGAGCCCAAGGTCAAGGCCTGGGGAAACATAGTCCACCCCTGGTGAAGCTGTGGCGAAGGTGCAGGTCCAGAGAAGGGGGAAGTTTGGGGTCAGTCGTTCAGTCTGTCAAATTCTCCCATCTGGCTCAGAAATGCAGAACCAGGAGCAAAAGGAGAATAATAATAAGACTAACAGCAGCAATTAGCCTTCCTTGTGCTTAGCACTTAACATATGCCTGGTGTGGGGATAAATACTTTAGGTGGGTTCTCTAATTGAGTTCTTCATGTTGACACTGGATGATGATTAGGCAGCTCCGTCAGAGGGAAACTGCAGATTACAGAGTTTAGTGCCTCTCCTGTGGTCACAGCCAGGAATCGCTTAAACTAAGACTTGAACCCGGGCAGTCTGACTTCGGATCCTGTGCTCCACTGTACTGCGGTGAAGCCTCCTTCAGCTCCTCCTTCATATTCCTGAAGATTGGGGGCCATTACCCCGGAGTTGTCTGGTGTCACGCCTGTCACCCTTCACCGAGCCGTCTAAGCAATGTGCTGTGTTTAAAGAGGAGCCTTGATCCTGCTTGTGGTTACCGGGTTGATATTCTTCTTCTTATACCTAATGACAGTTCTGTTTGCGGAATTTATTCCGAGTAAAATTGGAACTGAAATGATTTTTTGGAAATTAAAAGCAAACATCTTAGCTGCTTTATGGGCAATAACTTAAGCTCAAGCAGATATTGGAGAGCAGGTTTAATGTGTATATCCATGTTTGTGTAAGTGAGCATCTCCTTACCTAAGCAGTTTCTAACAGTCCTGTTTCTCCAAGAAAGATTTCACTTTCCATTTATGTAAATTTCTTTCCTGACACCAGTCTGCTGAGTCAGACAATCACACCACTAAAAACCACTGGACAGCATATTTAAGTTAAGCTGATCTTAAACAGTAAGAGGCATCAATCATGAATTTAGCCTTATTGTGAATGTTTAGTATCCATTTGTCTTGTTTACTTTCTGCAGTATAAAGGGTGCAGGACTAAGCTTTGCTCACAAGAAATCTGATTAACCAGAAAAAGAGAGAGAGAGAGAAAGTATTTTTCTATTCTGCTGCGACCGTTCCAATAATCCATTGTTACTCTTCAGAAAATTGCCACCTGTTCTGTGATTCAGGATTATGTCTTACAGAAATTGTTTTGAGACTTTGTTCCTGTCCCCTGTTCAGAAGATACAAATGTAACAGACTGCAGTGTCCCCGGGGCAAAGGGGAGATAAGCATGGGGAACATCCACTTTAGCATCTGGCCCTAGGTTTTTACCTGAAATCAACAAAATAATCTTTCTGCCAGAGCACAATCTTTTTCTCCTGGACCTTCGTACCACTAATTGGTTCTCAAGGTGTTTTTCCCTTTAGGGAAGGTGGATTTTTGAAAACTAAACTACTTTGAAAAGTATGACCAAATTCTTCCTGTGGATTCTGTGTGCTGTATTCTCCTGGGGGCTTCCGCTGGTATAAACAAAGATAGGCTACTTCTTGCCAGATGCAAAACCACCGAACCACTGTGCGACTGTGACTATAATTGAGGGGCTCTTTTTTCTTTCTTTTCTCTCTTTTTATTTATTTTTATTTATTTATTTTTTATTTACCTCTCGGGCTGCTGCTTTCAATCATTTCCTCTCTTGAGTTCTTTATAATGGAGATGTAAATCTGTGTTTGAAAATAAAAGCACCTGGCTCTTCTAGGAGTCCCTCTTGGGGTAAATTCCTCTCACTCAAGGGGCAAACTGAACAATATTCGTACTCTACTCAGAGTTATCCAAATGCTTAATCTCATTAATATTTAAATTCCAGTCTGCATATCAAGAAGGAAATCCCAGAAACTCTTTCCTATTTGTGTCAGGGCTCGACATCTGCCATTTCAGACCCCTTCAGCCCACGGAGCTCTTTGTGGACATTTCTGAAGCATTCGTTTGAGCTCCACTTTTCAAAGTACAAAGGGGCCATTGACCTCAGTAGCCAAATATAACTGAGTATTGGTGCTAATTTGCTTAAACAGTAACAGGGATTACATGTTTGTAGTTCCATTTTAGTTTCTGTCATTCGTACTGGGCATTGGCAGCTGAAGTACAGGGTAATTGCTTTCAGAACCTGTAGAAGTCTCTGGGTTTAACATCTTCCAAACCAAGACCTGTGTGGCATTTTTTTTTTTTTTAAGATTTTATTTATTTATTTGACAGAGAGGTAGAGAAAGCACAAGTAGGCAGAGTGGCAGGCAGAGGGAGAGGGAGAAGCAGTCTCTCCGCTGAGCAGGGACCCCGATATGGGCTTGATCCCAGGACCCCGGGATCATGACCTGAAGCAAAGACAGCTGCTTAGCTGACTGAGCCACCCAGGCGTCCCAGCTACTCTGCGTGACATTATGAAGTGCTTAAGGATGCTTTTCTAAACTTTCAGTTCTGCGATCAGAATTTAAAGCAAGCGTGGTGGTGACATTATTGTTAAATGAAAAGGAATATTGTCTGTGTTGCAGTTAGGAAAAGTACCCTGAGAAGGATGCCCTTCTTTCCCCAGATCCACATAAAAATTAGCTTCTCCTTTCCCTCACTAAAGCACATACAAAGTCTTAATGATTTGAAGACCTTTGATATTCTCATCCCCATTGGCTAAACCTTTTGAATTCTGAGATCAGTAGCTTTCTTTTGCTTTGCTTTTCATGAACTATAGTAACTGAATTTTTTAAGAGAAAATGCATTTTACATCTAATGATTATAATAACTTAAGCTGGCTATTTATCTTAGGTTTTTCCTCAGAAATAAATCACTTTTAGGAAAAATATTTAACTAGAAGAGTGATATTTTTTAAAAATTGACATAGGATATTAGTATGATGTAGTAAGAATAAAAATCTCATGGAGTCTGTTATATTAATTCTGAATGACATTTTTTATTTGAATATACAGACTTTGGGAGTAGAATATGTCCTACTGAAACCTTGAAATAATAAGGTAAAAATTAAAATTTAAAGGCAATTTTTGCTAAGGGAAAAATGTCATGTATCAGATTATTTAAGGTCTTTTATATAGAATGGATTTAAGAATACCTGTTATTCTCTAGAAAATTAATTAGCCAGGTTTGTGCTTAATAAATACTACTTGATGATGATGAAATTAAATGAAAGAAAAATGCCTGACATAGCTAATTGCAAGTGTATGCGCTCAGAATATGAAATATATATAATTTAAGTAATTTGATTCTGGTGTGCTTAGGAAATTTGGAATACTCCCTCTGAGAAATGCAGAATTTTATAATCTAGACTATTTAGTATGAGGTGAAAGAAAGAAAAAGATCTAATACAAGCAATCTCCCTGTTTTAAAATGACTTAAATGTGAATTTTTAGAGCGAATATACACAATTGTAGAATTCCTGGGAATATAGTGCTTGGTGCTGAATGTTCACGTCTCTTCATAATGTGGACCAGTTAGCAGCAGCCAAGCTATCCCATAGCAGTCCAGGAGGAGTTCCCAGCGTGAGTCATTTCCAACTCCATCTCTACTGGTATCTATAAATCATGGAGGGGATCTATAATTAATGAACTCAAAGGAAGTTAAAAGGGACAGCTTTTAAGGAACACTAATGTTAAATGATTTCTTCAACTACCCATTCTTCATAAAATTGATAATGTTTTCTACTGGTGGAAAACCATAACAATTGATAAAAGCAATCATATCTTCCAGGTTTTTACCTCTGACCAATGGACCCCACACTCCAAGGATGTCAGTTGCTCTGTTGAAGCTTCTCAACTGTGAGAAGCTAAACTTTGACATTTCATCCTGACCACGAAAATGTGATACGTTTTAGAAACACCTAAAAGCAGGAACCTTTCCTGGAAAAATTCAGAATCACCGTATATCCAATAAGAATTTTACCTTAAAAATGAAATTATTAACTTAAACATGAGAAAAATAGTATCAATTGTTCTGCTAATTATTTAACCCAATTTACTTTTATAAAAAAAAAAAAAAAAACCAAGAATCTTGGCCTATGTTAATTCAGACAGTCAGGCTCATCATTTAATGGGTTTTCTCCAGTAGCAACTATTTTATAAGGAGATAACCAAAACATTATTTTTAAAATCTCACAATATCAGCATAATCATTGCTTTTCTTGATGATCTTTATCACTTACACATTTTTATTTCATGCACGGAAATTCTAATAAAAAATCTATACCATGCCAGATAAAATTTTGGAAACCTACATCTTTTGAGGTGTATTTTGGACTCCATGATTGTCTCCATGGGCTGAAAGAAATTGTAAGAATTGGTAGTCCTAGTCAAAAAGGAAATGATAATCTACAAAAGTTGATATACCATGATAATGATAATTTGACACTGAAAATATACCTTTTAACTCTAGAGCTATAGTCACCTTCATTATGGGTATTTATAGAATAGATATATACTCTCTATATAGATACATATATAGAGAGAATTTATATGTTTATATGTAGTTACTATATATTTATAATATTTATTATATATTTGTATATATAACTATAATATAACATGATCTAAGTTTTGGCCTTGACACTTTGCTTTGGACCCATTCTTCCAGGGATAAGACTTTAAGCAATTTTTGCACAAAAAAATTGTATAGTTCCTTTCTTGTTCATTAAATAAGAAGATTTTCAGGAAGTTGAAAAGGCCTCAGATTCTCGTCTTGTTAGGCAGTCATGGAAGACTCTGCTTAACTCATATAAAACACATATGCCTTAATAAGCTTTTTATTATCCAGTTTCCTAGGCCAAAGTAAACCAAAAATAGAAAATCAGGAAGGAGATAAGAATATATGGGTGAGGAAGCTGAAATGACAGGAAGCAGAAGTGTCAGAGAAGCACAAAATGCTATTACCACATAGTAAGCCAGGGAATATTTGTGATAACTCTTAAATCAGTGCTTCTCAAACTTTTTTTTTCCCCCTGAGGAAATTAATAAGATTCAGTAACAACTATGGTAGAGTCTCTAAGTTGGGATATATTTATGCCCCTCATTTTTCCAGAAGGAGCTTAAAATGAAGGAATTATAACACATTTTGAAAGTATTAGAATGGTTTTGATTATATATATATGGTGATGTTCTAAATAATATTCTGTTATCTTCGGCAAAAACAGGTTCAAATACTACAAATATGGAGTAAATGGTATGTTGCTAAGACTTCCCCAGTTTGCTACATAATAAAGGAGGGAAGCTTTTAAAACAATACTGAATTAAATGAGTAAATTTAAATTTTACATTCGTTGAGGAAGTGACTATAGGGCCAGTACACAGGAAGTAATCAGGCTTCTCTTTTAGAAGTCTAAGGGTTCTGTGAACATGTGCTGGTGTATTCAGGCCAGCCTGAGTCCATGAATCTCTCACAGTTACAGTTTGTACATAAACCATTTGTTCATCATAGATGAAACTTACACCAGCTCCAGAACACCTGAATGGAAGATTTTTCAAGTAACTCGACTTAGCATGCACTTCTTGAACATCTCTAGTGAGTTCTGCAATATATAGTAGACTGGAGATAGGGAACTTAAAAACAACTCGTTCCATAATCAAGCTGGTGGTGGAATAAGTTAAAAACATAAACAAGTCCGCTATGATAAAGGTGGGGTAGATGTGTATTATTAAAATATCATCGGTATTGAGATGATGGCGCAATTAATTCTACCTATGCAGATATCTATGAGTGGGAGGCGGTTGCTGAGTCTTGTTTTGAAGGCTAGATAGCCATTCAGGGGATAAGCGGGAATGCAGAGGACATTTTGGACAGAAGGAGAAATACAGGCCACATTGCGGTGGGCTCAACCCCAGAATGCAGTTTCTTGTCCCTGGAAAATAGAGCTCTTAACCTGGAAAGAATTGGCCCTGTTTAGGACAGATGATGTAAAACATTGATTAATGTAGGTAGGTACTCTTCAAGACAAGAACTTACATGCTTCTAGTCTTACCAACTTTCTTTATTCCTCCTCTTTGTTTCAAAACCTGTACTTTAAGATCTTGATTTATTCTTTTCCTTTCATTGCTGTTGTTTTCAAATGAAGTCAAATGATTTCAATCTGGAATGTGAAGTTCTTCTGTAGGTTGGATTTTTTTTTTCTTTTTCTTTTTCTTTCTTTTTTTTTTTTTTTTTTTAAATATGGTAGGCAGATGTTGTCATGGAATGATTTTAGGGCCTTGTGAAGGATTTGTTCAGGACAGTCCTTTCCCTCAATCAGGTGTCATCTTGCCTGGAGTCCCAGCCCACTCCAGGGAAACCTTGTTCTGCAGTCTGAAGTCAGTCTCTGGGATTTGGGCTCTGGGTGTTGATAATATCCCAGGAGGCTTTACTGAGGGCCCCAATAGAAACATGCAGAGGCAGGAGCCGACATCTGGTCATGATTAATCCTCTCAACACCCTGGCCGAATGCGAACTGGCCTTGGGCTCCAGCCAGCTACT
This sequence comes from Enhydra lutris kenyoni, assembly GCF_002288905.1. Lineage (NCBI taxonomy): Eukaryota > Metazoa > Chordata > Mammalia > Carnivora > Mustelidae > Enhydra > Enhydra lutris. The sequence goes on from NW_019154085.1 coordinate 16,795,241, forward strand.
CCCGAGAAAAACCAGCCCACTCCCTCATACTTGTTTCATGTTTTGCAGAGGCTAGTTCTTCGCTTAGGCTTTCTTACTCTCCCCTCCATGTTCATTATTAGAACTTTAGAGGTAGAAGGGCCTTACCAAAAAAATTGGCTCAAGGCGGTAGATTAAGCCATACAATGTCACCAGTAATCATGGTAGAGATAGTACCCGGGCACCACGGAGTATAACAGATGCTGAAATACAAGGTCACTAGACCCCCTGGAAATTGTGGATCTACTTCAGTGGGCATATGGAGTATCCTACAAGATATGTGACTGTTCCCATTACAAAGAATTATCTGGTCCAAATGTGCAGCTGTGGAGAAACTGTGGTGTAAATACTTATTTTTAAGAGACGAGAATCTGTAGCCTTTATTTGATTCTCAAAAGAACTTGAGAGTCCATCAAAGTCAAGAATCACTAGCAACATAGTTGGAAAAATGGCCTTCAGAGTGACACAGTCCAAGTTCACATCTGCTTTAGAATTGTGACTTGTAACAATGCATTGAACTGGCCTAATTCTTGGTTTCTTTTTTATAAAATGAGGGCGACAGTCCCCAGTGTATAGGATTGTTGTAAAGATTAAATTGTCTAGTGCACATAATGGGTTTAGCACAATGACTACCCAAACTCATAAGAAACTCATTAAATAATTATTATCATTAATAATTATAGTGTCGGGGCGCCTGGGTGGTTCAGTGGGTTAAGGTCTCTGCCTTCGGCTCGGGTCATGATCCCAGGGTCCTGGGATCGAGCCCCACATCGGGCTCTCTGCTCAGCAGGGAGCCTGCTTCCTCCTCTCTCTCTGCCTGCCTCTCTGCTTACTTGTGATCTCTGTCTGTCAAATAAATAAGTAAAATCTTTGGAAAAAGAAATTAAAAAAAAATTGTAGTGTCTCTAATCATCTCTAGAATTCTGAATTTAGAAGGAGTACAGCATAACAGGTACATGTAGATGTAGATGTCTACATCTCTTAAATAGAGGAGAGTAGTATTTCTCTCACAGGATCATCGCGAGAACAAAATGAGAGAGCATATATAAAACATTTGCATCACGACTGCCCTATATTAGGTGCTGAGTAAAAGGGAGATGTAATACTCAAACATCTTGTCTCCTGGGCCACTCATCCTATTGTAGGAGAACTGGGTTAGGGCTGATGAGATTTGAAGTAATCCAAGGACATGGAAAAGACCTAAATCTTGTACCAGTTTTTATTCGTCCTTAAGTATCCTAAGGAAGTTACTTTTTATCTTTACTCTAATCTCCTTCCTCTTTGGGGAACTTCCTTTACTCCCTCCTGTCTTGAGGATGGATAGAGTTGGTTGGGACTGGGCAGAGATGAAGGGAGTAATTGACAGAGGTGAGGAGTCTTGTTCGTTAGGGGTCTGACAGCAGTATAATAGGAAAGAAGGTGTCTTAGTCTGTTCGGGCTGCTTTAACAGACTACCATAGACTAGGTGGCTTATAGAGAATAAGTTTATTTTTCCCAGTGGAGGCTGAAGTCTAACATCAAGGCGCCAGCAGATTCAGTGTCTGGTGAGAGCCCATTTCGGGTTGATAGATAGCTGTCTGCTCGCTGTACCCTCACATGGCAGAGGGGTTGAGGGATCTCTCTCAGGCCTGTTTATGTGGGCACTAATCCCATTCATGAAGGTTCCATCTTAATAACCTCACATATTTGAAACATATGTATTTGGAAGAGGGTTGGGGGAGGAAGGACACAAATACTCAGTCTATGGTAGAAAGGGATTTTTTTTTTCTTTAACAGATGCAAGCATGACCCAAATTACAATGAAATAAATATGCTAAGGTTACTGAGTTATATGCCTGGATAGTTGAATTCACTTCTATAAAATCAGATGACTAGAGTTAACATTCTCATGTCTAAGTATTCACTTAAACATAGTATTGAAAAGATAAAACCACAAAAATGTGCTTTTCTTGGTCAAAATTATCCCAAAGCATACACAATGTGCATATACAATTGGAGGATATTTAATGAATCTGGGTTGAGATATTTCATGAGCTTTCCATTGAATCACTTTCATTTTCAATCAAGACCAGACATGGGTATGCATTTATGTCTGTATGGTTAGAGAGGTGAACAAATTGTTGTCTTCTGCTTCTGCAGAAGAAGACAATACTTGTCCTGCCATCCCCCAACACAGGCATCAGTCACCGTATCTTCTGCCATGTGACTCTGGATTTTATATCAGGCTCTCTTCCAGGAGACATCTGGTGGCATATTGTCCACTCTGGCTTTGAACGTTTTATTCTTGAAGCATTAATTCTTTAGGAACTAGTCATCCTCACCTATGTAGCAGAGGGAATGGTTAGGAATAAAGATTGCTAAGAATCCAGGACTTGGGCTCTTCTGATCTAGCCCTGACCCTAACTAGCTGAGCAAGTCCCAGCCCATGGGGAAGTGCCTTCTCTTAAGAGGAGTTCAATCGATGGTTTTGCATCCCCTTTTGACATCACGTTATTTATCTGTAAACAGAAGAGGTTGGAAAAGATGATCTCGGAGGACCTTCCAAGCTCTAAATTCTGTGATTATATTCTAAATGTTAGGACACCATGGCACTTCCTGGCATCAGCATTAATGAAATTACCCATCATTTATCTTATACAGAGAAAGCACACACCAAGAGTTACAGACCAGCCAAGCCTGAAAATGAGAGTGTGTGGATTTTTTTCCTGCCCACAGCTATCCAGTGATGCTTGTGATAAGTGTATATGTCTTCTTAAAAAAAAAAAAAAAGAAAGAAAAAAAAATCCCAGCTGCCCTGGGGTGACCTGACCTGCCTTTTTGTTTGGACTTGTATGTAAACATGTTCTACTTCAACGTTGTGCTCTATCTGTTTGAGACTTGGAATGTAGCTAAAAATGAAAGTTTGTGCTTAGTACCTGTTGGTAAGAGATTATTTTATCAAAAAAAATAATGTCCTTATATCTCCTTATCTCTTATTTACTTCTTCACATAGACCTTGCTCCATACTTCCCAGAGAAGGTTCACATGAGGTTACCAGGTACGATCTCACTCAGATTGTATTTCCTCCATCCTCGAGATGCCCATAAAGTTTCCGTCTTTATCTTTCTTCATATCATAGAGGACGAGGTGTCCTGCCAAGACTAACCCTCTGCAAATCCAACATGAGACCTCATTTCCTGTTAACAGAGTGAGGATCTTGATCCCTCTTCTGCTTCCTCCTCCTCTTTAAAAATCTTACATCTAATTGTTAATGACCCTCCCAGCCTCCTTCTCAAGACTCAACCCAACAGTGCTCTTCCATGAAAGGCCAAAGTAGACTGTAAGGATTTCTCAAGTTGTGTCTCACTTCACGTAACTAAACCATTAAGGTTGTTTTATTTTACCCTGCTTTGTGTAACTGTAACCTCAGTCTTTCTGTGCCTTCCTCAAAATTAGATCATAGAAATGGAGAGATTTCTTTCTTGTTTGGCCATTCCTGTAAATCTCATTTCCAGATTTGCTCCCAGTTAGGGTAAAGGTTAAGTGGAGTGGGAAAACAAGAGGAAGGGAGGGGACATCATGCTTTGTGGAGGCAGTCCACTCAGACGTTTTCCAGCTCTAATCGAATGCCCTTCTCGATCGATCTCATCACCTTGCCATCCCACTTTCTTCATTCAGGAGCATGCGCTCTTTCGGGTGGCCTCTGCCATCTTGTCTGCCCAGTGGCCTCTCCAGCAGGTGGCATGTGCAGTGAGTCTCCATGATGGCATTAGCTCTCCAGGGCGGCTTTCCACACTCACCCTTCCCCCTGTTGTCGGCGGGAAAACTTCCTCTGACCATCTGCTACTGAATTAGTCAAAGTTTATTAATTTATCCACAGGATTTCTCCCCCAAAGCTGCCCAGTTGGTCCTATTGTTCTTTGTATGCCCGGTTTTCTCATTTCTTAGGGAAGTGTTATTCTTTTGTATTTTATTCTCCTAACTTGAACATGGATCCCCGATATTTACTACTATAAAAACTCTTCCGTATATTCCTCTCCTAATTTAGAGTTGTACAGTCGTAGTCTAGAGACCAGGTAACAAAGAGAATTCTAGTAGGGAGACTGCAGAGCCAAAGAGCATGATGTCAGAACTGGGGTCAATGTGTCTCTGGTTTGCTTTTGTGACCTGGCCAAGTTGCAGCCCTTCTCTGCCTCAGTTTCCTTATCTATAATGTGAATAAAAGCATTGTGCTAGTCTGGAGTTCTGTGAGAATCACTAGAGATAATTTATGGAGGAATTCTCTAGGAAGGTAATTTGTCATACAAACCTACTGGCATTTCTGTTAAGTTTATTCTGTTAAGCAGCATCATAATATTCCTTTTTTTTTTTTTTAAGATTTATGTATTAGAGAGAGAGCACGAGTGGAGGTAGGGGCAGAGGGGTAGGGGGAGAAGCAGACTCCCTGCTGAGCAGGGAGCCCAATGTGGGGCTCAATCCCAGGACCCCAGGATCATGACCTGAACTGAAGGCAGACACTTAACCACTGGGCCACCCAGGCATAACCCCACATCATAACATTCCAAAAACCGCACCTGCACCTGTGACTCATAGTGAGGACTTCCCACCATAGTGTGGAAACAGGTCTAAGGCATGTCCTCAATCTGACTGTCAGTATTTTGAGGATTTTTCCCTCGAGGCTGCCTGAGGGGGAGAGGCACTGTGGTCCCCCCACATTCTTTGGTTGGCAGAGCTTGTACCCCAGTTTGTTAGCTGCTGCTGTAGTCTCTAGCTTGTGTGATGCTTCTGGCTGAAGAGAACTAGTGCCTAGAAGTGATTTAGACGGGGGTCCAGGCTGCCAAGCCACATGTCGGGCTTCTGTGCACTTTGTAGTACGTGATTTCCTGAAGATTCTGGGTAAAATTACTCATCAGTCAGAGCCTCCTTGCAAACAGGCCTTGACAGTCTCCTTTGTCGTGCTTTTTCTGCCAGAAGACACCATAGCAAATTGGTCCTTCACTGCACACCTCTGTGTTGTTTTGCAGACCAGCAGACTAGCAACTCCCAGAGCTAGCGGTAATTTCTAGGGGACTTATCACCACAGTCGAACATGGAACATATAAGCATAAAGTCTCTCTGTGCCTGCAAATGCAAACCCTTGTTTCAAGTGATGTGACCACTTCCTTTTGCTTCCAAACCCACTTTCCATGGTCCCTGCCACAGAAAATGGCAGAATCAGGCTAGGTTAGCATGCTTGCCAAAGATTTAGGTAGGAGATATTACACAAATGTCTAAATTATTGCAGCTTGGGACTCTGAGATTTCAAAAACATACTTTCACACACTTCATTATTGTTACTATTTGTGACTATTTGATAAGCTCCAGAAACTTGTTGTGCCATAGAAAATAAATCATTCCTAATGGCTGGGGGTTTTTCTTCTTCTTCTTCCTTTTTTTTTTCTTTCTAAACTTGAACTTGTCCTGAAACAGTCGTCCATCATCACCATACTTTTCTCTGTTTCATACATTTTTTTCCTCTGCCCTAGGATGGTCGTCTGCGGATGAATGACCAGCTGATTGCCGTTAACGGGGAATCTCTTTTGGGAAAGTCCAACCACGAAGCTATGGAGACACTGAGGCGATCGATGTCCATGGAAGGAAACATTCGAGGGATGATCCAGTTGGTGATTCTGCGGAGACCAGAGAGACCACTGGAGGTGACACAAATCTTTGGTTCCCTCAGCAAATTGCCCAAATGGCCACCTAAAATATGCGGAGTTCCATAACTTAGTATCATACTGATCCTGAAACTGGGAAAATATGCCCCAGAAGAGCTCTGATGGATTTAGGTGGCAAACACGTGGTATATTATAGGTATAACTAGAAGGTATAAATATGTACATATCAAGTAAGTAATTTATCAAATCTAACAGGTCCTTATTTTCTAGTTTTTTGTCCCCCCAGAAATTTCTAGACTTTGGACTTCATTCATATAGTAAACTATTAAACTATATAGCATCTTTAAATACTTTTTTGATTGATGTGCTTATAGAGTCCATACTTTAGAAAGTTCTTAATCAGAGGTATACAGTGCTTAGTGTAAAGACTGTTATAGTGCAGTGTGTTTTCCCCCACAATGTGCACGTAGATAATAAAGACCTGGAACTTAACTAATTTAAAACTTGATTTATTAAGCAAGCTCCTTGCTTCATGTTATTAAATAAATGTTTTTAATTAAATAAGTATTTTTGCAGTATTTTATCATGATTTTTATGGATTTTTTTAACGCAAGAAATATTTCTGCCTACACATGAAGTGTAAGCATAAAGTATTCTTGATTGCTGATATCCCTAAACATTTCAGTTATATACAATTATATTTATATTACACAATTATAGTATTAAATTATAAAGTGTATTGATATATTTATAATATTGTAAAATATTCCTAAAATGTTATTTTCTTTTATATATGAAAAATAATTATTAAATGCTCTTAAAAATATTTTAAGAAGGGGTGCCTGGGTGGCTCAATGGGTTAAGCCTCTGCCTTCAGCTCAGATCAGGATCCGAGTGTCCTGGGATCGAGTCCCGCATAGGGCTCGCTGCTTGGCAGGGAGCCTGCTTCTCCCTTTCTCTCTGTCTGCCTCTCTGCCTACTTGTGATCTCTCTCTGTCAAATAAATAAAATCTTTAAAAAGATTATTTTAAGAAAAAGTAAGAAGAAAACGGTTGATCACAGTTTAGAGTTAAGAAAAACGTGAGCGCATCGCACAGATATTCTCTGAGGACAAGTAATGTTTGTGTAATACAATAATATGCAGAGTTAACATAGAATACTGTTAACAAAACACTAATATAAAATATTAGTTTTAATAATATGTTCAACTCAAAATTTAAAAAGGATTTTTTTTTTTTTAAGATTTTATTTATTTATTTGACAGACAGAGATCACAAGTAAGCAGAGAGACGGGCAGAGAGAGAGGAGGAAGCAGGCTCCCCGCTGAGCAGAGAGCCCGATGCGGGGCTCAAGACCAGGACCCTGGGATCAGGGCCCAAGCCGAAGGCAGAGGCTTTAACCCACTGAGCCACTCAGGCATCCCAAAAAAAGGACTTTTCAAATTGAGTTTCAACTACCTTCTACTATTTTTCACAGTAGTTAAAAGCTTAGGCTCTAAAGTTTTGGATTACTTGAGTGAAACTCCCAGATTGTCCATTTTCTGGCTATGTGAAGACACACCTAGCTGAGTGCTCGGAACTTGCTGATGACAGATACTGTTGTCTATTTTATCCCTTACTGTATCCTCATTTCCCAGCACACAGTAGACACTTAGTAAATATTGTCGAATGAATGAATAAAAGCTGCCTCTGAGACCTCCTTTATCTGAGAGGGTCAGCTGAAGTAGTAAAATTATAAACTAGATCTCACTTTGTTATATTATCAGCTATTGGAAGAGAGTAACTGTACCTTTTTACTCTTCTGTACATAACCTTGTAAATGTTAAATAAATGTAAATTGGCCAATTACTGGAGACTATATATAATGAGCTAACTCGTTTTCAACATTTGTGTCTGCTTAAGTGACAGAGAGGCTTCCATGAATATTTAATGGATTTTACTTATGTACATAGTTATAAAACCCTTATCTAATGCTCCCATCCATGGTGGAATTGGCTCCTTTCTGGTTTAATTTAATTCCTACCCTAGAGCCTTGGGATTCATGGTACCCCGTTGGTGTGAAGGATGTGAAGGTGTGAAGGATGGCCCGTGGGCCCCTAAGCCACCCCTCTGTGCATCTGTGTATTATGTGTCCCTTAAGATTTCTTGGAACAAAGATATTTCAACTAAGAGGAAAGTCTGGAAGGCACTGCTGTAGAGTACCATTCCTGTGCCAATAGCAAGAGTTAAGGGAAAAAGAAGAGAAAGAAAGAAAAAATGAACAAGGTTGTTAAGAATTATGTCTGCCATCTCTCCCCTTCCCTAATTTCATGTCTTTCTCTAAAATGGGTGTGTGCCTGGTGGGTAAGCATTCTGTATTTGGGCTCCTCTAGTTGTGACGTTTCATCATTTACATTCTTCTTCACTGCACGAGTTTCTGGTCTCCCACTCTGAGGTGGGTTGACAATTATTCCATCAGAAGAAAGTACTAAACTTTCAGTGTGTTGCCCATCCTCGGAAGTGTCTTACTAATGTAGTTCACTAGGAAATTAATTGGGAATTAAGAAATGGGATGACAAGCAATTTTTTTTAAAGATTTTATTTATTTATTTGACAGAGATCACAGTAGGCAGAGAGGCAGGCAAGAGAGAGAGGGGGTGGGGAAGCAGGCTCCCCATCCAGCAAAGAGCACAATGCGGGGCTTGATCCAGACCCTGAGATCATGACCTGAGCCAAAGGCAGAGGCTTAGCCCACTGAGCTACCCAGGTGCCCCCAATTTTGATGAAGATATTTAAGCAAAAGGTCCCTTTTTAGTTTCCCTAATATTTACATGCTTTCCATGGGGAATGAGCAGGCACTTGATGCTCTCAGCTCTCGGGAATCTCTGTGGTACCCAGGAAGATTAAAGAACATTTTTTTCTTATGAAGACAGCCCCTGCTGATGTACAGCTCATCTTTATTAAATTGGAAAAAAATCCAAAAAAACAGAAAAACCGTCTGCAGCTATTTCTCTCCCAGTTCTGTGTTTTTGCTGTGTCAAAGCATATGTCGTGCCCTCCTGCTCTTGCTGTGTCCCCTGTGGAGAAGCAGTCACCCTCAGGCACAATAAAAAAGCAGCATACCTGAGAAAAAGGTATCAGCACTGCTCATACATTCAGGCAAATCAATTAGTTAGATTTGGCGAGAATACCAAAATGGTTACTTGAACATTATATTGATATAAAAAAAAAAAATTGAAGGAGCTACTTAAGGAAAGTCAAAATATATAGTTGTTGGAGTATTTTCCCACATTACCCAGATGTACAAGATACGTAAACAGTTTTGATGAGGACCTCGTGAAGAATACATAATGAATCCTTGATTGAATCAAAATCATTTTAAACAGAAACATGTTTTTCAAAGGGCGAGCTTGAAGTTCAATTGTAATTCTATTTGAGCCTAGAGACTTAGTATTAAAAATGGGTTATGACCTGTTTTTTTTCTTCCCCCTCCCCCCAAAACATTTCCCTCCTCCCTACAAGCTCATCTAGGTAGAAGCAGATTATGTTTAAAAATCCATTATATTTTTTATTGGCTGGGACACTAATGGAGAGCTCCATGACGGCTCTATTTTACAAGCTGAATACTTTAATTAGGCTGGTTACTGATCAGTTGTTGGGATATCGATGGTGTCATTTATCAAAGAGCTGGGAAAGCAGATTTTTTTTTTTTTTTTTTTTTTTTGGTTCTTGTTGTTGAAGCACAAGGCTAGGTGAAGTAAGTCCTACCTCTCCTGCCTGCTGAGGCTCGGGCTTTAATTTAGGATTTGTTGGCCGAGTCTGGTTTGACTAACAGTACAGAGGCAGAGGGTAACACTACGTGTGGGAAAAGTGTTACAAGCCTCGACAAGAAGCTAAGAGACCTTCAGCAGCTGAAACATTTTAATTATTAAGAATGTATAAATTGAATGTTTTAAATATTTTGTTTAGCAGGATACTGAGTTTTTGTAAGTGAGAGGAAGGTATAATAAAATTATTCAGGCCAAATGCTTTGCTCTGAAGTAAAGAGCTTTGGCAATGGGATCTCTGTTTCTCTTTGCATCCTGCTCCTCTCACACATGGTCAAGGGCACACTGGTGAGATGGCGTCCATGTGACTTCCTTGAAATCTGTGAGAAAGACACATAACCTGAGCAAGAGCAGAACCCAGTTCTGTGTGTCTCCATCCTCTCGAACAGACACCTGGAGCTCTCCAGAACTGGCCCCTCTCAGCTCCCTCTTCACACCTCTGTAACATGGTTTGTGGGCATGTTACTCTGGATACAGCCATTTTGAGGACACTGTGAATTTGTTGGAAGGCTGCCCACAGCCAAACAGGAGGGAAAAACATCAAAAAGTAGGGGGGGAAGCTCAGGAGAACCCCTGTCTGACATTGTTACCGAGTTTGTTTTAGCTTCTGGCCAGCAGACCTGGTGTCCACAGCAGGATACACTCCTGGCGTTTGAGTGGCAAACCTGCTTAGGTTCTGACTTGTCCTAGAGCATATGCACTTAGTCGCTGAGGGAGAGGGAGAGGAACCAGCTGGTTGGCAGAAAAACACCCTTGGCGTGAACCGTTCTTCTTGTGTTGACACTGCCACAAGCTGTATTCCCAGATGGAAAAAATTTGAAAGAAGCCAGTTGTAAGTGGGGGGAAAAGAATGATAAAGTTAATCCTCTTTGGTGCTGGCTACGAGTCGTCCCAGTCCTTAGCATCACGTTGTCAGTATTTTTTGTATCCCACATTCGAAGATGTCTTAACTGATAGGGCCATTTTGATTTTCCAGTTGAGCGGGTATATGCAGTAGACTTTTGGGAGCTCATTCATAAACTGATCATTCTCCTACTTTGCTTTCATGGACCAAGTTTGAACATATTAAAACAAATGTAATTTTTTATTTTCATTCCTTAGGAGCCTGCAGAGTGCGGGGCATTTTCTAAGCCATGCTTTGAGAATTGTCAAAACACTATAACCACCTCCAGGAGAAATGATAACAGCTCATTGCATCCCTTCGGCACTTACAGTTCGCAGGACAAACAGAAAGGTAAGAGTCTGTCCATTTCCATCTGCTGCAAATGGCTGGAGAAAACACAAGACTATATATTTTTTTTAAAGGACAAAGGGAAGTTAATTAGACCAAGTGCAGGCTTTGTTCCTCTGAGTCATGAACACGGGGAGATGATGGGTGGGAGAGCTGACTCAGAAGTTGTGAAGCAGATTCCTGGCATCGCCTCCAGTTTAAGTGACAGTTTCTGTGTTTGCTGCCCCAAACACGGAGGATTATGTGTAAAACAAACCAAACGAAAACAAAATGGCAGCATGGAGAAACAAAATGGCAAACTGTTATTTTTTTTTAACAATCTTTCCATTATTGAAAGTTACCAAATGTAAATAACTATTAAACTTAAAAAAAAAAAGGTGCAGACCAGTATTAAACCGTAAGGCGGTCATTGCATGATTCACGGGTTCTAGGAAGAGTGTGGTAAATACCATGAATGAGACCATCCTGTAACAGTTGGAATGTTCTTATTATTCCCTCACTATGTTGTCTTTCCCTTATTTTCCGGTACTAGTAGAGCTCTGGATATAAAACATTTGGACTTTGTTTTTAAAAAATCATACTGTAGGTCACCAAGAAAAAAAATTTTTTTTATTTCCCTGAATGTCCTTTTTTAAAAAATAACTTTAAGTTTTTTGTATTGCAAAGGCAATACATATTCATTGCAGAAAATTTAGGGAAAAGCAATAAAAAGAAAATTTAATATTACTTATTCATCCTTCTAACTATCAAAGATACTAATCGATAACATTTTTACATCTGTATTTCAAATCTTTCCTTCATGCAAATATGCATATGTAAGATGAAGTGAAAATGAAATATATATAATGTTTAGGAAATTGCTCTTTTAATTAATAACACATTATGACCATCTCACTATGTCACTGAGGATTTTACATCATCACATTCAGTGGTTCCATAGTGAGCCTTTGAACACAGGTACTATTTATGTAATCTGTCCCTTTTTCACATTTAACATGTTACCTGAATTTAAACTACATGGAAACAAGTTCGAAACTCTGAGTTAATTCCATCAAAACAGGCTTGTACATCTCCAATTCCTTGAGAATTGTTTCATCAGAATGGACGTTGTCTTTTTCTCTGACTTCATCCATTTTAGTGGGAGTAGCAGCAACAGCTGTGACCGTTTATTTATTAAGTGTTTACTGTCTGTTAGGTTCTGTGTTAAGCAATTTACATGCACACTGGAAGTGGGTAATACTATTATCTTCGTCTTACAGATGAAGAAACAGAGAGTAAATAATTAACCCAAGACCACATACTTAATCCACGCAGAGCCTGGATTCAGCCCCTATCTCTCTGATTCAAGTTCATTCCCTAAACCACAGCATGGACCCTGTCTTACGTTGGTCCCTTGAAATTGTTGAAGTCCTTTCACCTGATACCAAAACTGTGATTAAAGGCTCACTTGACTTTGTGTCAGATAAAGAAATACTCTTGTCTTTTCTTGTCTTCTTTAGAAATTAAAATTTGTCTTGACAAAGCGAGATCTCTTTCCAAGACCTTAAATCACAGTAGCAGGAGAATCTGGGGAAGGAACAGCAAGTTTTCCACATACTAGACCAGCCTTCTCTCAACCATGCCCATATGATGATCAAGAACATTGCCATGTGTATTAAAATATCTAGGCTTTACATAATTTGATTGGCATTTTATTCTCAAGAAACGTGTGATACAGTGACAATTCAAGTTCAGGGTTTTATTCCTAATTATACCAGTGACATCCAAAGGAGTAGTGGGTACATTATCCCCTATCTTGTTTCATTTTTTTTATTAAAGATTTTATTTTTTAAGTAATTCTACACCCATTGTGGGGCTCAGATCCACAACCCTGAGAGCAAGAGTCAAATGCTCCACCAAGTATGCCAGCCAGATGCCCCTCATTTTTAATAACTATAAAATATTGATGCTGGAGTGATAATTATACAGACTATTTTTAGAGGACACTGAGATACTCAAGGAAATGGGACACTATCTCTAGAAGGGACAGGAGAGGCCAAAATTATGAAATTATAGAACTAGTTGAAGTGTGAGGATATATACAGGAAAAAACAATTCAAATAATAGAGTCCAGTCAAAGCACATGCTAAAAACAAAACGTCATAATACTTTGAAATGTCAATAGAATGTTCTGAGTTTGTATTTCCACTGATCAGCTACGTCCTTTGGGTATATGTGGCCCCAGACAACCACTGTGAGTCTCTAATCTGTTCTCTTTCTCTTGAGACTTACCTCCAGATAGAACAACTTTTTACACCAGTGAAAAACCATACAGGTCAGCTATCTGCAAGCTTCCTGCTTTACTTCCTTTCCTCATGTCAGTTTTCCAAAGTGACCAAAAAAAAAAAAAAAAAAAAATCCAGTTTTTTCCAAGCAGGGATTGCATCGAACATTATTTTTTTTAAAGCAGGAAAAATCTGTTGCTGTTATTTCCTTGTATATTGAAGAATTCCTTGTATATCCAAGAATTCGACCTATCAAGGCATTAGACTCATTAAATTTTAATCATAAGAGCAGTAGATGAAATTTTCTTACTTTTATGTAAGCCTATTCACTTAGAGATAAAAATATATATAATAGAATTTGTAAACAGGAGGCTGTAGAAGAACATCCTGATCACCATCTCGTTTTCATATTCAAAACATTTAAAATGTTGTGAACCATTGAGAGCTTTTGAGTTTCAGATGCAAACGAAGTAGCAAGAGGTTTCTCCTGAAACCTGAGTGTTGACTCAACACGACCAGGTTTTTTAAGGAGCCCCTTCAGAAAAGCAAGATTGAGTTGACAAAATGTAATGTCTAGTGAGGAAAGGAACTGTTACAGCCAAAACATTCAGTTCTTTTTTTCTTCCCTTTTTCCTTTCCTTTGTATATTTAAAAACCCAATGTTGATATGCGGGGTTCCATCTATTTTTGTAATAATAGTACATGCCACCCACAGTTCTTTGGTTTTTTTTTTATATATATACACACATACTCCTGTCAAGCTGTTCCATGGAAAAGGCATTTTTAGAACTAACGTTTGTAGAAATTGTAACACCAGAAAATTCACATTTGTGTTGGAGAATTGCTAGCAGTGCCTGCAGTAGAATGAGTGTGGTGCCCCAAGATGGCCAGGGGTCAGGATGGGGGCTGTGTCCCAAAGGTTTACTTATAAAATCCTATTAAGCATTTAAGTGTTAATAAAGAATACAAATTACCAACACTGTATTTTCTGAAGAATTTTGATGGTGGATCTCACCCCTGGCTACATAATGGTTAAGTAATAGTAATAAGCATCATTTGCCTCTGGTTTATTAGTTCTCTTTTCATTGCTCTCATCTCCCCCTTTTTTGCTCCACCCCTGCTTGCCCTCCGCCTTTCAGCTCAGCTGCACCCTAGCACCATGTGTAAGTCACCCATTGCCCTAAGTCTGCCCAGGCTCATCACCCAGGGAGGGCTCCTGTAGGACTTCCGTCCCCACCCCAAATCAAGCCCCTTTGGTTGTGTGTCCCATCTCACTGGATCCATGTTCCCTTGGATCCTTTGGGCAGACACATAATGTATAATTATTCCTAATGTGCCTTCTCTGGGGAACCAGCTCATGTCCACCCCTCTGTAGCACGTAAGACACTCCCTGTGGAGTGGTGATCAGAAATTGAATTATACTTTTCAATTTGCCTGATGTTTATTGGATGCCTCCATTGTGCAGAATACACCATCAGCGATTCAAAAAAGAATACAATTGCTGTGCTAGCCCTCAATAATAGGCTTTAACATTTTTATCAATTAAAACAAAAAATCTAAATCCGGAGTCATTAAAATTTATCTGTAAAAGGCCAGCTAGTAAGTATGTTAGGCTTTGCAGGCCAAGGGATCTCTGTCTCAGCTCTTCAGCTCTGCCGCCGTAATCCAAAAGCAGCCATGGACAGTGTGTAAATGAATGAGTGTAACTCAATGAAACTTTATGTATAAAACCAGATGGCGGGCTTGTTTTGGACCAGGGCCATAGCCTAGTGAGCCCTTGTCTTAAGTTGCAATCTCTTTCACTCTTCTTTTCTGATCTGGCCCTAGCAGGATAGAGTCTATAAAACAAGTAAGAAAAATAAAAAATGATTAAAATCAGGGTCATTGGGTCGTGAATGAAGCAGTTACTGGAGGGTGCGCTGTCAGTTTTCCCAGGCAAATATACAGGACGGCCATCAAGACTTAACCTTGTCCGTGTGGTGAAATCCAGAAATATTATTTTTTGGAGAAAGGAGTTCCACATTTTCGCACTGATAGAGGGTTAATAGAGATGTTTGGGCCATGAGAAAAACGATTCCTTATACCATTGTTTAAAAATGTACCAAGAACAAAGAATCAACAAAGAAGATATTTGCCTCTGTACCTATAGATACTTAAAAAATATTGTTCATGTGGATGAAATAAAAATTAAAGGTAACAGAGGCACCTGGGTGGCTCAGTCACTTAAGCACCTGACTCTTGATTTCAGGTCAGGTTGTGATCTTGGGGTCCTGGGATCGAGCCCCATGTCAGGCTCCCTGCTCAGCAAGGAGTCTGCTTGTCTCCCTCTCCCTCTGCCCTACCCCCCAGTGCACTTTCTCTCTCTCTCTCTTTCTCTCTCCCTAAAAAAATGTAGAAGTAACAATTGTAATAAAACTTGAAGAATCTGGGGAGGAGGAGGGAAAGGAGAGGGAGGGCAAGGAGGAGTTTCTCTGTAGTCCAGTAAGAAATAGGTCTAGATACATAGATGATAGATCAATAGCTCATTGCAGAAGCAGCATGTGAGAAATGTTATAAATGGAATAATTTTCCATAACGGTAATGGATAAACCCCAAATGTCAGTGGATAAAGACAGCAAAAGTATTTTTTTTATCTTAATCGTAGCCAATGAGGCGTGGTAGAAGGAGGATGGGCACTGTGCTCCATGCAGTGATGAAGGGACCTGGGCTCCTTCTGTCCTTCTGGGCCATTTTCTAGAGACTCCTCTACTCCTGCTTGCCGCTGGGTGATGGGATAAGTGGAGAGAATGTACCCTTTCGTAACCACTGACACTGGGGATGTCAATGTCCAGAGCAACTCACCTGCTATTGGCAAGAACAAATATAGGCACAAAGAAGGCTGGGAAATTGGGTCTGTATGTGCAGAAAGAAAGGAGGAACACAGAGTGAGCGCTGGTACTCTTCTGCCACGGCCCTAAAAATATTGAGGTGGATCTTGAGAGAAGGGTGGGACTTTGATGGATGCGAGTGGATTTTGCGGTTACGTAAGCAAACACACTGAGGCAGGAAAGCCCAGGCTGGTGGTTGGGGAACAGTAAGTAGTCCTGGGTAGCTAAGGGTGATAAGGAGCTGATGTTGCCTGCCGAGGCAGAGACCTTTATGCTCTAAGCTATTGTGTGCACCTGAAATGTTTCTGGGAGGCCAAGTTACATGATCACAGCTACATCACCAGTGTGAAAGACGGGCTAAGAAGTTGCGGGTAGAGAGATGACAGCCAGTGGGAATGTTGTCCCAGTATGTGCCTTTTCTCTAGTTTATGGTGTATTTTTCTGTTCTTTTTCTCTGGCTGCCTGACTGCTGCTATATTACCAAATCACTAGATTACTTGGGTGGGAGGCAGTGCAGGAGGACAGTATCGATTGCCTTTGCTTGCTGTGCTTCTGTACCTTGGTCACCCTGCCTCTCAGATCTCCTGCTTCCAGCCTCCAACCCAGGGATGTGTCAGCACTGCCAGAATTACCTCCATTTTCTACTAGTCCCTGGGGCAGAGCTTTGAGCAGGGTTCTCTATAGAACAACCAATGGGATGTATTTGTAGTCATATGTATTTAAAGTATAATAGACATTATATTGTACATCATATAATAATATATATTATAGTGTATAATATAAAATATATAACATATATGACATATACATAATAAGATATAATAACTCATATAATATAATGAGACTTATTGTAAGGAATTGGCTCACGTGAGAATGGAGCCAGGCAAGTCCCAACGTCTGCGAGATGAATGAGAAAAGCTAGAGACCAACCAGAGCCAACGGAGCAGTCCCACCCTGAGCGCTGACTCGAGACCCAGGAAGAGTCAATATATCTGTTTGAGTACAAGGGCAGGAAGAACCTAGTGTCTCAGTTTGAAGAGAGGCAGACAGGAAGAATTCTCTCCTACTCAGAGGAGGGTCAGCATTTTGGTTCTACTCAGGCCTTCAACAGATGGGATGAGGTTCACCCACATTATGGGGGGACAGTCTACTTTATTCTGTCTACTGTTTTTAATGCTAAGCTTACCCAAAAAGCACTGTCCTGGAAATACCCAGAATAATATATGATTCATTATCTGGGTAACCTGGGCTGAGTCAAGTTAACTGTAAAAGTAACCATCATACCTGGTGTGTGGACAAGTCAAGCGGCTTCTGTTACCAGCAGCATCTCATAGGGATAGACACTTTTCTCCTGTTCCAGCAATCAAGAACAAATAGGGTCCACATGTTACCAAATCTCTCACCGTAACAGATACACAGTAGAGTTTAGGCGGTATAGAAGGATAATCTTTTAGTTGCTTATTAGCGCTTTGCATTTCTAAATCTGTGTGAATATGCACAGTCTTCTATACTCCTTATATTCCTCTAATGAAGCTATTCTCAACCCCACCTTACAGATTTTAAAAACTGAGGCTCAGAGAAGTTAATAGTTGGGCCAAGTTCCCACAGCAGTGGGAGCCATGATGGAGACATGGTGGCCTCGCTACACGAACTCGACTCTCCCAGGCCACTCTCTCAGGCTTTTCATACATTCGTTAGTGCGGGTAATAAGGACAAGCTTTAGATGACATAATGTACATAATGCTTAGCACAGTGTCTGCTCTACGAAAGATCTCAACAAGCCCGCTCCTTATTGGTCGTAGTAAGTTTCAGGATACATGTCTATTTCTTCCAGAGTAGAATAGATTGAAAAAAATGAACACATTATGTAGGTGAGAAAACCAGGTCTGACCCTAGATTTTTGCTTCCAAGGCCTCAAACCCCCATCTTTCCACTGTAGCTCAGATGCAAAAAGAGTATTTTTACCCCTCTACCATCTAGAAATGGTGAGTAAATCTAAAGTATCTCATTTTTTAAGTACTTTTTGTCACCAAGGTGACGCCACAGTCACCACATAATCCAGCCTATTCGTGAGAGAGTCTTGTTTACAAAATCGTGAAGGCATGAAAGAGATGGCTTTGTTAATCTTCCGCAGAACACACGTCAGGAGCGACTGTCAGCCTTCCGTAGGTGGGAGAAGATATCTGAGATGCAGGATCCTGACTTGCCGTGGGTTGCTGGCAGGTCACCAGTGTAGAACCTATTAGTGGGCTCAGATTTCCTCATATAGGGCTGCATTGGCTCCCATACCAATCCTGAATCAGTTCTGTAGGAGGACTTATTGACTTCAGGTTGGTTTATGTGTTGGTGAAAATTACATCTGTGAGATGGACTGAAAGCAAACGGGCATCAACAGTTCCGCCTCCCACTGACCACAGCTTCATTGGTTCTTTGTTTTTTAGTGCTGTTGCTTCCCAGTGACGGGTGGGCAGATCCTGAGGTCCCGCCTTCACCACCACCACATCCCGTTCTGGAATTGGGCCTTGAAGATTACAGCCACAGGTATTGATAAAATGATAGATCGTAAAGGTTCCCCATTATGGTGTTTCTGGGAAAACCCCGCAGCCTGATTTTAACTCTATTTCTTTCCAGAATGGAAATCTCATAGCATCTATAAGTCCTTTTCAGTGAAAACTTCTGATAGCTAAAATTAATAGTTGAGAGTGTTCATGTTTTGCTTCCTGGAATTTAAGATTCATCATGTATTATAAAATATTTAAGAAAATGGTTGAACTTTCTTTTATCATGTTGAAAAACCAGAGAACTCAAAAGGTTCTATAGGAAGGAATAAAACAAAACTGAGAGGCTATAAAGCTTAGTTGTTGTTGTTGTTGTTGTTTTGTTTGTAATTGGCAAACCCTAAAGGTATTTTAAAATGTTCCAAGAAAGTTAATGGAATCTAAAAATTAAAGCAACACCATATATAATCTAAAATATTGAAAAGAGTGCCCAATATTATATCCACTGTGTAATAGAAACCAAAAAAATCAATAATTTTTAGAATCTCACAAGCATGAGAGAGAGAGATTTACTAAGTATACACACCATCTGACTAGTGGCATTCATAGATTTTGTTCTTCTGATGAGTTTTAAAAATCATTAACTTGTCCCTTTGCTATTTTCTGTATTTATTATGGCTGTTAAAAACTGTGTATTTTATTCCATTCTATGTCCCAGGATAATCCTGTGAAATTTTTCCATTTTTCCTGCAGCAATGCTGGTGTCATTCCTATTATGCTTTTTTATTGCAATCTGCTAAAAATAAAGCAACACAAAAAGCGTATAGCTAACTCTATTAGCTGAAAGCCTATCTATATTTAGCTCTCCCTGATTCCTACATTTTTGAAGTCAGCTATCTGACTCAAATACAATTTCACCAACTGGATGGATAATGACACTAATGTTCTAGATCAGTTTTCTAGGGGTTTCTTGAAAGAAAATGTGGACATATTTAATTTTGTCCATTCACTTCCATTGCCAGCCTCAAACCTGAATCAAAAATAGCAGTTTGTCAGCCATAACAAAATGCATTAAGAAAATAATTTCATTCATTCTATTTTACCGTTATCCTGTGTATACATGCAAAAGTGTTGGGATAATACAAGGATGAATCAGATATAAACCCAACTCTCAAGAAGATGGTAGGCCAGGGGGTAAAAATGACAACTAGCACACAGGGTACAAAGTGATATTTACCAGGAGGTATTGAGAAAATGCTCTGGACATCCAAGATGGAGTAGAATGCTTCCAGATAGAGGAATCAGGGGAAATGTTATGGGAAAAGTGATGTTTCAGCTAAACCACAAAGTATGAATTGGAGGTAGACATGAGAAAAGCCCAGGAAGGAGGGGAATTTCAGAGAGAGGGAAGGGTAGAAGGAACAGCGTGGCAGCTGGGAAAGGAAGTCGATTTGGGCAACTTGTATCATGGCTCACTGGTCAGATGCTGGAATGCAGAATGCAAAGATAAATACAGACTTCCTTCATTAGATGGTCAAACCTTGTGGTAGAGTTTCAGCAGAGAGCATGATAAGACCTGGGTTTTAGTCGTGTGCAACAGGCATTAGGGAGGTGGAGAAAGGTTAATGTCTGCTGGAAACCAGAGACTCTTTGGACATTTTCTAGGGCAGTAGCGGTGAAAGGTACTAAGGATGTGTTCTGGGGAGGGTGGGGAGAAGCTTTCAGATGAGAAACCTCTTCAGGGGAGAGAGGGCATCAGAGATATTGCAGAGATGGAGTTATCAGGAATTAGCAATGGCCTTTTTGGCTTCTTCAGTGCCTCCACAGATTTTGGGCGGCGGGGGGTGGGGGTGGGGGAGAGGGCGTGGCGGGAGGTGAGGATGACAGTATCAGTTTGAGTGAGTTCAGTTGTGGATAGGGAAAGCCATAAATAAGGACAGTCTGGGGACTGGCAAGAAAGGAGAGGGCTGGCAAGAGTGGAGAGAGGAACAGCATGGCCGGAGAGGAAGGGGCAGAGCCAAAGACATTTTTGAGAAGGAAGGAGCAAATGTAAAGCTTTGAGAGTCTTCCCCTTGAGATCTCATGACCTGTGCCATCCTGCAAGCTGTTGCGTTGCCTAGGTAACCAGCAGCAGCAGCGGGGGTGGGTCAGATATGTGGAACTTGGGGTGGAGGAAGGGTTGGAAGGGAGCCAGGAGGGTTGAGCAAGGGAAGCTGGCTGCCTGGCTTTAAAAAAAAAAAAAAAAGTAAAAGCCCTCTAAAAGGGAAAAGTGGTGCTTTAGGGATGTAGCCAGCCTGGTGAGACAGAAAACAACTAAACAACTCTTGCATGAGAAGTGAGACGCAAATGTGGTCGTACTTCATGCCCCTACCTTGAACCAAAATGACATCAGAATTTACTGAAGTTACTTGTAGTATTATGTCACCAATTATTGGACAGAAGTTTAGAATATATGTTTCTAAATGAAAAATAAATATAGAAGAAATATATTTCCTACTGTTATATCTCAGGGAGGGTTTAAGGCAAATTGGAAACAGAATATGTTGAATTCCCTATGTGTTCATATTTTTTCCTCTCCACTCGCTCTGGGCTCACTGGGTCCGTCTCTCCCCTCCCTCCCTTCCTTTCTGCATCTACTCTCACTCAGAGTAGCCAATTGCCAAAGCCTATGCATGGATGGACACCTGAGACTTCAGGGTTTTTTGGGTTTTGTGTTTTTTGTGTGTTTTTTTTTTCCCTACCTCTCAAAATCTTCTTCTCCTTCCTTTTGATTTCTGACAGTTGTCCTTGAACATTCATGGCTGGGTCTTACATGTCTTTCACATTCCTGATTTGTCACTGCATTCAGGACACTGGCATATGTTTCCTGCTACCTTTATTTATTCATTATGCAGCATAATTTGACATTGAGTATCATTTCTGTTTGATAGATTCCCTGGTTGTTCATGCTGAAAACGTGGCCTTTATCTAAAACGTGTCTTTGGCCTGCTGTCATCTTGTAGCTTCCCACAGCCTCCACGGTGGCCCACTCAGCCATGAGCACATGCTAACTTTCTTCAAAATTAAAACATGTCAGATTTTATAGTTAATCATTGTGTCACCCTTTCCCTCCAAAAATATCCAGTATGCCGTGTAAAATTACAAAGGGTCTTTCTAGTCTCACATGTCTAAGATATTTTCACACTAATTCAATACTACACTTCATTATTTAGATGTCCTGTATGAGTTCATGTAGCCAATGCGCACAGTGTGGGCTCTAACCCTATAATTTCTCATATTATACTTCCCTCTTAAAGATCAGCCTTATCTTGCCTTATCTCTTATTTTGTACCATGGCAAAATGGGCCCTTCTCTTAAAGGTTTCAAAACGTACATGTGGTCAAAGCAATGGCAACAGATGTGTAAATCACT
This sequence comes from Enhydra lutris kenyoni, assembly GCF_002288905.1. Classification (NCBI taxonomy): domain Eukaryota; kingdom Metazoa; phylum Chordata; class Mammalia; order Carnivora; family Mustelidae; genus Enhydra; species Enhydra lutris. Next base: position 16,816,971 of record NW_019154085.1, read on the forward strand.
ATCACCAATTTAATGGGTATATTCAGGTATGTATAGTGTGTATACACCCACCCACACACACACACACACACACACACGAACATTTATTACATTCATTTTTAGAAAGCAGTTTTTAATTCTTTGATCAGCCTTCATTATATGTAAACATTTATACCAAAAAAATATACTCTATTTAGAGAGATCCTTACCTGCTGTAACATGGAGGGCTTTGCCACTTAGATTTTCTGTTTTAAATGGGGATGGGAATTGTTGTTTCCCAAGAGTCTCAAAAAACTTGAGTTCTTGTATTTAATTTGTCAATTAATGCCTAGTTTGGTAAAATAAGACAGTAATTTGGGTTAACCAATGTGTTCCTCAGTTGGGTAGGTTCCCATAGTCTCCCTTGAGCAGAGCTCTTTAACTGCAGTACAACCAAAGTTTTAATGAGGAATATTCTTGTTGGTCCTAAACCACTTCCCCAGTGGCTTTCAGTGTAACACGGGGCATCTGTTTGGGTTAACTCTTTGCTTTCCTTTTGTTTCATGGTGTGTAGCACTGAAGCACAAAGCTAAGCTAAAATGCAAGCAGTGTCAGAGGGGGGAGTGACTCTGCCCAAAAAGGGAATGTTTTGATGACCTTGGAGTCAGCAGCAGCAGCACCTGTGCCACAGGCTGGCCGCCATTTTAGCTAAAGCTTCGGTGGCTCTGAGAAAGGCAATATAAAGAAACCACAGTCTCTGGTCTTCACTTTGCCACTGGCCAGCTGTGTGACCTTGGAACAGCAGCCTCCTCTTTGGGCCCCAGTGTCTTATCTACAAGATGAAAAGTTGGATAAGGTGACCTTTAATGCCTTCCGGCTCTTAAATTCTCGGATCCTATGAAGGCCAGGAGGCCCTCTGACACTAAAACCACATCATCGCAAGAGATCAAAGGGTGTGAAACTAAGTGCAAATAAAGGTTGAATAACACATTTAAAGGCAAGTCCTTCCAAAACATCAAGGCTCAGGGGGAAGCTCGTGTTCACAGTTGCCTCTCAGAATTCTTCTTTAAAATGGGCCAAAACAATCAGAGCGTTGCTATTAGGCCAGGCCTGTTGTGAGTTTTGCTCACAATTGGTGTACTTTGTCATCACTCCCTACCACATCTAATTTACTTCATATATGGCACTGGTTTTAGCTATTGAAAATATAAGCCAGATACCTAGGAGGAAGCCCTACCACCCCCCCAAAAAAGTTTATAATGAGTAGATTTGAACTTCTTGAGAAATTTTCATGAAACCATGTATAAGTTCTTCACTGAAGAGTGTCTCAGGACCTCTCTAACGTACAGAAATAAAGAAGAGATTTAATAGCTCCCTTTTATTGAGCTGTCACTGTGTTCTAGGCACTACTGTGAGCATATACCATAACTTCCTTTCGTACAACTTTATACAACCTAACACTGTCTTGTGGGGACAAGTACCACATTGCTCTCTAGCCCAGGCTCCCAGTCATTGCCGCACATTACCCTTAGCTCTACTCGTGCTGAGCATAGCAGAAGACATAAACCTGTAGGAGTCACTATGTTGTATACCTGAAACTAATAGAACATTGCATGTCAGCCTTATCGCAGTTTCAAATAAATGAATAATATTTGTTAAAGAGAAAGGAAAAAATTTTAAAATAAATAGAAGGAGGGAAGGGTTCTTAGTCCCAGGTCTACCGAGACCCTGACAAAAAAGAGAAAGAGAAGAGACTGGAAAAAATTATATAGATGACTTGAAAAGCAAAAATTGATAGTCTATATATTTACCTGCTTAGTTTTTTCCTAAATGCATCTAATGGCATTTACTCTGTGCCACAATCTATTCCCAACTTTATAAGTCTTTTTATTTTTACTTTACAAATTCATTTTGTCTCTTAAGAACCCCATGAAGTAAGAAGTGGAGTTAGACCCATTTCATGCATCAGAAAATGGACACACAGAGAGGTTCAGTAACGTGCGTGGGTCCCACAGCTAGTCAGGGACAGAGCCAGGATGGAGAACTAAACAGCGAGGCTCTGACATCTGGGCTCCCAAGCTCTGTCCTCGGCTGCAGATCCTGGGTACTTCCTTAAGCCCCACCATGTTACAGAAACGGAGATTCATTTACTCAGCAGTGTTATGATTGCTGCATTTTAATTTTAATATCACTGTAAGGCAATATTGAATGTGCAGAATTAATGAGTTTTAAGAAAAGATGAAACTTATTTTGGTATATTTGCTTAAGAAATGGAGATCCCCTGTACATTTTCAAAGGGTTCTCATTCATCGTAGTTCATTTTTTTTTATGGTTGTTTTAGTGTTGACCATGTGAAATCCCAACTGTTCGAAAACCTCAACCTGAGTCCTTTGAGATTTACCAGAAATTCCTGTATTTAAAACTAGAATAAAGTTATGCTAAAATGAGTCCCCATATTAACTTTCTCAATATATGAGAATACGAGGGGAGAAAGCAGCTGTAATTTGATTTATGAAATTTAAAAATATGATTTATTTCTAGACCAAGAAATCAGGCATTGCCTGCAATTCCCTTGTATAATCCCCTCCATCTTCAAGTCAAATAAATAAAATATTTAGCAGAAATAGAATTCTCTGAGATTGACTGCAAGTACTGGGAAGCCCATTAACAGACATTTAATGTATCTGGTGCTTTTTTTGTTCTTTCCTTTTCGTGTTATGAATGAGTGGACTATTTGCTCAGTATGGACATTAGTTTTAGGAAATGGGCCTAAATAAAGTCAGAAACAAGCCACCACAGCCAGCAGTCTTTCCGCAAGATGGTCTTCTCTAAAGGACCCAAGCTTTCACTTGTTCTTAAAGGAAGGACATGCTTAGCCCTCAGAGATCTCCTAACCCTGCTTCCAGGCTCTGCGAATCTGCTGACCTCCTTTGAAATGCCAGTTCCTTCCAGGCCTGGCTTCCCCATTTGAAGTTATATATGGTACAGCAGGATCCCAATTAGCAGAAACCAGTGAAGAGGAAAACATGATATTAGCCAGAGAATATTTTATTTAAATTGTAGAGTGTGATAAAATACAGAAAAATAGAGTCGCTCCATCTCATAAAAGCCACCCAAGATTCCAGAATCGGTTGAAAAGACACGGTTGGGAGCTGGAGAGGGGAGGAGGAGGGGCTGGGTTCAAAATGGGAACGGCTTCCTTTACCAAAAGAAAAAAAAGATTTTTTTCTTTTTTTTAATTCTTAATCGAAGGACAGCATATGGCTTCTTTCCACAGCTCTGGGGTAGATTCGGCGGCGTATTTTCCAGATCAGCACATCCATTTCAGATCTGTGACACCGGCCAGGCAGCCCGAGTCAATGAATCTGAAAGCCTCAAAGAGCATGGACCTTGGTAAGTGAGGGCGAGTGACGCCCAGGTGGGAGCTCCAGCCTCCACCGTCTGTCTTCCTGAATTTCCTCCCTTTGTTTCCTCAGCTCCAGCCTGGAGGAGGGGACACTGGTCATCCCATCTTCCTGTCTCCATTCACACTTTTAATTGTAATTACCCCTTTATAAAAGAGAGGTAAATGACATTTTTATAAGGTCGCCCATATAAGGTCAGAAAAATAGGGTCATTCCTTCGGGATGATTGGGATGCCATCAGCATCGGTAACTCACGGGCCTTCGTGTTTGCACGCTCACTTCTGCCAGTGACTTTGCGGTTCTCGTGTATGTCCCTGCTGCGGGACCTGGGAAGATAATATGGTTAAATGAGTCCTCTTCCACGGGGTTTCCCATCTCTATGTTCAGTGGATAGAGATGGCAGCAGTGGGGAAGATCTCTCTCTTTAAATGCCCATCTCCAGATCCTGTTAACACTGGAGGGGAGAGGGGTCCTGGACGTTGCCAGATGGAGGGTGTCGAGGTACCCTGGGTCCATGCCTGAACAACCTCATTGAGGTCCTGAGCTCTGCGGGGAATTTCTGGGTGACTGTTGGCTGCTAGGGCAGAGTGAGTGTCCCTGGAAACGGTGTCCTCCAGGTCCTAGGATGTGGGACCCCAGAAGACATCTCAGACACCCAAGCACATCTCTGTGTTCTCAGGGGCTGTTGGAGAGAGAGGACTGTGAGAGGGCTGCTAGCGCAAAATAAAGCCTCAGCAATTATCCATTGCTGCTGGGTGCTCATAGGCCGTGTTTTACAAATGTTTTCTCTTGAGACGTGTTGCATATTTCACTAGTTAGCAGCAAGAATATAGAATAATCAAAACCACATGCTCCACAAAACAATCTGATAAGTAGTACTTTCTCTTACTCATTTACGGGAGTTCAGAAAAATGTTCAATCATGATGAAACAAGAGAAATTGATTCTAGTTTCTATAAATTAACTAGAGCGCTAGAATACATTTGCTCCGGTCACCTATAGCGAGAGAGGGATGGAAAGCCTAAACACAGGTCAGAAAAGGGGATTTTTCTCCAGCGTGAACCTTTACAAACCAAAGGAATCATGTGGATGTTGACCTAGGTAATTACTAAAAATTTGAGGAGCAACTGATTTTATAAAGTGCTTGATAAACATCCATCTTCCCAATTACTCTACGAAGTAAATGAATACATAAAAATCTCTTTTAATTTGGGGCAAGTTTATATTACTATTTTTCTAGTTTAATTAAAACAAAAAAGTGACCAGCAGTACGATTCCAAAGAAATCTCTCTGGGGGGCGGGGGTAAAGGCGCCCATTTTAAGAAAGAAAAACTATTATCAAATCTGTAAAAATAAAACCTAAGCTGTATCCAGAAACAGTATTTCGATTTATATTTTTTGTTACTGGAAACTTTGTTTTTGAGAAGTTTTCTTTTTTTATATTGAAATAGCCCTTCCAAAATATGTGTAGCTGGCAGTCACTCATTGCGTTCTATTGGACTTCTACCATAAACAACAATAGTAATGTTTGTTCAGTTTACCTCAGTTTACCTCACTGGGTAGATGTCGCAAGCTGTTTTCTTTAGGACACAGGTGCCAAAGCTGTGGCTTAAATGTACCAGACAGCAGAAGTGGCAAAACACAATAAACATTTTATACACCACCAAATTTTGATCTCTTCCAGGAAATGCCAGCATAAAGCTAACAGGCTGGCAGAGGACAACATTCTAGAGCCGTTCAGAACCCTGTCCCCAAAACAATTGAGGGAGCTCAATAAACACGTTGATTTTCTTTGCACAGAAGCTCAGATGATACCAGATGGTAAACATTTGGAAGTGTCTTTCCTGTTTGGTTAGGTGAAACGATTACTGTTAAGTTGTTTTATTTTCTATAAATAGCGGTGGGCCAACCTAAGGAATTATTATATTGACTAAAAAGGGTGGTGGCTAGGCTTATAAGGATAGCAAGGTCAGGATCCAATCTTCAAAAAGTAAAAAGAATCAATCATCCATCCATCCATCTATTGATAGGTATTTCGGCCAAATGTCAAAGTAATGTTTTTGACTACTTGGGGGCCTGGAAAAATAGCGGTTTCCTATGGTTCAAAATTTAAAAAGGTAAAATATTTTGTTTATCTAGCCATTTATGTTGGATAGTTCTCCTTTCCAAAGTCTGCAGGAGTCTTGGAAGGCTAACTGCCCCATTAGTACCTTTGTTTTTGTTTCAATTTTTTGCGAGTCTAGGCTAGCATTTTCACTTGCATATTATGTTCAAATTATTTTATAAGTGAGTGAGTAACATTTGCTTGATTGCACTTAAGTTTCAAAAGATAGACAGCTCTTGTGAGAAAAAAAAGTGTTCTCATCGCCAGATACAATCATGACTTAAAAGGGATGCCCGGGTGGCTCAGTCGGTTAAGTGCCTGCCTTTGGCTGGGGTCATAATCCCAGGGTCCTGGATCAAGTCCCACATCGGGCTCCCTGCTCCACAGGGAGTCTGCTTCTCCCTCTCCCTCTGCCCCTCCCCACTACTCATACCCTTTCTCTGTCTCTCTCAAATTAATGCATAAAATCTT